>NC_090888.1:51273984-51301484 GCF_036669925.1 Montipora capricornis
GTGTTTAGAGTGTACATATTTACAGTTACGGCACCAAATATTGAAATCATTGCAAAGATTGAAACTGACGGATAGTGAATTATCCACCGGATAAAGTTGTAACCCTTTGAACAACTGGAGTCTGGCCTCTGCTTGAAATTTGCTACATTGTAAACACAGCGAGGAAAAACACCTTACCCTTTGATTCTTGTCAACCAAGTACAGGGAATGCGTGTTTGCATGAGTAGCTGTAAAACAGTAAACGAAAAAGATATTAAGGATAATTTCTTCTATTGTGACTAAGCGAGTGTTGGGTATGAGATGGTAAATACCCAACGAGACGTGTAGTGCCGAGTTGGCTATAACCAGTCTCATATCTAACAAGCGCAAATGGTATAATTGTTTGTTTTTTTTAAATTGAATTTTCATTAAATTCGGGACGCTTGGGCACTTGGAAATTCAAGCCAATCAGTTTTCCAGCTTGGTAAAACTTGATGCAATTAGTTTCCATACTAGATCACAGCGTATATGAGCTGATAACCGAGATTGAGTTAACCATTCAGAAGAATAGGAACGCAATATCCGAGGTTGAAAATTTAATGATAAGTAAACATCCGAGTGATCCTTTGCAGGAATCGAACCTTCGCCCTTCCGATAACTAGTTCTGAGCTATACTAGGAGACTCGTTAGAGCTTCAGCCATTAAACCGGTTGACCGGTGACGATGGTCTCGTTATATAGCTAGAATTAAAATTGTCGAATTGGTGCATCCTCGAAATTACGGTGAAGAAGTTTGCAAATGCTAAACCCGAAATTTAATGAAGAGGTGATTTTTTCCAACAAGGATACTTGGGAAAAAAAGAACCGAGTCCTCCTTCGCGTGAGTCCAGTCTTTCACGCAAAAAAGCACTCTGACTTTTTTCCGAGTATATATATATATCCTTGAGCTACCACCGAAAAAAAAATTCGTCGGAGACTGGATGTGGGTATTGCATGCTTGCGGTTGAAAAGAAATTAACCTAAAATGGACTTCCATTCCTCCGTGATTGAGGATTGCTAGGAGTCATTTAGTAAAAGGAAGGTTTTCGGTTTGGTATACACGCTACCGTGACTGTGTATTTATCAAAGCAACAACACGCAAATCCGTCTAGACAATTTTTAGACATTCGCCCGCCATTATGAAAGGGTGCACATTTCTAAACCAGTTTCTATTTCCGTCGTTTATTCTTAAGCAGCACTTTTCAAAACATTCTACATTCACAATCCGTTCTAATGTTTTAAAATGCGTTGAACATCCGTAAGCATTCGTGGATGTTTTGGTTTTCGGTACATGCCGGTTTTGCCGAACAAAATTCTCAGCACTACAGAACCCTCGGGAAATCAGTGGAATATCTAGAGAAATTTTTGTGCGTCTAATTAGGCCGCTACAAAGAAAAACACACCGAATCCTTGACTTTAACCTAAAGACATGCACAAGAGCGATATTTTTTGTTTACAAACATTGACGTCACATTTCTTTTGATACTCAAATTTCCCAACCACGGAACAAAAGAAGTTATTGTTTCAACAGTCAATTAGCTTCTGGTTGGCATATTAATAACAATGTATGACGTAACGAAAAATATCGCTATAACGACACTAGTAATTACGGAGAAAACATCTGTTTGGAAACGCTACTTTTTAACATTTACAAGTGCCGACCAATGAAGCTCGTTGCTTCGGCAGCCAATAACAATATCCTCGTTATTACAGGTTATCGCCTCCGCGTAGTTGGTACAAACTAAACAATAGACAATATATTTGACAATAACACCGCGAAAGAGACGTTAGGGTATCAATTCAATTCGTTCCATGGTCAGCTCGTTCCAAGCCAGAGCGTTGAGTAATCCTGTATCTATTCCAGACCAGCTGCCATATTCACTGGTCCCTAATTGACCTGTAGCTTCTTTTGTTATCAGGGCTGGGTGCGTTGTTTCTGCGGTCCTCCAATCACAGACCGCGTCTGGAAAGCTACATAGAGACTTTACGATCTACGATGCGGCCGTCAACGAGAACGCCACGAAACAACAATATCATTGATTAAAAGAAGAAAAGTTATCGTGCTGCACGTGCGGCGCGCATTTTAACACATAGTCTTGCCGGTGCTCTGGACAACAACGACGTGAAATCACCAAATTTGAGGTTTGACGACCTAGTATGTTAATCTATAATTCTCTATTTTTATTCTGAAACCGCTCGTACCAATTTATTTTTAGGTTACTTCGCCCACATTGCACGACGCGAACGAGATGGCCTAACCGCAAGAAACTTTAATACGATAGTGCAAAGTTATATTTAGAGGTGACGTTTTCGTTGACGTCGCCGTCGTAGATCGTAAAGTCCCTAGTAGTGCCTCCCAGATCGCTTCACTTCAAAGTCAGGTCGTTCCACTTCAAAGTCAAATCGTTCCAAAATGACGAAAAGCTATTTAGAGGGCGGTTCGACGAATTCTAGACCAGCAATATTTTGTACATGAAAATGCACCAGAACGCAATGTGTCACTTTATTGTAACTGTCTATGAAGAGGAACGATACGAACGTTATCAGGGACGAACTGACTTTGAGCGATCAGATCACGGGAATAGAAATCTCACGCCTATTTAAACGTTAAGTGACAATAAAACAAACTACACAACACCAAAAAGCGCGCTCACCAGCCGCCACACTTTCGACCAGCTCATACATGACCCGGACTTTCTTTGGATGTTGATTGATGTCTTTCGTCAGCTGCTGCAGCATTTTCCGCTTGTCCGTATGTACACAAAACTACATCCCCACAAGAACGAAGCAATTACATGTAAAGTTATAATCACTGGCCTATGCCCGTGTGATTGGGTTTTAAGGATTTTTTTCTTTTTGGGGAGGGGATCTAAAGTTCTGGCTATCTGTCTTGTAAAACGCGGGCCATTCCCCAGCTCCGTGCTCAGTGCACTAACGTTTGGTAATACATATTGAACCTCTCTGGAAATACCCCCTGAATCCTCAGAATTCTCAACCAATTTACAGCAGGGCTCACCGAAGCTTGTAAATATGACACAGACTGAGGCGAAAGAAAACACCCATGTCAAGCAACAATGACAAGTTCTGTTCCTTGTTTGAAGACCACTTTCGAACTGGATACAGTATACACAACACTTCATATAGAATGCCATGAAAAAAGTCCTACTAGAACAGAAAGAATCCTCAATCCAGGGGCACATACAGAATATTAATGATACAAAAATCTTCATATTTACCTTCCATTTCGAGAGCGAGGGCCTCACACCTACAAAGCAATGAGCAATAAAATAAGTTGATAACAATGTAACAATACTATCAGAGCTTAATGTATCCTCTGAATAGTAACTTGAATAGAAACTTGATGATCCTCTCCAGAAGGGTCTTTCTTAAGGTACCGGGAAGTATTGTGTTTTTGGTCACTTGGGATTAGGCTTAATTTGTTGTTTTGTTTTTTGTCTTTTGCTGCTTTTGTTTTACGTAATTTCTGCTCCGGTACCTGCAGAAGCCGCCCTCTACAAACAAAGTTTGAAAATTGCTGGCGTTGGTATCTATAATACACAAGTATGAAATAAAATAGCTATTGAATTTTTTTTGGCAGTCAAAATTGAGTTTTGCAATCTCATGACACCAACATTGCAATCCCCAGTGCAGCCCCTAATGACATGTAGGGTTCAAGGGCACATAGTTCTCGAGTGGACAGAAGTGTTGTTAACACCAGCCCCTATTGACATGTGAGATCGTCTGGAATTAGACAAAGTAAGAGGCAGTGTCAGTCTCACAGGAACAAATTAATGGATTCAAGAGCACATTATACGCTCTAAAGTGGACATAGGCGTTGATAACCTTAGCCCCTATTGACAAATAAAACTGTCTGGTTTAAGACAGAGTAAAATCAATAAGTGTCAGTCTTCACAGGAAAAGGGTAATTTTTCTACTTTTTAAAGTTATTCTCTCCCTCTTTAGGATACAATAACATAAGAACACATATTACTTGAAATGTCACCACGACAAGATGTCTCTTGCACTTAAATCCCTTCTCCTACTTAATGATGTTTTCAGAATGGGCTGTAAATTGGTACTGTAAATTGATCATTTTCTTTCTAAGGTGGGCTATTACCAGGGTAACAGAGGAGAATTTTAATGCTGGTTCCGGTAATTTTAAATACGTTTCTGGTACATACCATCACCCCCTCCACCAGTAATGTGTTGCAGAGATTGTGTTTTTCTGATCAACCATCTTTCAAGTTGTTCCTGACTGGTTTCTGCCATAATGAAATCTTCCACGATATTTGGGTGTGTCATGAGATATTCCTTGACTTGCATGTCTGATAGACCTACAAAAATTAGTTCAGGAAAAAAAATTGTAATAACAAATACATTTGTGCATTAATTGCCATTTTTTCTTAACATTTTGAAGCCAGTATGACCAAGTCGTCAGAGTAAAGGATCAGGAGTTTCTTCTTTAAATTCAAATTCATTCTTTAATACCACTAGTCAAAGTTGTTCTGAGTAATGACTGTTCAAAATCTCAGGTATGTTTTGAGTAACAAAACTGGTCTACGTCTTGCCAATTGAGGTTAATAAAGATTTGTAGGGTTTGTTTCATTGGCCCTGGATTACCCTTGAGCCAATTGACTGGCTGGCAGGTACAAAACACTGGTCTCAGGTCACAGGTCTCTTTTACCAATAAAGAAACAAACCTAAACATTCATTAAAGCTAACCTTAGGCCTAATTAGACATAAAAAAGATTTTTCAGGCCTAAGGTTAGCAATTTTGAATGTTTAGGTTTGTTTCTGCATAATTTGGTAAAACAGATCTGAGACCTGAGATCTTAACTTGTTTCTTACCAGGCTTTCACCCCTTGGGAATTCCCCACTGGCGAAATAAAATTTAATCTATAAGTATCATCCTTGGGAGGCAAAGCGATGATTATATATGTTATTTATTTACATTATTATTTTTCTGATAAAAAGACAATTAGCCCTTCTCCCCTTAAAAGACAACCAAAGCCTTGCACTTGACACAAGTATTGCAAATCATTACAAATTTAATTTAGCATTAAGTATTGCCTGAAGACGCATCATTTTTCCCCTGTTCTCATAAATCACTTTATAAATGCCATTTCCTCTGTTGGTATTCTGTCTTTCATGGTCTATCTTTAAACAGACATTGGACAAAAGCCTCTGCCACGGAGTTGCTAAAATGAGATTGAGGTCAAGGTCGAAGGTTAGGGTGAGGGGTGGAGGGTTAGGCTGTATTCTGGTCACATAACTAACATCTTGTTAATCTGTTACACTTTACATGGCATCTGACAGGATGCGCCAATGCCGATCTGCAAAATTCCCTAAAATCCGCATCCTCCACATAATTACGATCTTTTCCACATAAAACTGAAGAAATGCCTGATATTAGTGATAAAGCAGCTGCTTACCATCCTCACAAACACAAAAGCCAAAGAGATTGACTACTTTGAAACGCTTATTTTCCTGAACATTGAACAAAACACGCCATTTCGTTCGCAAGATGAATTCCACACATTTTTCAGTAATGAGCCTGGACTCTAGTTAAACCGTTTTCATAACATACCCTAGGCTCGAAATTTTTAAAAAAGATACAAGGTATGAAAATTTAGCCACAAGTTATAGTAGCAAATTAAATTGCATCATTTGTAAGTAGGGACAATCATCGCGAAGTTGTACAAATCCAAGAGCCCGCAATACGTATGTGTAAAAAACCACTGAAAGTGGTGAATGATCAAGGGAATGGATCGTGGTTCAACCAAATCACAATTTTGCTCCATGTCTCCAAATTGAAACAAAATTCATGACGAGAAACAAAATATACTTTTTATCGCTTTATTTATTTTAGCAAAAGTTTCGGCAAAATGCCGATTACTAACCCTTTTATTTTTTCAGTGAAAGCTGGTCGCAAATTGGCGACTCGTCCAGATATCTGAATCGCATTCAGTCGTAAATGCGACTGTATTGGTCGCAATTTCGAGTCCTGATTTACCATAAGCATGTTACATGAAATACATTGGACGGGCCTAATTATTAGTTCTTTAAATGTTTGAATTTCCGCATAATCTTTAATTTTTTTCCGCATCCTATCAGAAGCCCTGCACTTTAGTGCGCTAATGGTACCAGACAAGTCTGCATAAAAGTCAGAAGTCTGAACGAAGTTTTCCATTCCACCATAGGATTAGGCCAAACCTCATCTCCAATTGTTAATTAACTTGTCTGCATGATCACTCTAGTGCAGATTTTTGCAGCCAGTATATATATATACCGGTAATAATATTTAAAATATTGAAAATGACAGATGCTGACTGTTTCTGTATGATTAAATGTGCTATATAGGTAAATCTTGATATCATTACCATTTACCACAATAACGTGACTAGTATGAGGTGAAATGTTTCAATAATAATGCACTGTACAGCCTGAAAATTAAACATGTCCTTCAAGTGGTGCCGTTAAAGCTTCATACCAAGCTCGATAAAGAAATGGGACTGACCTGAACTGCAATCAAGATTAACTAATATTTTATTAATGTACATAATTATTTAAATTTTTGTCATTTCATATTTTGCAATTGTAACTTTGAGTCTTTCAATTCCCTTTGGAATTGCAATTCGAATGATTTAATAAAGTTATTATTATTTATTATTTAAATATCTACAATGTCACAAACATTGAAATAAAAAAGAAAATGCAATTTACATTCCTTAGACTGTGAGCAGTCCCTTCTTAGGTTGTCACACAGCACGCTTTTTGAGTCAATGCGTTTTGTCACGCAATTGAGAGAAAAAGCCATTTTTCTTGATTGTGTGATGAAACACAATCTTGCAGCTCAACTGACATCAAAGAGGTTACTAGCAGTCTATACTTTCATTTGCATTTTAAATGCCACAGGTCTTTAAGCCAATGTCCTAAAATGACAGCTCTTCACAACATACACTGGATCGGTCAGTCCTATATCAATTGTTTTTGAATTATGCAGGTATCTTATTCCATGGTGTACTTGTATCTTTTGTTTTTCACTGGTTCTTAGCTAATTATACTTCCTTTTCAAATGGAAGTGCTCAACGAAAACTGATGCCTATAACTTCCGTTTTTGACCTTTTAAAAAAAGAGGTGCTTTATTTTCCAAACATTTGCATTCGTTTTACTATTGAATTAGAAACCATCGTTTTTCTTCTCCGTAGAAACTGCTCCCATCAATAATTGTTTTTGTTGCAATGAATTCCATGTCCTCTTTGTTTGTCTTCGTTAACAGATAAAGCAGCTGGTTATAGAGCTCTACAAATTCAATTTTCCGTCCTTGGCATCTCTCCGAAAAGCGCCTCGCTACGCTTTTCACCTTTCATAAATAACTAATGACCTTCGCTAAAGATTACTTTCCTATACTTATCGCCGACATATGATGGAAAAAAACAGTTTAATGTCGCAATCAAATCAAATCTATATTCAATCTTTCAAATTTCTCACTGCGAGAGGGTGGCACTCGCGTCAGGTCCAGTTATTTCACCCCGAATCAAATTTTTTGTTGATTTTGAGTTGCCTTGGATTTGCATATTTTACCGCTATTCTATAAATCTGTCTGCGATGATGGAAACGAAAACAAACCAAAAGCAATCATCGCTGGTAATATCAAATTCTTCAAACTCAAAAGATGCGTGGGTACAGATCGTCCAAATTACAACTGCTCTTTGTTCGAAGAAAATCCCTGGTAAATTATTTCTTACAACCATTGCTACTGCGATGGAGAAAAAATTAAAAAAACGACCTCGCCAACAGACAAAGAGCAAAGCTTATTTCAATAACAAATCGAGTTCTTTAAAACAAATTATTCCACTAGGGAGAATTTCTTCGTGATTTCAGTAAAAAGAAATTGAGCTGAACAGTCCTTTTCGACTACTCCGATTTCTGGGAAAACTATTTCAGCTCAAGGTTACGCATTGGCAATGTTTAGAGAAGCAGGGCTTTAAAGATTTCATGTGACAAGGACATTTCAAATTACAAGTAGTTGATAACGCCAAGGATGCAATAAAACGGTATAAGACGCTCGATTTTAATAGTTAAGCGCTGATCTACGTAGGTCTTCTTAATGATGACTTTCGGTCGGTTTTCAAACATAATATACATATCGAAACATCGAAAGAACTTATTTGCTTAAAAATGCTGTCGTGCTTTTACAAAAAGAAATGATACGACAAAGCCGAGAGCCCCGTGTCTTTGCAGCCCTGTTTATGCAGCTGGATTTTTCAACACTGAGATACTCGCACGAAAAAAAAATTAAAATGTGACCTACCAACGGAAACTTTTCCTTTGAGGCAAATTCCACCATGAATATTTTCATTTGCGCTAGTGTCCCTCACATTTCGAAGCGTACTTTGATTGGGAAGTGGAGGCAGCCTTCGGACACTCACTTGCTTCGCGGGCGATGACATTTTCTTTCCGACCTTTAACACTGGCAATAATGGCGTCATGGAATTCTGCAGTTGATGAGTAGGCAAACGCCATCCCCGCTCGAAGACGCCGATCGAACTTACATTGACGTCGCAAACGCGTTTTGCTTCGCGCGTGCTCCAACACTTAGGAATTCCTCAGGGGGTACTACTACCATCGTGACTGTCAGAGCGGATTTCCGCTTTTCCCGGCCGCTTTTGCTTCTTTTGAGTACCTATGGAAGTTGGTCTTGGCTTAGGGGTCACTGTCGCTCTAATCCAGTTGCTGTTTTTGGATAGCGGATTCTCCCAAAAGCTTCAATGCTGAGTTCTCAGAGACTTCAGGCACTTAAGAACGATACAGTCAGTCTTATTGTAACAGACTGTAACTTTTGTCTGTATACGTAATTGGTCATATAGGATGACACTGCGTCAATATAAATTGTAACCTGAAGAGGGCGTCAAGGCGTCATACGGTCGAATCACTTCGTAAGCCGCATTAAATAGAATTCTTGGAAGTATTTCCCTTCCCCGGTTCTTTTGAATAAGAACGCTAATACTTGAAAATTAATTAATGCTTTTTGCTTGTCAAGAGCTTCAAATCAAGCATTTGTTGAATGCAGCATGTATGCAACAAGCATGTTTATATATATATATCTATTTTTTTCTTAGCTTTCTTATTGGATTCATAGGTAAGCATTAATATTCCTTCCTGCGCACACACCGCACAATTGCGCGTCGACACAAAGTACATGTCATCAATTTATCTTGCATATCGTAGCAAAACTGAGCAGCATGAAAGTAAACAGTGTTGCTAAGGCCCGGCTCAGACGCCGCTTCTTAGAGGGACATTGGAGCGACATCTGATTCAGACGGCGCACCGCCGTGTGTCGACCCCAATCTTTATTTCATATGGGAGAAAGAGAGACGACTGGGTCCGGTACAATTATTTCGCGCCATAATCCTGGCTGTGAAGGAGAGGATAGCTCTAATTAGAGAATTTTTTTAAAAAAATTAAAGAAATTGAAACATTTCAAAACATTTTTAAAAACTAAACTGGTGAACAGCATTCTACGAACTGTATCTGTAAAACTTCTTTATACTCCGACGCGTTTCGTCTAGCAAACGTGGACTTCTTCAGGGAGTTTTAAATAATACATTAAACGCCTGTATTAAGCCAAATCTGATTTCACGGTTTTAGCTAAAATCGTGACCCCAAAACATCGTTTCTCAGGCCTTGCCCTAATGTTTCACAGCTGCGCATGTTCCCTTTCGAAAACCAGGTCAAACCTTGATGTTTATGGCCGTCATTTTTGCCATCAGATATAGTTTAAATACAGGCGTTTAATTTATTATTTTAAAACTCTCTGAAGAAGTCTACGTTAGCAAAACGAAACGCGTCGGAGAATAAATGAGATTTACAAAGGCAGAGTGCTGCTCACTAGTTTGGTTTTTTAAATTGTTTAAAAACTTTTTTTGAAAAAAATTAGCGAGTATTTCACTAGTATTATGGTCAATCTGTTGCACAGTTTACACTCTTCTAGGTCTTTTGCCGCCATGGTCTCTTCCTCGTAAAACTTACGAGCATGAGGAAAAAGTTCTCGGAGGGACTTATAGAAACATTTATAAATTATCATAATGTATGCATTTGGTTCGGCACATGAGAAGAACCCCTTATGAATCACCTTCCGCTCCAAAGTCGAATAATGCGATAGACCGACAGACCTTGTCGAACTTAACGTTTTTGTCGCACCACATTAAAACTGCCGTACCAAACTGATTCAGACGCCTCTCTTTTGCCGTATTAAATTCCTCAGTTAAGTTGGCACATGAGTGGAGCGGCGTCTCAACTGAGCCTAAACAGACCGATTTCATAAGTTTTATAATTTGCCAAACACCACCAATGCTTGAACAACTTAACGATATCTATGAATTTCTTGAATAAAACGTACCTTTTTTTCACATTTACTTTGTTTTCACTGATAGCCACGCAAGTATATAAAGAAACATATAAAAAATACACTAAAAGAATGGGGGACGCAATGAATGTCAGCATTTGACATCCGAACCGATGGCCGCTAACAAACGTCATAACAGCGTACCGGGTACGTTTAAGTTAAGCCTGAGTTTATTGTTACTTTAATTAGGGTGAAAAAACTGAAATGGTTAGGCCGTTACGAGTTTTGGTACAGAACTGAGGTTACTGGCATAACTGCCTGCTTTCACGGGAAAATTTTTAGTGTTAACACCCTTTCTTACATTTCTGTACATTCCTTGTCGACTTCCAATTTACAAAATTGGCTCTTCATCCGAAAGAAATTACGTTAATCAGAATCAAACATTGGATTTCAGAAGAGGGAAAAGCCCAGAGAAGAGCTCGAGGCAACAAACTGTTCTGATCTGATTCCACCTGCCTTTAATCAATATTTACCTCCCAAAATTACACATGCATGCACCAAACTGGTTTTTTCTTTCCGGATAAAGAGGTCGAACCTATCAAAAAAAAAAATGCAGTTCTTTTTATTTTGTCTTTCAATTAGTCTCTGAAAGTCTGAAAAAAAGACTCACGAAGGCTCAGCTTGACCTTTCGTGTTTTGCCGCTTTCTCGGAGACGTGACTAAAGGGTTTACATATGCCAATATTAATTTTGAAAGGTTTCCCGACCATTTGGACAAAACTATTTTAATATTGAGCACTCGGGATCAATAATCATGGAAATGCCTAATCGATTCAGAGTGTTGGTCTAATTTCCGCAAAATACAATTTGGAAATTCATTTAACTGTAAAAGGAAATCCGTCAAGCAGACTGAACTACTATCACCCTGGGTAATCATGTACAATACCTTCCACTGAAACGGATTGTCCTTCCCGAACCAAGATCGGTATCCAACGAGAAAAAGAGGTTCAGAAGCTAACTGCAGTTCATCGTGGCGGTGGGAACTTGTTTCATCATGCTGTCGGCACTTCCTCAGGCGCGGATCCAGGATTTTGAAATGGGGGGGCGAATTTTTGTGATAATGTAATAGAACCAAAGCCTGGTTGAGGTGTTTGAGGGACAAGAAGAAAAAAAAGAAAGAAGGGGGCCTTAGAAAAAAAGGGGGGGGTGAAAATTCACCCATTTCACCTCCCCTGGATCCGTGCCTGTTCCTTTTGAGACAAATACAATTTGCTCATTTTCTTCGTGACTTTCGCCAGAGTTTGATTCACAATGGAGGGCAGGGTTGGCGCAATATGTGGGAAAAACGCCATCATATGTAGCAGTGAAGGTCTCGTTTAGGGTTGCTCACGAAGAAATATAAAAATATAGCTTTAATATGCTTTAAATATGGTCTCTTTTAGGGGTGTAAAGAAGCCCAAGCCACGCCCAGATTGGTCTCCTATAGTGTCCTTTAAGGGATCTAATTCAGAAATTTCGACGAGCGTCCTCGCCCATTCATATGCAGAGTCCCCCTCCCCTTCCTTCCTTCCTTCGAGGAAGGGACCTCTACAGGGTACATGTGAAACTTTTCGAACGAGCGTGGTGGACTGTACAGGCAGTTAACAGTTTCACCTCCATGAGGCAGAGGTTGGTTTACTCCCCAGCCATCACACCGAAAGTAAGCATTCGGTTATGGAACAGACCTCAACGATTTCAAGTTGAGGCAATCCATGAAGTGTAGAAAACGGACGATCATCTCGGGTGTAAATTTTGTAGGAGAGTTAGGACAACCGCCATAGCTGTGAACGCCAAACTCTGTCCAGTACCCACCATACCATGTGTACACCCGACTCCCACGTTATACGACTATTGTGTCATTCATATAAGATATCGAATTGTCAATGTAGCTGCTGAGTTTTCCACCTGCATCGACACGGTTCCTCATGGTTTGTCACCTGGGTACCCACAGTTTGTTACGAGACGGCCATTCAATTCTTCATCTTGAAGGATCACTGACCAACCGAAGCCATCGTCACACGCTTTACCGCATTCTGGAAGGAGAATAAGGCCATAGTCGTAGTCAGGATCACCTTTTCTTGTGAACACATGTGAAACATACTGGTTGTTAGTTTCAACTTCAATTTCTGCCTGTCCAGGAAACTCTACTGTACATGTGATCTTGCTAGCGTATTCACCACCGTCGTAGGTATGTGCAGTTATCGCTTGTGACAACAGCAGCACGATTTGTGCCGGGAAGATTCATCCTGAATCCACTCCCTACCTCCAAACGGCCACTTTGTATTAACAGAGAACAATCCCTTTTTTATGGAGGAGAAGTCATGGGTTGGACTTGCACGCGTTCATCTTTTCCGCATTCACTCCGAGGTAAAAAACAACCGGCTTGAACTGCAGAAAGCGGCTCCATTTCAAACTGGATACTAGAAAAGAACTAACGGTTTGTTGTTTTATAGCCTGAAATCTAAAGCAGTGACCTTCAACGTCAATTTTTTGCTTAGTATTTAAAAGTCATGGGCTATCGACGTTGGATAAAAGAAAACACACCTATAATCAACAAATGACAAGAAATACGTGAGAAATTTTCAAGATTCCAAGTTTGTCCTTGAATCAAAACGGCAAAGCACTCTACTTAGAGAGTCAGGAAAACAACCCCGGCAATATTTTTTAAATTTTCAGTATCGCCGGATGTGAGTAACAGATAGTTGTAACTGTCAAAATAGTAATTTTATGGACACGAATTTGGTTCAGTTGTAAAAAAAGCATTCTAAGTTTATCTTTTGTAAATAAAACTTCATGTAAGCTAGACAAAGGCCTACTATGCTTGTATACGCTAAAAAGCATATTTTTGTCGGAATCGCCGGAAGGGATACGGCACCGACCTTTAAGGATCAAAACCTTACTATGGCGCAACGGGGCGTCAGTGATAATACGGGAACAGCTTATGTCACCTAAAGATCTTAATCCGATTTTCGCTGCCTCAGCAACTTGACCAAGTTTACACTACAATAAAAGCTTTCATTATTTGGCGCTCCAGCTACACAATAGGGAGTTTAAGAAACCATCTTGTTCCTATTATACAATATGGGCGAAGTGTCCTTTATTACACATAACATGAGAATTTTATTCCATAAAGCTCATTTGTACAAATCTATACGCTTTATTTTCACATGTGGAAAAGGCTTATACAGCCAATTGGCAGAATGGCGTACAGCTATTTCACATGTGGAAGTTTAACCAATCAACGATAGCGTAAAGGCGTTTCCATGCCAATCACTCGTGCATCTCGTGCAAATCGTACTTTGTTATTGAATTAAATTAAATTTGCGTTTGGTTCTATTGTTAGTGAGTTTTTGTTTCTAATTTGCGTTCAGAAAAGTATTTTAATGAAAATTCTCGTCTTATGTGTAATAAACAGTTCACGTCATAGAAAATGCTTTGTACGGGGTTTTATTCACTCGTTGTTTGTGTCAAAAACCCTCACTCGCTCGTTCCTCGCTCGTTCGGGTTTTTGACACAAACAACTCGTGAATAAAACCCCGTACGCCGCACTTTTTATGACGTAAACTATATATATGGTACGGACGGACTTGAAGTAAAGACTGAAACTGAAAGATTCACTAGTACTGTAGTTTATCCCCGTTGTCGTCAAAACCTTAAAATTTGGTAATTTCACTTAGTAGTTTTATTGACGAGCACGGGAGAAAAATGTTCGAATTGAAAATGCGTGCCGTGTGTGCAGCACGATCGTGTTGGTTCTTTTAACCAGTCATGTTACTACTTTTTGACGTTTCGTTGCCTTAGTCGTCGTCGTTTCTTAAACTCCTCTACCGTCCGAAATCGGATCTCGAATCAAACAATTCAAGTTGAGTGAGTCCTTGGCTGCATGTAAGACCGGCTTCGAGCGTAAAAAAAGGCTTTTAATTTTTTTTTTGTTTTCTGGACTTCAGGTGCGACTACCGAAAAATCCTGAAAAAGCGACCTTCAAGAAATATATAAATAGAGTTGTAAAGTGAAAAGTTGTCGAAAATGTAGGAGGAGGGAGGCGTGCTACCATGATCATGGGTAGTTATTTTTCCTAATTACGCTGTTTGGCTTTACGGTGGCTTTTCCAAATTACAAAGCATGCACCACAGAATGAAAATTTGTCAAGATTCCAAATTGTACTTGAATAAAAAACAAAGCTCTCGACCTATAGAGACCCAGGAAACCCGGCTCTCAATAGCGGATGTGAGGAAGTAGTTGAAACTATCAAAAAGTTGTTTTTCATGAACATGAAAGTGGATGTTGCAAGAAAAATATCTGATTTTGAAGGGGGGGGTATTTTCAGGAGTTTGGATGTCACGTCCATTTCCTTTCCTTTTGAACTCGTGGATGAGTCACGCCATGAGGTGCAGGATGGAGTAATAATGGCACTCAGTCATGCGCTCATTCTATCACTCGATCACTCCAATCTAATTAATCTATTTATTAATATCCGATTAAACATTTTTCCTGTACGTTCCATGTTAAGTTTCACTTTTGTCCCAGATCAATTATGGGGCCTATCTGGGAAGGTTTCAGTGGGTAGTAGAGAGAAGTTGTTCTTGCTCTGCTGGCCCTCCTGGAGTGCAGTTTCATGTACTGGCGTCGAATTTTAGTAAATGAAGGTTCTAACACGGATTCTTTTTCGTTCAGTCCTCAACAAAAGAAGCCTTTTTGGAGTTGGAACATGGAAAGCTAATAGCATAAGAGAGATAGCGTTGGTCCGAAAATCTTAAAAGGCGACGAAAAATTGCGTATATTACAGGTCACCGAGGCTTTCTATTGCTGATACGAACAACTAGGACCAGATTGCGATCCCCACGGAATGTTTCGAAGGTCAACTTACGAGTTTCACGGAGCCTGCTGTCTTCGCTCACATAGCTGGAGAGCCTTTAGTGGTTTCAGGGTTCGGGAATCTCTTATTTCTCGAGCCGGATGTGTTTATTTACCGATTCCTGGGATTTGGGTTTTCATGGGAGAAATCGTACTCGATTTGGGTCGGTTGGGCCAAGATGGCAGTGTCAGCTTTATTCTACCTTTCCGTTTTCCTTGTATGGAAGGTGAAGTGGACTTTATGTTATTCTGAAACTCCGTGTGAGTATTACGGACAACTACGAAAAGCCATGTGGTAAGTTTTACCGATTTTCATTCGCAATTTTTTGCACTTGAACTTTGCTTCATATGTGTCCGGTATTTCTCCGAAGGGTGGATAGCGCTATCTACTGGATAACTCAATTGATTTTACTAGTGTTTATCTGCTGGATAGGGATCATTATCTGTTATCCACCTTTTGAAAAACCGAGGCCTGGTCAGTTTGAAAAGGACGGTTAAACTTGGAGTGATGAGTAAACTCAGATTAGTTGGCAAGGGACACCGCATTGAGTGAACCTAGACCTAGATGTTGTTAAAGGAATTATTCACACAGATATTGAAAGTTTGTTGGCGCATAATGAGAAATTTTAAGTTTCCGATTCAGTTAGGTCTTCGTTTCTGAACGGGAAAGGACAAACATGGACCCTCCTTTTAGACTGGGTCCATGGACCGCTTCTATGGTCCAAAGAAGTGGCCCATGGACCCGGTCCAAAAAGGGGAGGTCCATCGACCAGGGGTCCATCTTTTCATTGTCTTTTCCCTGAGGAGACACCTCCAAAAACGCTTTCTTTAGCTTTTCTTTCTTTTTTTTTTTGGCATTTATCTAAATTTCAAAACTATAACTTCCACGTCTTTGGCTTTGTTTGAACACCATGCCTATTCATTTTGAACCAAAGTGAATACAAAATATTTGTATCTCAATGTTAAATTCACTGACCAAGCACTTAGTATCGATCTCTGAGGGAGAAATACGTTGGCACCATCAACAAATCGAATAAGTTGTAGCAACTAAGATACATTAATAGTATCATTAATATAAAGCCCAAACAAGGACACTTGAGGAACTGTCCCGTCCCACGGGGTCAATGTCATCCAATCAGAAACAATCGACCAGCCTGCACACGAAATTATATAGCTACGGTTCAGCACTTATCTCGGAATCAAACACCACACACCCAAGAAATACAATGAGAACATTGTATATTGAGCTGGTAATCGACTGACACAAATACATTAAAAGCTCCAATTTATGATGGTGGGCAAAGAGAACTTGAAGCCCACAACAGCACAAATACCAAAAACACGATGAAACAAAATTGCATGTACTCCGACATAAGAAAAACGCTGGCAGGCCGAATTCCTCAGACGCGCATGCTTATCGATAAGGCCCCAGTTATTGAAACGTTGGATAGCGCTATCCACTGAATAACTCAATTGGTTTTGCTAGTGTTTAGATTTACCCGGTGGATAGCGCTATCCATAGTTTGAACAACTGGGGCCTGATCATTACTACCATGAAACCGGCAAGCAGGATCAGAAGCTGCTCCTGACTTAATACTGTGGAGACCAAAAAGGCCGACAGCAACTACAAAAGGACCTCAAGACATCTTTTACTACCCACTTTACATTGCGCGCCTTTATTGTGGTTGTTATCCGGGAATTTGAAGCGACTACTTTCATAAATGGGCAGGTATCGCTCGAGAAAAATTTGAGCAAAATTAAGTCAGGGAAATAACGAATTGTTTGAAGACTTTCGGGGGAGAATATTCTATGAAATTAAATGGATTTCGATCAGAAAAATTGCAGGGGGGGGGGGGGGGGAAGGGACTCCCATTTGAAACAGACGGGGATGCTCGTCGTCTCGCTTAGGGGTGTAAATTTTGGATTTTTGGTCTCGCTTAGGGTGTTCCGGGCAAAGCGCCAATATTTTAAGCCGCCAAGGTCTCGTTTAGGGTTCCGCAAAGAAACACAGAATTACGCGAAGAGAAGCAGAAGTCAATTTTTCTTTTTAACTTGTTTTTAGGGGTCAAAATTTCCTTAAGCCATGCCCAGATTAGTCTTCTTTAGGGGTCACAAAAAGTTTGAGCCACGCCCAGATGGTCTCCTTTACGGGTAAAATTAAATATTTTTGTGGGCGGACTTCGTTTTTAGTCTTCGTTTTCTCTTCCGGCCTGGCGTATGGAAAACGAAGATCCTACTGTAACTCGCAATACATAGCTTATCGATCGTTTTAAATAACATGAATGATGTGTTTTGTTATTTGCTGTTTGGTATGTTATTTTTTCTAGGGGTCTTAGTTTTCCAGGTCTTCGTTTCCCGCACACCTAATGCAATACACAGTTGTAGTAGCATTCAGTAGATGAAGTGCTCTTATTCGCTGGGCTCCTAAAATTTCTTCTTTCTCAAGTTTACCAAGTCTTCAAACGGGTAATTGAATCCAACAACAATTTCTTCTTAATGAAAGATAAGCTGACCTCTACAGTCACTTTTCCAGAGCAAAAATCTAAATGTCGCACGCAAGCTTGCTTCCTTAAAACGCAGTTTTATTATCAATGAGAAACTGAAATGAACAAGTGTCACAAAGGCTTTTTACTGATTGGGATAGAGATGAGTATTTTATTATAATGTTCGCCTCTCTGTTCAATGACGGCAGGCTCAGCGGAAGACACTCATACAGTATTTGAATGGAATTTATATCGATCCGTGGGTGAATTAGCTCGCTTTTTGTGCAGTTCCTTGCAACTGAATAGCTTGCAATGTATATGTAGTCCAAGAAGTAATTTCTTCATTTTCCACAAATTTTAATACATTGATTCTGTTTGTTCCAGCCGTTAAACGTCCTCTGGTCCTCGAGGAATTCCCAATTGCGGTAATCTTCGCTGCTATTCCAAGAGATGATGGTTCAACAGCGATTCCATTTCCACTCGATAACACGTTGCGAAGAGAGAGTCATACATAAATAAAATTGAAACTGAAATTCTAATAAACATAGCTTATTTTCTCGAGGAAAACAGAATTTTATAGCCCATATGATGTCCGATGGAAACAGATTACTTTACACAGTCACAGAATTTAGAGTTTCGGGGGCCCTGAAAATGGCAACTGAAGTACTGTGGGCGCGCAATGTAATGTGGGTGGGTCAGATTCTTTAAAATCATCCCTAATAGTCGAATACGAGACACCCTTGCATTCGTGGAAACGCTCCTTTGATTTACCTTTCACTATTTTTCAAACTAACGGCAAAGTACAGTCACCCTGAGGCAGAAGCGCAGACGCTTTTCAGTAATAGCCAAAGGGCAAATCACGACCGTTTACGCGGTCTCACAAGTGATGTTGAATGCCGTTTCCTGGACTGATTTTTGCGCTTGGGAACGTGAAATAACATGTGATCCGAGTAAATAACTATATTCGACACCTTCACGCTTAACACCTCGTCCGCATGAAAAAAACCTTCATAGCTCACCAGCAAGGCAAACAAAAAATGAATGACTGCTAAGCAACTGCTGGAATAATAGTGAGCAGCAATGTCCTGAGCTGTTTTTAAAGGCAAAGGCTCTTTAAGCTTGATCTTTTTCGCCAAATCACGCTTAGCATCTTCTAACTTCGTCTCATGAGAGGATCATGGGATCAGTCTGGGAAGCAAGGAAACCTCCCAACTTGCGCCCAGGCGATATTGCACATCACACACTCAAGAGTGGAAGGACCAAGATCTCTCTCCCCAGCTGTGCTCACCAACTCAGTCAAAAACAATGAACTGGCTCAGCACTCATCACAGGTACGCCAACTTTGGACAAAGCCCATGTACGCCATCGTGACCAGCATGCACAGTACTTGGGCACTGTCGGGGAAGCCTCGGCACTGAATTGCAAGCCAGTCAAATCAGTGAGCATTTGCCTAAGTGAAAAATCGTCTAGCCTGGAGACTTGAATATCGCTCATATATCCGTGCGCAAGATTTCTGAAAGAAACTAAGATGAAGAAAGTGAGCATATCAAGAACAGACAGCTGCCAACACAATCAAAACTACCATATCGGTGTACCGCAAATGGATAACGCGGAACTCGCAAAAAACAAGCTACTAAAGGTGGTGACAATTCATCGCAAATCGGCGAACCGCTATGAAAAAAGGCGGCTAAAAAAACTAAGTGTGATTCATGCACGACTACACCTCGCCATTAAAAGGGGCTTCACGCACCAAAACAATGATTCACGCGCAACAGCGCGACTCGACGCTAAACGGTGATTGCCGAAAGCAGCGCTCTCGGCTACGACACATGCTCCCCACAACAAAGCGGAGACACTGGCACAAAGGTAAACCACCTCATTCCAAGGCGGCTAAAGCACACAAATGGTGACCCAAGGTCAATTACGCCCCGCACGAAAAAAAAAAAAAACGGGACGACTCTCAATGGCGCGACTTGCCGACATCACGGGGAATCCATTCCGCTTATAACCAAATACTCTTCCTAAGGCAAAAACTGAAGATGTCTAAAGCGATGGGCTGCAGCACAGGATTAGAGCTACCAGTTGATCGCAACAATTTTAGCAGTACCCTTGATTGTCCTTGAAAATCTTAAACCTTTTTATGGTACAACTTATCAACATAGAAAAAACGAACATAACTGATTGCTTTTAACTTCCGATAGGTAAAACGTCTGCCAAGATCGTCTTCTGTGCACATACTCCTGACCACGGAACCATCAAGGGTCGCAGCGTAGTCACCGAATGCCAAATGGCTAGCGTCCGAAAACAAACTGTGCATGAAGTAGGAGGTGCGGAAATGCGAAAACCGTTAAAAAAGTCTGTGTTGGCATACCCGAAATCAAAGTTCTTCTGAAAGGCCAGGCGTAAATAAGATAGTTGAGTCCTACGATAACCTAGACGCAGACTCAGTAGCAAAATATTTGGCAAGTAAACAGTTACGAAATAGGACCTATGGCTAAAGGGGCAAGACATAACCGAACCTGCAATTTTAGCTAAGAAACGGTGGGTACAATAACCGTTGAAAATGGCATTTGAGCTTTACAAATTTGTTAACAGGCACATAGAACTTCTCTGAAATTGAATTTATAACAAACCCGAGCCATTCCCCAACCCACATAGGTTCCCAATGCGATTTACCCTCGTTACAAAGCAAGCCTGATGCATTAAGATCTTTGCGCTGAATAACGCGAGCCGCTGTTGCCGAAATTCTGCTCAGCTTGGCCCCCAAGCCATCGTCCAAATAGGCAAAGCTGAGATGTCCCATCGTGAGCCATCGCTTAACTTTACTCGCCAAATGCACTTTGCTTTTGAGTCTAGGTTATTGTGGGACTCAACTAATTTACATTAGTAATAAAACAAAATTTTTGTGTATTACTTCCCCACGGACGCAGCTCCACAGTTTCTTTAGAAAATACCTACCGCCTTTAGCTTTTAGAATTCCTGTACGGTGGTCAATTTACATCATCAACTCCGTTGATAAACTCACATTTTTGTGTACCTTTTTTACGCCTGGCCTTTCGGAAGAACTTCGTAAAACAAAGAGAAGCACAATTCAAACCAAATGGCAAATTAGTAAATGTGGAATACTTGCGTTCACCACCGTCAAACAGCCAAGAAAACTCAAAAACTGTTGGTGGTCTTCCAAAATATCCACGTGATGGCATCCGGATTTGAAAGCCTCCGTTAAGAAACAATAGCCTTCATCTAACACCAGAGACAGCGAACGCAAACCTTCATATTTAAATTTTGGCCTCACCAAATACTTATTAACATGCCTGCGGTCAAGGACCAAACGAAGCTTTTTGCCCTCAGCAACTGACAAAGGATAGCCTGCGTGGCATGAGCCTTTCCCTCCCCTTCTACGGTCTGCCACGCAGGCTAGACAAAGGATTAAAGGATTGACACATAACGGAGGAATGGGGTGCTCGATTATACAGTCGTTACTAAGCAACTCCAAAATGGGTTGCACCACAAACTCTTTCTTTCGAAGAGCTGCAAATTATTACGCAAAAAAAAAAAAACAAGGCGGCGGATAATCCCTAAACGGCAATCTGTAACCTTTGTTAATCATACTCAAAACAAACTAATATGCATTCAAAGTATTGCGCCAAAAACCAAACGCGGCCCTGATGCGGCATTAAACATTCACATCAACACCAGAGGCATTAAGCTCGACCGAATACAAATTACTGGGACAAATGACCTCATAATACTCAACTGCATCGGAATCGTCATCGGCTGGTCATTTAGCCCCTTTCTGCGTAGACGCTGACGGAACCGAAACAAGATACAGGGTTGGAGCAAAACGCACTCAGATAACCATTTTCTTTACACTGAGCTACACTATAACACAAAAAGAGAAAGAAAGAAAGAAAGCGCCGTACATTAAATACCGCCTCACAAACAAGAGGCAAAAAACTAAACGAAAAATAAAAACCTCGCTTGTGTAGTATTGTCACGTACGCGGTCGAACCGAAGAACGAGCGCATGAAAACCCAAACTATTTGTTCAAACGCGGTCACATAATACAAAAGGCCGCGATATCTTGTCACCATGCATACCATAGCAGCAAATTCTTTACAAAGTGTGCGGAAAAGAAATAACTGCTAAACTGCGTACAGTAGTTATTTACTTATTCGTTCGAGTTCCAATAACATCAGCGTTTCGAGTTTGGACGGATTTAGAATGTAATAGAAGAAACCTTCGGCTTTCAGTTTGCGTGATACGCGCTTTGGAACCTGTACGATGAGAATTTCTTGGTGAAAATCGTCTCGGCGCTGGACCGGCCCGAAATCGAGCTTCCACCCTTGTCTTTCTAGTGGTACGCTCAGGTGATGTTTGAAATATCCAATTCAGAAGTGTGGTTGTAATTTCAAAAATAGTTAATAATCATTTATTTCACACGATCAGAAGATCGCAACCAATGCTTCTGCGTGTAGGCCCCCACGCGTCTTGTTTCTATTATTTTAAGTACGCAAATGCTGCAAAAAAAATAATGATAAATGAAGAACAACCATCCATTTGCTTTAATCTCGTTGCTTTACCACATTAACAGCCTGCAGAGCACATAAACTGTCAAAAATATAAACCTTTATGGTAGTACTTAACAGTGAGCAAGTTTGAACTTCCAGGCAAAAACTGCATAAAATGGCAGAGATGGAAGTACAAGTACTTCAAACCTGCGTTCAGTCACCTTAACTTGAGTTAAGAGTAATGTCTTTCTTTTCTTACTTTTTTGGTACAAATTTATATCGCAGGTAGCAAACAATATCAAGTTAAATTCTCTATTTTTTAGTTCCCCATAATACACTTTGTTTGCCCCCCAAATTTTGCCCTTGTTTTAAAGTGCTCTTGGGAATATGCAGTGTCCCTAAGAGCATTGAAAACAATAGTTTATGCAAAAGTTGGGGGCCAAACAAAGTATAAAATTGTATACTGTGCGGAAGAATTCCCAAATAGGCCAATCAAAATTAACGATTCCCCAGGCCTGATGCTCAGATATGTCTTTTGCATGACCATGTCATGTGACCTTTGTCAATCATAATCTGCAAAATTGACTAGACTTTCGCTTTCCTTCAAAATAAAATAAAAAGGTGAAGGCTTTTTTGACATGCAAAATTTACGTCAGGATTTGCAATTAATCGCAGTTAGTGTTCATTGCTCCTTTAAGAACTGGGCCCAGAATTATAAATTTTATCATGGTGGAGGCAGCATGCATGGCAGGATACCCTTGTTATTCAGAACAGAGAATAATCCTTACACCAGCCAGCTAAAAACACTTGAGTCATCAAGCCACACATACTACCTTCCTATACTCGAATCACATGACAACCTGACAGGAACAGCATGAGAAGTCACACATCACATGTAAGTCACATATACATGTCAACAGAGAATAGACCATTTCACAGTTTCTGATGCCACCTTGGTTGGGGGGCAAACCCAGCTTAAATCACAGTGAATGTATGGGAGTTTGGCAGAAATCAAACCTTTATACAATGTAACTCTGCTGCAAACAGGCAGATTTCAAAACTTTTTACATATTTTTAGTCGTTTTATTAATATCATTCAATCAACGGAAAATTAGATCACTGCACAAGGCACAACATCTGAAAATTGGACATTACATATCTCCACATGCCGCTTCAAGTTTCGTGGGAATTTGCATAATTTTGTTTACAAGGGTTTACCGGTATATGAAATTCACAAATTTCGTTTAAGGTCATTATAGCTTGATTCTGATACTTCACGAAAATAACCTCAATAGAAGTGCTATTGAGAGGTATTCTCACTATCCACAATTGTCAGACCTTAAAGGATTTATAATGGTTCAAAGCCGGCAAAATTCTCACACATTAACTGTAATTTAAGCCATGTTTGCCCCCCAACCAATATGGCGTCAGAAACTATGAAAAGGTCTATTAGGTCTTTGATTAGTTGAGAAAGAAGAGCTTTAGATTGGAGTACATTGTATGCCTTGACTTCAGATTTTCTTGTTTTTAGAGCTAAACTAATAATGGCAGTGATGTAAATAACTTAAGTATTGACAAATTAAAATCACAAATTACACCTATCACTAATATATTTTAATGCCTTATTAAAATAAGGCATTTAAATAATTAGTTGTGCTAGTGATTGTTAATTAAATATTTATTTAATCATTGAGTGATAGGTATAATTTGTAATTTCAATTTGTCAATACTCTAGTTAACATCCCTGCCATTATCAGTTTAGGTCTAACACTAGCAAATACTACTTTGCCAAGTCTCTGTCAAATGCAGGAACTCTGAAACATTAAGGAAAATGGAAGAATATAAAAATGTGAGTCACACTCTCTAATAAATTTGTCAGTCTTAACCTTTAAAGTCTTCTTAAGAATAAGCAAATACAACTGTTATAATAACAACAAAATTAATGGTGAAACCTAAATTTCATCACCAGAGTCCAGATTAACCTCTGCCATTTCAAAATCCATTGCATCACTGTTTTCCTTTAGGATTTCACTCTGGAAGAAAGAATATTTCCCTCTCGGCCTTTTCTTCAACCATTTTTGAGACAGAGCAAAAAGAACACAAGTCACAACACTTGTCACAGCCAGACCCCTGAAGAGAATCCTTGGTCCATATTCACCATAAATAATTCCTCCACCAAAACCTGCTATGAGCCTTCCAAGGCTAAAATGTGTGGCAACAACTAGTGCCATTACTGTTGCAGCTAAGCCATCGGGGGAAATTAATCCACCATATGATGTAGTCGCAGCCCACATGGCACCAAATGTCACTCCGTGTAGAGGTTCAATTGCCAACACATACCAAGCACTAGGAATGAACGAGTAACATATATACCTTATTGTGTAACAAATTAATGTAAGATACAGAACACCATGATGGCCTAAATACTTGATTAAATGCCCAGAGAAAAACATGACAGGGGCCTCTGCAATGCAAGTCATAGCAAGAGCTAATCCCATTAGTAAATGACTGCCACTCAGGTCGTCGAGAAACCAAAACAGATAAGCATCAATAACACCCATGCACGTGCCCATGACAAGAATAGCAAGCAAAAATGTTACAATGTGACAATCTGACAAAATAGTCCACAAGTTTCTGAAAATCTTTGGTTTAGATCTGCCCTCAAGGTATTCCATAGGTAACTTTAAAATGGTCAAAGTAGCTCCTATGTTAAATATAAGGTAAGCGCAAAATCCCAGGAGAAAATGATTTTGATTCAAATGTTTGCCTGATTCATCAATTCCAAACCCTGAAATTACAGCAAAGCTTCCCCACCCAACCGCTCCCCAAAGCCGTTGTTTGCCATAATCACCAGCTCTATCTATTGCTGTTAAGTACTTAACAGTGGCAGCATCACCAAATGAAGTATAGCTTCCTAAAAGCGAGGATAAGAAGAAGATTACACCAATAACTACAAATGTCGTGTTATTATCTCTTGTCTTTCCGGTAACACCGACCCTCTTATTTCTGGTTGGTTGACCCAAGACTGAGTGATTTCTACAGTTTGGCACAACTGTGATATCCATCAATGAACAATTGTACGCATTGGTGTTAGCAGTTAAATTTGTTTCCTTCGAGGTATTCGATTCCGAGCCATTCATGCACAAAGTTCTCTCGAGACAGCTATCAGGTCCTTCACTGGCCAGGGGACGAACGAAAACAAGGGAAAAAAACAAAGCAGCAGATGAAACGCACATCATCATCATCACCAATTTATGCTTGCGGTACTTGTCCGCTAATCCGCCGCTGAAAGGTGTTCCAATCAGTTCAGCTATGGGTCGTAAAGCCAGCAACATTCCTGTCTGTTCAGCCGACATGCCCAAGTGCCGAAAATACACGGGAAGAAATGGCCTGATACAAGCTCTCCCACCGAATGTAAAGAAGTAGTAGAGTTTGAAAGCCAAAAGAGTTTTGTTAATAGGACCAAATCTTTGATGTTGTACTCGTAATTGGCCTTCTGCCATTCTATCAGACCCCTTCATATCAGTGTCAGTTCCACGTGGCGTCGCCATGTTGATCCTCTTGCCGGTGCAAATCTTCCAGGCGTTGTTGCTTTGCGACCAAGCAATTACTAACTTAGAGACTGGTTCGACTGACGGTTCGACATAGCTCCTTCCAGAGCCGACGATTATATAGGTTAGCGGTGATGAGAGATAAGGGTAGCTACACGCGTGGCATCACGTTACTCACGTAGCTGGCGGGATTAATGCGCTTGAGGACGTTCGCGCTATTAAATTGTTTGAGCGCAACGTTACTGTGCAGGTAACGCGACTGTAATATGTCACGCATTACTTCGAGCTTTAGTGAAGTTGAGGTTTTAAAACCTTTGCAAAAACCGTGGACGAAAGTCGCGTTGCATCAGAGAAGATCATAATCACTTGAAAATTGATTTAAAAATATTTATGAAAGTCAAGTACACTACTGCACGACTGATATTCGCGTAATGTTTTATCAGTCGTGCACTAGTCTTAACTTGCTTTTTCAAGCATTCAGTGAAAATAACATGGCGACAAAAACGCCGGGGAAAAAGTTCCAGGCCGGCAAAAGAATGGCACATTTATTTCCGAATCATCATGAAACGTTAAAGAGAAGTGAGCGGGAGGGTGGAAAAGCTCTGGAAAAGGCAGCTGATCGAGTAGTGGCTGAAAGTTTGGAAAACTCGAGGACGAATCGTTACGTAAATTTAATGAGGCTGTTTTTCAAATGTTTTTATTACCCTACGAACTTAAGTTCAGAATGAATGCATGTTTTTGAAGTTATTTTCCTTTACTTTCGCGAAAATAGAGCAGAATTGTATTTTCGTCCGCGAAGAAACAGCCAGCGATTAAATTTCACAAAAACCACACTCCATGGAGAGATTGAGAGATATTATGCAAAACACTAACCAAATGAAGATGACACCTGCTTGAAACTTCGTTGCTATCATACTATGTTGCTATGCTCGAGAAACCCTTTCTTAAATAAAAACCTTTCATCCCTTCAACGATCGAGCCTGTCTTGGGTTCCAGTCCTTCCTTGACAGGTCACACAAAAACGTGACAAACGAAATTTTCCAAGAGCTTTGCAAAATCACATCGATTGTACTCGTTTAGATCATTGGTGACCCTTATTTTTTTAAATCGTGAATCACTTACTTTACTTACTATCTACAAAATACGATAAAATGAAAAAAATTCTCACCGTAAGAAGTTATCTTTTTTTCAAATTTTCTTTACTCGTGCCATCGAATTCCGGAAGTGGTTCCGACGGGTAGAGCTTACGAAAACGCTCGTCGAGGATGAACTCTACTATTTACGACATCCCCAGCGGCATGCAATTATCTAAAAATCCCACACCTAAAAACCTATGCACGGAACCTTCACTCTAACAGTTTATTTTTATGATTTTCGATGGATGAGCAGATGAGGCTACATCTCGTTATTATGACCGATTTATCGAAATTAAGCCATTTTTCCACTGCCATTTTCTCCGAAACAAAGTTGGTGACCCCCAATTTTTTTTTCATTTTGGAGTAAGTACTTTATCACCTAACTCTAGGCGATAAATGAAAAAAAAAATTGGACGGTGCTTACTAATTCAAAGGACTTTTTGCCCCGATTTATAATTATGCAGAAAAGGTCTTCCCAAGTGTTATTGAAATCCAAAAAGAAAAGTGGAGGTAAACACGCATTTTTCAAAGATAATTAATGAACAATACTTTGTATAAAGCT
>NC_090888.1:51306484-51346484 GCF_036669925.1 Montipora capricornis
TGCACTAGCATAACTTTGGCATAATTGAAGCAAAAAAGCATAATTTATTAAACGAACACTTCCACGGCATAATTAGCAAATGTTAGCACTTTTTGGAGGATAAATTCCAAAAATGTAGTAAATATGGTGTATTTTCTACAGAAATAAATTTAATTTAGGTAGTATGTTCTTGCAATGCGTGTTTTAGCTACGCTAATAGTAGTATCGACTTTGTTCTAACATCCTTAGTTACTAGGCCTCTTTTGGCGAATTCTGCGTGCGCGGTTAACCTTTCGGAGGAGTCTGGTACTACTTATTAAGCTAGCACAACTGCCATACGACTCCAACATTGGTGTCGTAATAGCCCTTTTCACGGTTAGTTTTTCTCATTTGCCTTACAATATAATCTAGCATGTATGTGAGGCAATTTCGGGCTATTTCGGGCTATTTTGTTAGATTACATTGTAATGCAAATTATTAAATTCTCAACCTGGGATAATGCAATTCTCGTGCTCTGATTGGTTCACTCAATCTCGGTTATCAGCTCATATCCCTTGGTTTGACCTTATATGGTAAATGATTGATCTAAGTGTTGCCAAGCTAAAAATTTTTTCGCCGGAAAGCGAAATTTCTCTTTGAAGAAAGCAAAAAAAAAGTTTTTCTGGACAGCTGGGTTAAATTCCGACGTTTAGAAGTACGCGAAAAGGTAAGAAATGTTCTTGTGACGAGCCTGCGTTTGTCCGACCACAAGGTGTTACACGACATCGCATCGGTTCTCATCAAGTTTTTTTGATTTCGCTCGGATTTGCTCGCTTTTTTCGCTCGCATTTCGTACTTTCTAAACTTTTGGAGTTTAAAGGAATTTAATAAAACAATTATTCCATTCGCGCTTGTTGGATATGAGACTGGTTATAGCCAACTCGGCGCTTCCATTCTTCCTTCTTATTCATTCTTCATTCTTCCTTCCAATTATTCCATTCGCGCTTGTTGGATATGAGACTGGTTATAGCCAACTCGGCGCTACGCGCCTCGTTGGCTATTTACCATCTCATATCCAACGTGCGCTCATGGAATAATTGTTAATGAGAAAAACTAACCGTGAAAAGGGCTATTGCGCGCCTATATGTACAGAATCTACGTCATTTTGTAAGCATGATTTCGGAAGTTAGGAGCATAATTTGGGAATTCTGGCATAATTTTGGCATAATTTGGCAAAACTTCGAGCACTGCTAGTAGCATAATATGCCACTTTTAGGAGCACAATCCGCCAAGGCCTACTCCCTAATAATCGATAATCGTTCAATATGAAGAGCACTTTTTCGGTCAATTACTGGGCTTGAAATTGCGACCAATACAGTCGCATTTGCGACTGAATTTGTTCCCCTTGCAAGCGACTAAAATATCTGGAGAAGTCGCAAATTTGCGACTTGTTTTTCATCTTCGCTCTTTCGAAACAAAAGGGTAAGCAGTTGCCAGTTTGCTGCTCTTTTTACTAAAATAAATGAAGAAATGACAAAATTATTTTGTTCCTCGCCTTGAGTTTTCTTTCAACCCAAAGATAGCGTAATTGTAGCGTAATTTTGCTGCGATGTTACGTGCACAACTATCATTCGCCATTTTCAGCGGTTTCTTTCGACACAAATATTGTGGGCTCATTTTTTTTGCTACACCGCTGACAACACAATGCAGCGCTACGATTTTGCGACTAAATTTTGCGAGATTGCGACTACATTTTCGTATCTTGTCGCAAAATTGCGACTGGATTTTTTCGCGAATTTCAAGCCCTGCCAATAAGATGAACGGATTTAATCACGAGGAAAGGGTTCCAAACCAGATAAATACAAGCGTGGGTGAGTCATGTAGCAGCTTGTAACGTATAATGTTATTGGCTCGATACCCAAGCCAAAAACAAAGGACTAAAACATTTATCAATTGAAACAAAGACTTTAACAGGGGGCGCCTGCAAGAGTTCTATGTTCATCAAAAAGCTAGCCGTATTTTAGACCTTACCACTTACCTTTTCCACACAGTTGTCACGGAGTTGGTCAAGACAAAGTGGAGGAAGCTCGACTGCAACTCTACAAAGGAACGATAAAAAATAACACAGTTCCAAACCATTTCATATTATGTATTTGGACCTTAATATCTACTTCGAAAAAACTGGCTGAACCATTCACGAATTGATTTTAAAACACCAGTGCAGCAGCTTGAAAGAACGTTTAACCTTGCCGTCGTGTGTTCGCGGTACCCATAAACCAGATTTTAATGATCATTTCAAGTGGATAACGCCGGGAAATTTTCGACTCTAACTACATTGAAAAGAAAATAAAGTCATGCGAAATATGCAATATTTTGAGTTTATGCAATACTGAAATATACATATATACATATATATATATATATAGATTAGTTACAAAGGTCTCTCGAGCCAACAGCGCATCTTTGCCCCCAGAGAGGATCACTAATGGATTCACAGTCCAAGCCCGCCTGTGAATCGTCATTCCTGTCGATCCAGTGTCATCTAGTTGGAGAAAAACACTAGCCCGGGAGAACCACGTAGAAAATTCCCACTGACTATCCAGATCGGCCATGTAGCCAGCATGGTTGCTCTGAGAGTGTAGTGGTGATCACACCCAACCGGTAATCAGGGGGACGTGGGTTCAAATCCCGCTCAGGGCATAAAAAGTTTTTCTTCCAATGAAAATGTCATTCAGAGGGTTGTCCGTCCTTGGTCACTTCTAAACTCTCTCTCTCTCTCTCTCTCTATATATATATATGCAAATCCTCGACAAAAGCAGTTTGATTCTCCGAAAATCGCCATTTGTTTTAATGCCGTTCATTTTTTTTCGCTTGCCTCTCGACGTTTGGAAAACTCAAGGATACATTACATGAAACAACTGACCCAACTGAATCACTTACTCTTCTTTAGAAGAATGCGAGAGATTGGAGTCGCTTCTGTCTGAGATAAAAGTGTCAGTTACAGAACTTTTCCTCGATTTGCTGGCAGTCGTGTGGCTTCCAACACGTGACTTCCACCCTGAAACGAGCGCAATAAGAAATCAATCAAATAAATTGATCAAGTACAGTAAACAAACAACTCCTATGGAGAGTTTACACTCACGTGACCAGCAGCCATATTGGATTACTGGGGATAACTTATGATGAGTTTTTGCCGACTTAAACACGTAGATGGAAATGCAGTAAAAAAACACTTCCTTCTTATGGCGTGTTATGAATGAAGATAATGGTTATTGTTGTCGACTGGTAAGGAATTCCTACCAATTGTACGGGTTCGAAGAACTTGTGAAAAAGGTGATCTTTTAATCAGTTTTACCTGCACTTTTGCTGCTTGATTTTCTAGACTGCTGATTCTTGTTGGCACTTCCGGTCTGTTTGCGCTGCACATTGACAAGCTCATGAAACTGCAACCAAAAATAAAACCCTAACAGCTGAAACCCAAAAAACTGGACCTGAACTATCATTCAAGGTGTTAAAGTTCCCAACAAGGACTTGGTCCTCTCTCGTATCTCTCTCGACGACAAGATAGAAAAAAATAAAGAGTGTGTGGATCCGGGTTTAAATCTTCCACGCCGTGATTTCCGACCTTGCGCCAACACGAAGACATCGGTAACAGACAGAGTAAGGCCTACGCATGCTCGTTTAACGTCAACGACTCCACGTGATCACAGTAGATGTTATTACAGTTGAGCCCACGTTTCAGCTGTGTAAGTTTCAGAAGGCGCAAAAACGAGGCTTTCGGGTCAAAACAAGCACTTCTTATCAAAGGACTGTGTGATTTCTTGATTCTTGACTATTTCCTTCGCTTTTTTCCGAGTAATTTGAGGTTTGTCTGGCCAAATTTCTTCGTAAAAAGTATGGCAAGGCACTGTAGAGCATATCGGTGTGTTAACCGAAGTAACAACCTCAAATGTGCGAAACTATCGTGGCATTCATCAACTGTAGTTTCTCTTCTTCTGATAAAAACGTAAATTCTGGATAGGAACTCATTATCATTATTTTATTATTATTTTGTGCATTTCGCGCGCTAAATCTCTTACTCTTCTCGGTTGACCCAAAGTTTCGCTTCCGCGCGCTCCGAAACGAACATCGCTGAAACGGGGATTCATCTGTAATAACAGCTATATAGCGTTTTCACTAACGTGACCAGCAAATTGCTGCAGCCATGTTGGATTACCGAAACAAAAGAAAGTATTTGCATAAAAATAGAATTCAATTCCCGGAGGATTAGTTTGGTACACCATCATGGCCGCCGTTCCTTTGTTTTGGAACAACAACATGGCCGCCCTGACGTCATGTGAAAACGCTCTAATGACATTCATTTTAAGCAAATTTTGCGGACCCATTCTTCACGCGCAAGATTGCTGCATTGGTGACACAGTCGCCTTTCAGAAATGCGACCCGAGTTCTATTCCCGGATTCGATATCACATGTGGGTTCTCAGTCTAATCTAGTTTTTCCCTCTCTCCAAAAACCAACCATTTATTTCATGCGCTTTAATTTCAATTAATTTCATTTTTGTGATTAACGATCTCCCTAAAAGTAGACTACTTGTGCTCGGCTAGTTGAGATTGAGAATTTTGATGAAGTAATTATGATTATTTTCTTATTATTTTACATATCTTTTTAATCCACTACTTGCTGTTGGAGAATTCGACCACACGGAAAAGAGTGTCGAAAAGAAACAAGTAGATTTCAGATTACTAAAGTACCATATTTCCTGCCTTGTGAGATTCCAGGCAAAGTTAGCAATTTTTTAAACTTTTGCGTTCTTTGCCAAATAAGTCTTGATGTCCTTGGGATGAGTAGCCTAAGGAAACTTCCAAGTACCGTTAAATATCCTTTGTTGAGGAAACGAGCGTTTTTAATCACCTCTTCAAAATTTGCCGCTCCTGAAAGGCTTTCAAAGTTATAGTCGTCATTCTTGTCCATCAACCTGATAAAATAAAACGAGAATATTAAATGCAGTTGAAAGTAGTTTAACGATGCTAACAACATTAAACGATCGTCAGTTGCAGTCAGCAGTTTTGCTGTGTTTGTGTATGCATTAAGGGTGAGTTTTATGGGGAGATCATATGGATTCGTCAGCAGTCCCACCCAAAAACGGAAGATGCGAAAAAGGATCGTTTACCTGGAAACTGGGGACAGAACGGCATTGACTTTTTTAACCAATGCAACCCAGCATATATTGCGTGCAATTTTAAAACACGACGGTAAGCTATTTTGTTTTGGAAGAATTCTTCTAAAAGGGTTCATTTTTTGATTCAGAAATCCGGGTTTGGATTTTCCCAAAACACGCACCTTGTCTCTCGTGCTCAGGGATGGAATAACAACAGTAAATTGAAGTCTTTCAGCCTTGTGGCCGGAAAGTTATACTTTTTGTATAGCGTTTAGCGTAGTTTATTCCCCGTCCCTCCACTTTGTTCAAAGTGTATGGAAGTGAACCTCCACTAAAACAAGAAAATAACTTTACATCACAGGAAATCATGAAATGTTTTCAAATTTCCCAGGCGCCGCCATCTTCAGCAAACACATTTTTAAAACGCGGACGGCCTTTAACTTGTCTTCACAGAACCAAATTTACATTGCTAAGTATCTTTCTCCATTGGAGATGATTAGTATAAAAATCTGGGAGCCACCACCGTCCTGGTACGCGAAATATTCTCTTCCGGTTGCCGTCCGCGTCTCAAAAACGCGCGTGTTTAAGCTCCTTAGTAGGCTGATTTAGCAACAGAACGGGAACGTCAGTGGCGACGGCGCGCGCAGAAAAAACACCAATGAGAATTCAGAATAGAATAGACTCCACTCTTTTCTTCTCTATTCTAAATTCTCATTGGTAGTTTTGCTGCGCGCGACGTCGCCACTCACGTTCCCGTTCTGTTGCTAAATCAGCCTAATAACTGTGACTCGTCACGGTTGCCCTAAATGTTTTAAAACAAAAGCTGTTTACCTGAAAACCATCAGGGCAGTCAACCACAACAATTATTTAAGATGGAGGCGCACGGGAAATTTGAAAGTGAAAAAAAGTGATTATGAAATTCACTTTTTTCAATGTAAAGACTTTTGAATATTGAAAATTGCAAACATTATTTTGTTGGGTTTAAAATTATTCATTAGTCGGAGTGGAGGTTCCCTTTAAATTAGGGCTCACAGCTGGGCTGCCACGATTTGCTAGCCTCCATCCAAGAGCTGGCTTTCAATAATGGCAGCCATACTTGACTAGGTTTAACTTTTTAACACCTGTCTTCGTTTTTACCGTTTCCGTGGTCATTGGGTGATTTTGTTTACCAAAACAGCCGCTTTTTTAAAAACATTTTTTATACACTATTGGGGTGCAGGGATGGCGCAGTGGTGAGAGCACTCGCCTCCCACCAATGTGGCCCGGGTTCGATTCCCAGACTCGGCGTCATATGTGGGTTGAGTTTGTTGGTTCTCTACTCTGCACCGAGAGGTTTTCTCCGGGTACTCCGGTTTCCCCTCTCCTCAAAAACCAACATTTGACTTGATTTACTTTCATTGTTCATTTCAGTTTACAGTGTCCCCAATTAGCGTTCCAGCGCTAGAACGACTAGACACTTAAATAAAGTTCCTTTCCTTTTCTTTCCTTTCCTTTCTACACATAAGTAAAACACAAACAAACACACACACAAATACGGACATAAAAAAATACAAAAGCTTGACATACAACAGGCCGTCAATTTGTAATTTATGAGTAATTCGTTTTTTGAATTCTTCCCATTGTAAATCTTTCTTGTTAATTTTTTGACAATAAATTAAAGGTAATACTTTGCAAGTAACAAACAGTAATTTGAGGAGATTATTTCTTTTATCATACATTCCGAACAGCTGCTTGAAATAAGAGACATCAAATACCTTTGGGTTGCAGCTCTGTTGGCTAAAGCATGTGAAAACATGGTGTTGACTGTTCTTTTGAGACCATTCCTGGCCTTCAATCTCTTGTCGGCTTGTTCCTTCTTCCTGACCTAAACTCAAGAAAGAGAAAAAGATATTGACGTTGCCCCAAAGAACTGGTGCCACTGTCACGCTTTGGCCCTAAAGTTCAACAAATGGCCACTTTATATTAAAGATGCACAGTCTGTCGAGCCTGGGCGAACATTTGAAGTGCATTTGTTGAAGTTGTCACACTGATCGATGAATGTGCCTTGAGAACTTGACCCCCTACTGTCACCATCTGAAATCCCTCGAGACGTTCCATCAACGTTGTCTACGGAGGATTCTCAACATCAGCTGACAAGACAGAAGAACGTCACCGTGCTACAAATATCATTGAAGCCAGCTTCTATTCATGAAGAATCAGCTCGGGTGGAGCGACAATGTAGTATGGATGCCAGATCAACTTCTCGCTGAGCATATCTTCTACTCCGAATTGGTAAAAGGCAAGCGCTTGAAAGCTCAGTTGGTTGAGCACCGGGCTGTCACGCGGGAGGTCGCGGGTTCGAACCCCAGCCCGGGATCAACATTCAGATTCTTAAAATAACTGAGGAGAAAGTGCCGCCTTCTTAATTTCATCTCAGTGCAGATGGTTAGACTTTCAAGTCTTCTCGGATAAGGACTATAAACCGTATAGGCTCTGTCTCACAAAAATTAGCCTGCGTAGCAGCCGTTTACCTTTCCTTTTCCAAACGCTCGCGAAGGGGACGAGACGAAAACTGCGAGAGATTGCACCCCGTCCCCACTTCTCTATATTTTTTTGCTCACGCCACGCGCTCGCTCGCTTGTCCTATCTCCGCCTGGAAAAGGAAAGGAAACGGCTGCTACGCAGGCTACACAAAAATCTTCTATGTTAATAGCTAAGTTCCCTGTGGGATGTTAAAGAACCCACACACTATTCGAGAAGAGTAGGGGATGAAATCCCCGGTGTTGTGGCTGTCCTGTTCTCTCCAGCAGAAGTGGCCGGCTTGGCGGTGATGTCTCTAAAAAGGCTAGCGGTGCATGAGGCCACCTAAGCAGAAACAGCCGTAAATAAAAATGGGACTTTGCCGAGTGCTGGAATATGTTGATGTAAATGTAGAGGAAACCGGTCGTTTCCTGTAGAAGGAAGATGTAGAAGATGTGGAGAAAGCAAGTCTAAAGAGGTGCAACATCGACGTCACTCGCTGGGAGAAGACAGGAAGGGACAGACCTCTCTGGAACCACTATAGGAGAAGGAACGGCAGCTTTCGAAGCGAGACGATGTCAAGAGTTGAAAGAGAAACGACGGCTACTCTCCCGCCCGGTAACACTTGCCCACCTACATGTAGCGATCGAGTCTTTTGAGCAAAAATTGGTCTCATAAGCCACCTTATGACCGGATGCACCGCAGGCCTATGCGAAGACAATCATCCGCGACCTTGACTGGATAGCCAAGAGAGAGGGGAGAGAGTACTTTGAAAAGAACGCGATGGGAGCTTGCCTCACAATGCCATTGCACAACGACAAGCCTTGCATATTTTTAGATTGCAGCCCACATATTTGATGGCCAACAAGTTGTGCAATCACAGATGATCCATGAATAAATAATGTGCAGAGGTCATGGGTTTGAATCCCGTTGGAGCCACTTGAATTTTTTAGGTGTATAATAATAAGAGACAATTGCTTAAAGTGTCCAGATATAAGTGCGAAGGTCTATCACTTCATAGATGGTATCAACAGCTAGATTTCAGTCGAGTTGAGCAAAATAATGATCACAATAGAAACGACAAAAAGTATTGAAATGATGAATATATCATCAACAGTCCAGGCATTTGCAGTCTAATTCTTCTGTTTTAAGGTCTGATGAGGGAGGTGCCACATGTCCAGAAATTCAGATGCACGCGGGCCCAATTTCCACAACCAATACGCAGTAACCCTTAAAAGTCCAAGCTCTAATGCTGCATGCACCTATTTTCAACAACCTGACCGGAAGTCATCTTCAGAGTCAAGCGATTTGAATGTGTAACGTCAGTAGATGGTATAAACGCTCTGGCCCGGGTTGCTCGAAGCATGGTTAGCGCTAACCAGTGTCAAATACCATGGAAACCTATAGGTTTTGATACCTCTTAACCAACGCTTAGCACTAACCAGGCTTCGAGCAACCGGCTCCTGGTTGCTGAAGTATTTGCTCAATTAATTAAGTCATGATGTCATTGGTTGACTGTCAGTTCAGCCTAGATGTCACTGGCCGTGAAGACTGCAAACAGTGATAGGTGCGTTTCAATTCGTCTATACTTGAAATGTCATTGGCAACAGGTTTGGCTGTATGGTGAAAAAAAGGTCATGATTTAAATCTTACTTCCTCTGGGTCAGCTTCTGGCTCGCCAAATTCCAACCTATAGGCTGCTAATGGTGGAAATTCAACCTGAAATTTGACCAATTAAAAGTATAGATATATAAAAAACAAGGATAGAACAGTTCTCAAAGCAATATAGTCCAAATTAAGTAAATGTATTGGCTAATCACAACAGAAAACCTAATGAAATGACAGAGCAAAACAAACGCCTGCTCTATATCAGACAACAAAGTGTTGGTTAAAACGACTGGGAATATGACAGAATCAGATCAATTAGTGTAGCTATGCAAAACCAAATCAATACTAATAAATTATTTATTTGTTTATGATGGTATCACTTTTGCCTCTGAATCAAAAACTACTTGTGGGCAAGACACAAGCAATGGCAACCACATGTTGCGTTTGTGCACTGAGACAGGCACCGCTGCCCATGGGTAGGCTGACAGGTACTGCCTGGTTGCTACCTTATGTTTCAGTCCATGCATGATGCATATAACATACTGTTAGATATTACTCTGGCACAGCTGTCTTGCAAAAAAAATAGCAAAAAATGCACATCCGAAAAAAAAAGAAGGCTGCATGAATATGAAGCACTGGTGAAATCAGTACAACTTCCTTTGAAACAAAGGAGTACCAATGTGATATCTTTATTACAAAAAGATCAATTGTAGTGTTAACAGTCTAATCTTTCTATTATTTATTAATATGCAAACACTTACTTTGGGGAATCTCTGTTCTATTGGAATGGCTGATGCTGGTGGAGTCTTCTTTGATTTTTTGCGACTAGAGTTGCGACCATTTGCAATATCAAAGGGAGAGGAAGGCTGCAAAAGATACAAGCAAAAAGGAACATTTTGCTGGAATATTTACAATTGACATTCATTGTATAATATTATGTTTCTACAAGAATTGTTTAGGACAGCGGTGCGCAAATAAACCAAATGAATCAAAGATGGTACAAACGGCAAGTATTGGACCACTTGATGAAGAGAGTGTCTTAATCGGCGTGGGTGGATGGGTTGTGGGTCGAGGGATGTTGGTTGTGGGTCGTGGGTCCCTAACCCTTAAACCCTTCTTTTATCAACAACTGGAAATTCTCGAAACAGACAAGACCAAAGACCTAAGACAAATTTGGACGGAGCACTGAGGGAGCTAATATATATCTTTTTTTATCCACCACCCATGACCCACCCACCCACGCGATTTAGCCTCACCTCATGATGAAGTCCCTTTACCAAATTTTTTCTAGGGAGTTCAAAATAACCATAGTTGGTAGTCACTACAACAATTTATAAGAAAACAACATAATTTATGTATTTACAAAGCTTGTCAGGAAATTGCATCATATGAGAAGATGCTTCCATCATTTCTTGATGCCTGATCTCACAGGAGAGTTATTTTTGTGTGCACTGTTGTCTCTGTTCTGCATTTGACCTACTCTTCTTACCCCAACAATTTTCCAAGAAAAAATGGAAGGGTCTCCTCAAACATATATGCATCACAGACAAGTTCCATTCTTTTGGCTATCCTCGATACTTTCAGTTTTCTAATCTACATGTACAGTGCTAGCCTTCATCGGTCCCCAGCTGGCAGTGAAAGTAAACACTGGCTGCACTTCAACTTGTTTGTTTGTTTGTTATTTATTTGTTTAAGCAGGTTGAAGTTTTGGCAGCTATTCAGCTGATGTGGACCTGCTATACCCACCGACCCATACATGTATACACACAGAGGACAGCCACAACACCGGGAACTTCATCCCCTACTCTTCTTGAATAGTGTGTGGGTTCTTTAACGTCCCACAGGGAACTAATGAGCATGGAAGTTACTAGTGAGACGGGAGCTCCAGCTTATCGTCCTTATCCGAGAAGACTTGAAAGTCTAACCATTTGCTGATGTAATTACAAAGGCAGCACTTTCTCCTCAGTTATTTAAAGACCCTGAGTGTTGGTCCGGCCGGAGTTGAACTCATGACCTCCCGCATGGTAGCCCGGTGCTCAACCAACTGAGCCACCGGTGAGCGGTGTACTTTTTAATAATGAGTGTTTTTTTCTTCTAGCTTGGATGAGTGAATTATTTTAGTTTTCTTTCTTACTGTTAGTATTGTTCTGATTCCATGTATTGTGCTTCTCCAAGTGGACACTGCAGATGCTCCTTTCAACGGCCCTTTCATCCTTTGCTCAATCTTGGGCTCTGCTGAAGTGTTTATGGCTTCTTTGTGTGATAGCAAAGATGCCTTGCTGAATTCCCTGTGGTAATTCTTAACTTTTTCCCATGTTAAGCCACCTGTATAGAGCATAATATCAATTATTAACCTTTTCCCTCCTGAGGTAAGATTCATAGGTGGTACTCATTTTAACGCCAGATAGTTTTACTCGTCAAATAGGAGTGCTTTAGACATGAATGAGTTAACAACATCTAGGTCCACTAAAAAACTAATGTCCTCATTAGTCTCTCTCCGGTCACTTTTACTCTGTCTAACGCCATCTAGACAGTTTTGCTTAGCCTAGTCAATTGGGGGTGCTTTAGTTGTGAATGAGTGATACAGTCAAACCTCCCATACTGTAAGCGGACACCCTCTGGACCAAGGGTACCGGTAAGTGTCCGCTTACGGAGGTGTCTGCTTATGGGAGGTTGAAAAAAAGTGCAATAGAGGGCATAATTATAATGCACCACAACAAGTCTTTTAGAATTTTAAATTAAGACTAATTTGTAATGGTGTTTCAAGGTGTAGACAGGCCAAACACGACTCTTATTGGTCAAGATAGGAAATTCAAAGACCTCTGAGCTTTGCTCTAACAAGTACCTCTTTCAAAGACCTCACTTTTCTATATGAAATTTGGGGAGAGTTTTTAAAGATTTCTCTAAGTAAGGGCTGGTTTTGTACAAGATGACATTTGTTCATTAGAGTAATGTTTGAGATTAAGTGACGAAGTTCCTGAAGCGTGCGTCTAACTCAGCAACGGTTCTTATTTAATATTACAGGAAAGCGGATAAACAGAGGAGAATGATATGGTAAGGAATTGCCTTGCAAGTTCAAATTTCAAGGACTCGAAACAAATTTTTGTGTGACTGGTTTGAAGAAAAGTTTAAAAAGGACAAAAAAGCTAATTGTAATCAAAATGACTATGTTTTGTCTAGGACAGTGTGCGATTAAATCAAAATCGAACCCATTTTGTTAGAAAGTTTCTTGATATTGTTTACTGTCCGCTTACATGAGGTTATTTTAGATCCTGTCGACCCTGAATAGGTGTCTGTGTCTGCTTGCAAGAGATGTCAGCTTTCGGGAGGTTAAATATGTAGTGTTTAGAGGATAAATTGCTGGGACCACAGTTTGGTGTGCGCATTTGGGAGGTGTCCGCTTACACGAGGAGTCCATTAGTGGCGGTTCGACTGTAATTACTACAGTAATAGAACACCAACTTATTTATTTTCACTGAACAGAAATTTTTTGTACCTACAGTGTAAAAAGAAGAACAATCATGTGATCATCAGCAACCATGAATAACCTACCATCTTTAATTGCATTAGCCAAATTTTCAGGAACAGTGATAAAGTTCCAAAACTCATTAACTTCATGCATCTTGATAAGATAGCCCTCCTTTTTGAGTTTGTTCTCAAAGTTAATGATCTATAAAATTCAGGCAATGTACAAATGTTAACTATTAGTAGGCATTATGCAAGTTTACCTGAAAAATGGAGAGCATCATGTTGAATATCTCCCTTAAGAATTGGAAATACATGTACAAGACCTGCATAAGTGAACAATGGGCCACAATAAAGGTTGACGCCATCAAGACCTACAATCACAGGTAGGACAGTCATGTTGCAAGGTGGACAGATACGGTGACAGGTGAAGGTTCCAAGTAACAGACTGGATATCATGAAGCTATACGTCATCAAGAGGATGACGCTGAGGGTAACTGGAGGGATGACCTTTCTGTAGTGTAATTTGTAATGGATGGCCTGGATTAACGCAACCTTTCTCATAATTCTCCTCGTGTCCGCCATTACACACATACACGTACAATGCCAAGTAACACAGGGCTCCCACAACACTACACTTGCCAGCTGTTAAGAACATTCACGGAAGAAATTTTGGGTTCAAGACCAATAAATCTGGAAGACTACTAGGAAATCATTCCTAGCACTCTCTCAAGAGTTACTGGGAATCCAACCAGGAAATGGATTCTTTGAGTTCATATTAAATTAAAGGTGCCTTTACCCTAAGCTGTACCTTGTAATAATCAGTCTGCATTAAACTATCCCTAACTTGTCTGTCACTGATGAGAACAGATCTTGGCAGCTTGTGAGGAACTTTGTGGCACTTTTCTTTCTAAAAAAAAACAAGTTACATAAGGTCATGAAGGTGATTAATTTATCACAGTAACTCTACATTGTGATTATAAGATTTGTCAGACAACGACTGCAGGCAAAGGCAGCTTAAGCTGTGCACAACTACAATTGTACAACTCAAAACATTAATTTCGCTTTCGCTGTAATAAACACTTGTCAATACTTAAACTATACTCCCAAGTTAATATTCTAAGAGTTTCATCACACACAGTCCTAATTTCTCATGATTTTTGGGCAGGGAGGAAGAATGATGAAGCCATATTATAAAGTTCTGGAAACAACATTTATCTTTAAATTCATTTTCAAATGTTATAATTAGTTGTTTGGTTACACTTATAATTATAGTTTAAAAGATGAAAGATGAAAGTTCTGTACACAGTTCTTTTCAGGAACTTGAACTTGAAGTTCAAAATTGTGATAGGAGTTAATTTGTCTACAGCAATAAACACCTGTCAGATTGTTTCCGGACTCTAAATTTTTCGTTTATTACACAAGTTTGACCGTCAAAGTTGTTTAATACACAACTTTGACGGTCAAACTTGTGTAATAAACGAAAAATTTAGAGTCCGGAAACAATCTGACAGGTGTTAATAATAATAATAATAATAATAATAATAATAATAATAATAATTATTATTATTATTATTATTATTATTATTGGCCAACACTCAGTTCTGTTATTTATCTTGATATTTGATTGGTTGATGGAAAGTAGCCACATTTTTCTCAAATTGGACAGATAATGTTCAAAGCTCAGAAGTAAATGTTCCAGCAAAAACTATCCAATTTATTTTAAATATGGACAGTAGGCAAAAACTAATAAAAAATAGATCCATTGGCAATATTGGATTTTGCATGATGCAGATATAATAAAAATAATTATTATCTTATTAATTGATGTATTGAAGGTATTATTAGTGACATTACTTCATTCTGCTCTGATATTTTCGCTTGTTCTTTCAGTTTTTGTTGTTGCTTTTGCATAGCCTTCCTTTGCTGTTCCACTTTATCTTTTAACGCTTTCTTGTATTCTGCTTTGTAGTAATCACGAAGCATCAGAAGACCTTGAATTAAATCATCATGTTCCTGAAATTGAGAGGTTTAAATAATAAATTGTTATTTGATATTAAATTCAGTAAATTACCAATTTCCCCTCAGAAATGTACGTGTACACACCTCCATGGTTTTGCTATGGATTTTCATTACCCAAGGAACTAGAAGTACAGTCAGATCTTTTCTAAAAATTCAATCCAAATGGGGCTCTGAATTTTTTTAAAGAAACTCCTCTAGTTATTTTTAAAACTTTATTAACTAATATCTGTCCAGTTACTTAAGAAAAAAATAATACAATTTTCAAGGGTATTTAATTTAATTTTAGGATCATTGTACCCAACATATATATATGTGCTTTTAAATGTAATACTTTTCATACTTCTGCAAAGTAGACATGTAATGTAATAAAAGCAAGATTCCATGCAAAGGGTTGTTCCTTTGATGACAATTATTCAATTTTGTCAATAATAATTGAATTCAAGGAAATGGTATTAAAGATGGATGGCATACGTGAGTTGATAACATACAGTAGCTTTTTATTAATTCCAAATTAAAACAAATGTTCTGAATTACAATAGCACGAAGCAGGCAATAATAATATTTTATTGCCTTTTCTTTCAGCTTCTTCAAATTTTCTTGTTCCTCTTTGTCAAGAGCATCTTCCCCATCAGCTTTTGATTTTGATTTCACTTGACGGTGCTGCAATTGTTGAGATAACTGTATAATCTCTCCATGATATGTCTGCTGTTTCTTAAGCTTCCTATTTTTAATTTCTGTTCCTTTAGTTTCTGTAAACTGAGAAAATAAAAAACGCATGACTTAAAATACATTTATAATCACACCTTTACATTTGTGTTCAACAGAGCAAGCATATGTACAAAATTACAGTGCAACTTCATATGTTGGTCATAAATATTATTATTATACAATGCTGATGCTATCTCAATTTTGATTGGCTAAAAGCACCCCGCTAATTCCAGATGGTGCTGTGTCATCGCATCACATCTACAGACACTGGCATTTATGCATGTAGGTAATTGACGCGTTTTTGCAGACAATGGTTTTCGTCACCTGACAAGCTAGCCGGCGGTTTGAGCAAGATTGTGTGAGGTGAGAGGTGAGGAAGTGACTATTAATCCGCACCAGTTATCTCCAGTTATTATAGCCTTTCTCAAGAAGAATTTATTGTACAGAACTCTCATTCAGAGATAACGAAAAATTTTAATTTCTTTAACTGTAATGTCAACATTCATTAAACGCAAATGAAGTTTTGTTTACATCTCGATATCGGGAACATTTTTCATAAGACCGTGCAACTTAACTTTAGAATTTTGTTCAAAAGTTTCAGTTCGATTCACTTTTTCCTGACACGTTTTCAGATGCTTTAGGCTTAAATCCTTTCTGTAAACCTTTTGAATTCCGCTTTACATGTAATTCACGGCTGTCATTAATAAAGATGTTTACACTGAAACGTGTCATTGCATGGCTTACTTTGTTGTTGTTCTGTGAAATGTCTCAATGCTTCTACATTTATAATTGTATAATAAAACAATTATTGGATTCGGTTTTTGCATGATAACGAAATTATCAAGGCCTCGGTTTGTGTTATCCGCCTCAGCCTTCAGCTTCGGCAGATAACACAAACCTCGGCCTTGATAATTCTCGCTATCATGCTCAACCTCATCCAATAATTGCTTATTGTTAACACTTCACAAAAGGTACACATGTAATTCGTTAGGTTGGAAACACACAACTCTACACCTTTCCTCACCAATGTTGAGTTTGGAGGATTGTGATTACGTACCTGATTGACATCAGCCTGAGATTGTTTGAATGTTTCACTTTGTACTGGCATTTGTCCTTGAACATGACACTTGGACAGTTTATCACCAGACATGTAACCCAACATCATAGATGGAAATGAAGACTGTTTATGAATCTTCCTGTACAGTTTTATGAACAGAAAAGAGAGTTTAACCTCAGAGTACTGATGCAACTTAAGTTAATATAAACATGCACAAAGGTTCCTTACCTGTCTTAAAGAAAGCATTCATTTTTCACGAGCATGGGGTGTGTGTGTGGGGAATGGGGGAGGGGAGAAAGTTATAAAAGAATCCCATGTCACACTTACATACATGTAACTAGTTATGGTTACTTTTAATTTACCAGAAACTGCAAATTGGGTGTGCACATTAAAGTTTTTGCAAGAAGAATGGCTTGAAGTACACTTTGGACCTGATGATGACCAGGGCGATTGTTACAAGTGAGCCTTGAGAAGGATTGATATGGATGACAATGACTTATTTTAGTCTTCCGAGGCAATGACAACTATACAATGATATTGTCCTAGCTTTAAATGGTTTGATATATGGATGAAACTTTAAAGACTGTCAGCTAAATCAACACACTGACAGAAAGAGTGTAATTCTGGTCAAAAGTAGCAACTCAGAAAACAAACATTTTTGCAATGTCTATTAAATTTAATTTTCATTTCATGCTAATGTTAGGATAACCAAAGAAAAAAGATTTGAGCATCACAGTGTGTCATAATACCTGAGCCTTAATTATCATTAAATTTTATTGCTGAATGAAGACCACACGTAAATCATTTTTTTGGCTACTACAGAACAACCAATTTACCCCATAACATACATAACAGGATAAAATGAATCTACGAGGTAACAAAAGTCATGTGTTAATGATCTTTAAAGCTTAGTACTATATATTATGCTTGTTCAACTTCTATTAAATTTGCAAAATGTCAACGGCATTAATTTTGTTATCGTGCAAAAAGACTTACCCGGTTAGATTTGTTGAAACAGTCTGAGCTTTGTGATCTTCCATTTGTGCCATGTATCTACGATTCTTTGAATTTAAACTTGCAGGACGTCACTCGAGTTTCAGAACTATTCGAAAAGAATTTTAAAGTATAATTTTTGATTTCATGTCATTTGCCGTCGACATACGCTAACTGATACTTGATGTACTGTTTCAACAATAAATCCCAAATAAAATCCTGAGTTCAAAGCGGCGAAGGCTTCCATATGAGTGCAAAAGAAGCACATTAGGCCCTGTAACGCTTGATTGTTGGTGGAAACCGTCTGATGTCTTGGAACAAATTAGTAACCTAACAAAAACTCTCATTGGACAGGAAACAAAAGGACCTTTTTCACCAATAAAAACAGGAATTTTCTATTATCCTCGTTTAGGAGCCCGCGAATTAATTAAGTGGTTATATTTACAAAAATGGACGCGTTATTTAGGATACGTGGCGTGATGATTAAAAACGGTATGTTTGGCGCGTTTCGAAGCTGCAAGGATGATAAAAATATGTTTAAAATGGCATTTTAGCAAATGTTTGACAATTTTAATGTGAATCTCCGCAAAAACGAAGGATTTCCAACATGTATTCCATGTATTCCGATTCCGGAATACGGTCAATCGAACGCACCCTAACAATTATTCACCGAAGTGGAGGTGAATAGTAAACACTTAATGACTGGTCCAGAGGAAAACAGTTCCTTTTTTTTCCCGAGAATCTCAATGTTTCCGGGGGGCAGCCGAGGGAAACAAAATGAACTATTTCCTGAGGGACCAGTCATTAAGTGATTTGTTGAATAGCCCAAAAAGAAAAACGTCGTCAGTCAACATTCGCGGGTAACAGTGCACTGTTACTCTCTGACGTCATAGATTTTGCACTGTTGTTTGTCGGGATACAGTTTTATTGTTAGATGTCATGTGATCTCGAAGTAACCAATGAGAGCGGACCTTGTTGGGGGAAATTATTATTATTATTACTATACAACACACAGGTTGAATAAAAAACGAACCAAAAAAACTTTGTTTTTGTTAAGGAGGCTCGAAATAGTTTCTCCTTTTTTAAAAACAATTAAACATATTCTGTCCTTAGATACAGTTAGGGCAATCATATCAAGACGAAATTTGGCCAGGGTATTAAGTACCTATCGTAGATTTCTCACATTATGTTTTCCTCCAAAAAAATGTTACCATGGCAACGATATTAGGCATTTCTTTGAGCCTTAAAATCAACATATGTTGTCCTTTTTGAAGAAACGGGACGGTGAAATTTTCCCATTCAGCGTTATCAGATAATGTTAGAAATACTCTCTAAAATATTTAAAATTCAACAAAATCTGTAGGTCAGTTTTTCAGAAAAATAAGTTTTTTTGAATTGTGACTCTAATTTTTTTTTTCACCTACAGAATTTTTTTAAATTTTAAAGACAAACGGTTTAAATTAATCTAAGCTAACATGCAAAAAATGAAAAAAATTCACCGTCCAGAATCAGAGATATAAACGAGTAAAGTTGCAAAATCAGGAAAAATTAGGGGGTTACAAGATCAGCATTTACGCATGCGTCACCCGCTCATTCGAGTCCGCGTGCGAGTGGAGCTACAGGTCAACACAAACGGATTTAAGCGACTATTAAACCGTTTAAGTAGAATTTTCGTAGTTTTCGTGAATAGGAGATGTCTATTTATATTCCATGTATATAGGAATTGGAGAAAGGTAAGCGAAATTAGCGGTATTTGTTTATTTCTGGTGACCCATTTGAATCATGAGCTGACGCAAGCAGCTTACGAATTGCGTGTGTGGCTTACGCGCGCGCGCTCAGCTGAAAACCCTTTCGAGCCTCCTTAAATACATTCGAGAATTTCAAATCTCGCGCGCCGCTTACTCGGAGGTGAATGGTGAGTGCTATTCATAATTTATTTCTAAACGTGTAAAAGTATACAAATCAGCGGCACATGATCCGATTGACAAAAAATTCTAAGCATTAGAAAATGTGTGAAAAATTGAATGAAGGCTGGTTGAGAAAGTAAATAACAATAATGAGTCTAATTGAAAAAAAACAAACAAACAAACAAACCTGGAAGTCATGTTTTGCTTCTTAATAACCGTGACCTTGAGTGTCCTTGACATCTGCAGCGAGATAGCATCACACAACCTTGTTCCCAGGGTCAACGACAATGGAGGCAGAAAAGAGAGACCCTGGGAACGAGGTTGGGTGACACAGGCGCTGATTTCGAAAGTGTACTGTTCGCTTTCGGCCTATTCGAAAAGAGATATTGACTTCCATGTATAATAATGACGCAAATTAACGCAAATGAACAGTCACGCAAATTTTCCATGTTCTGTCGACATTTGCTAATATGCTTCACTTCAAATCAGGCCGAATACCTTGATCTGCTCGCCCATGTCGCAAGTCCAAGCACAATGACGTGATATTTGGGTCTTCACTTGGCGGCACCATGATGTGGGAAATGCGATATTTTTGGAATATCTAAACTCAAAAGATAAGAAATCGGACTGGACGTCTTTCTATCGACGTGTCTTATTTAACCCATCGTTTATATGAAACTTCGTGACAGCCAAGGAATTTTAACAAATGAAATGGATCCAAAAGACATGCACATTTTTCATAACCAAAGCTGCGAATGCTCAAGATTTGAATGAATGAAAACTTTATTTAAAACCCGGTAAAAATATCAGTATGACAATAGAAAACAAATAAGAAATTCATTTTATGACTTGATTTAGTAATTACTCTAGCAGCGCAATTTTGTAGTTTTTGTAGTTTCTCGCTCAGCTGTTGAGATAAGCCATCCCAAACAACACTGCAGTAGTCAAAATGTGGTTCGATAAGACCTTTATATATTTTAATAGCGGTATGCATTGAAATAAAAGGTCTGACTCGCTTAAGTGCACCGATACTGAAAGCGACCTTTTTTGAAGTTGCGTGTATGTGTTCCTTCCAGGATAGGTTTTCATCTATGTTCAGTCCAAGAGCTTTGCTATGATCTGTTTGGTTTATTTTGACGCCCTCTACATTAACATTTATTGTCTTGTCATTTAAAGACTGCAATTTTTGACGCGAGCTAATGACCATAAACTCAGTTTTTGCCACATTTCAAAGTGGAATGAAGAACAAGTGGTTCCTGATCCTGTTGGAGAAAAGCAGAATCAGCTGAAGTGGTGACAGACTACTAATGCTTACGCTCGAAACGCCAGTTTTCTCTCTCTTTGTGCTGGTAAATCGACGTTTATCCACTCGTTTTGTAAATTACGCCCATGTACACCATTTTGTTACCATTCCCCTGGGTATTCTTTACCAGAGCCAAAAAAAGAGGATCATTCAATTCAGTAATCCACATTCAAAATCAGATTCTGCTTTTCAGTGATTCGTTAGCTGCTTTTGGATTAATTAAGGAAAACGAGCAAGATAACTGACTTGCCTGGAATCTACCCCCTACCAATGTAGCCCACGTTCGATTCCCAGACTCGGTGTCACATGTGGGACAAGTTTGTTGGTTCTCTACTCTGCTCTGAGAGGTTTTTCTCCGACGGTACTTTGGTTTTCCCCTCTCCATGTGAAAACCAATGTTTAATCTGATTTAAGTGATTAATTTGATTTCGATAGGCCAGTTTCGTATTCTCAAGGTTAGACTGGATCTAGCATGAAATGCGATTCCTCTGGATTAGCCTCCATTTCGTGCTCGATCCAACCCAATCGTTAGAATACGTAGTGCCCCAGAGCAAGAACACTTGATTTTATTTTCAGGTTTTTCAAAAAGAAAAAGAAAGACGTTTCTTGTAGTTTCGTTTTCCGGTATTACAGAAATAGAGCAAAATAAAAGACACCAAAATCTTATCTTCAAATATAATTCTTTATTTGAAACCACATTGTTTAATTTTAAACTACAAGATCCGTTCGACTTTGACCGCGACAGCCTTAGGGTTATGTCCATTAAACGTTTAGTTTGTAGGTTCAACTGTGCTAAACATTTGATGATTTGTCCACATTGCATTACTAAACAAAATAAGATCCATCATTGCTTTTTTTAAAGGGAAAATGGTCATGGAGGTAACATGATCTCAAAAAGGTGATAAGTTTCATATTCTCTAGCTAAAATTAGTAAAATCGTGAACCTGAGAAAATTAAAACAACCGGCGGGTACTGAAGCTGCGCTTGTAGCACCTAGTTGGTCATTAACTTAATTATGATGAAGCGTTTCACTGAAAACTAGAACGAATATTCTTTTTTTTTCAAAACTGAACTGTGAAGCTTTTCCTAGCTTTCGGGCTGTCCACGACCAAGTATTATTCTATTATGACCGTACAAAACTTCATGAAAGAAACAAACTTATAATCTGGACCGTAAGGTAGGTTAACAGCCTTCCTTGGATCAGATATATCTTTGCCGGCTCCATCTTTGTTCGTAGCAGCGGTTGATCCAAGCTTTTGGGACCACAATTTGTTGTTATCCAAACGCATGCAGTGGAAATCCGTGTCTGAAAAACAAAAGTTAATAAACTGAAAGTAAGCAAAACTATTGCAAATCGAGGTCTGAATAACATGTGAAGTTTTGGTCAGATTCAGGACTTTATGATAGGTTGCATGTTCCGAAAAAATGGTCTTGTAACTTTCACACTCAGCTGGCATTCAGCGAATGTACAGTACCCAAATAAATTCAATCTTTTCTTTGTAAAGTTAATTTTGAACACTTTTTCAGTAAGCACTGACTCAGAAATGTCTTTCAGCGATTACTGGGAAGAAAGAATATCCGATCTCTTACCAACAGCAACAAAAAGTGCCACCAAGCAGTTTGGCTGTTCCGGTGCCGCGGGGCAAGGGGCCTCTGGAGGCACATCCATTTTTAACCAACCGTCACTTTCGACAGCTGCAAGTACTTGGGCAACAGTTAACTCAGTGATTGGTTTACCACTGGCTTTACCAGGCTGTGCAAAACTGTTGGTTATCTTGTCGTTTGCGTAGTTGTAGCAGTTGTTATAGGGTTGAACGCAATTGGTGTTCCACCTTGCCAAGTTCAGTGGAGGTGCGTAGTGTAGTATCTTTCCAACTACTCGTGGAACATCTTGAGGTGTGGTACTCTGGGTTTTATCAGGTATCTTAGCTGAGATAGCTCCTGAGTCGATCGCTTGCAAAATCTTTTTCCGCAAGTCGTCTCTGATCAATCCTTGGGGCATAGTGTCCAGCAATAGCTTTTGAAGGGCTGCTGTCTCCGGGCCGACAATTAAGTCTGCTTGCTCAGCGTCGAAGGGCTGCACTAAGAAACCCCTGAAGCCAAGAATGGAGGGCATCTGTTTGTGACGGTAGGTGATTCCTTTGGCTCTGGCATCGTCCAAATGCTCCTTAATCGTTTTGAAGCTCTCATTTCGGGAATCAAACTTCCAAACAGGATCAGGAAGACCACTATATATGGCCAAAGTCACCTTAAGCTCTCCTAAGTGGGAAGAAAATAGTATTTTACTATTCAGAGGACTGTGCGTAGATATCTTAGGACCGTAAGCCATCTCAGTACTGATATATTGATAAATAAATGGTATATTTAAATCTGGGCACGTTTAATTACACTGGTAATTAGGTTTTTTAGGATCACGAGAATTTTCCCACCATGCCCGAGCCTCCTAGGGACTCAAAGTTCAATAATCAAAAACTATCAAAACTCAAAGTACAATAAAACATTCCCATAAGACATTCTGTTTTGTATAAAACAAGTTATGTCGTCTGCAAAGAGAGAAAGTTTAACGTTTTCTTCTCGTACCCTTTATGTCAATTATATAGTATCACCATCCCTCGGCTAATCTTTACAGCTAAGATCTCCAGAGCTATAATTAGTCAAAGTTATGTAAGGATAAATAGACCGAGGACCGCGCAAACCTGGTCTCGTTGTAAAACCACAAAACATTACACAGCTGGAGCCGTTGTTGTACTCCTATCCACTTCGTGAATGAAGGGCCAAAGATGAATGCATGCAATACTCTTAAGAGAAAGTTAAATTTTTCAAAGTCAATAGTCACTTAGATGTACCCAAGGATCCCCTTTGAGATGTGGATACTCAATCACGTGGATCATCAGTAGTTCAATTCTGATGAAATCAAAAATAGTTCTTCCCATGACAGTGGGGCTCAGTGAGCTCTGATTATAACGAATTCTTTCTGGAACCACACTTTGACACTTCAAATGCTTTGCCAAAGTTTTGGACGCTATTTTGGTAAACACTAATTCGATATATCGGCCGCCAATGTTTTTACCAAGTGATGTCAGTTGCAAATAAGAGCGCAGTCGCTATATCTGCACAATTAGTACCATCATATAACTTGAATTGAGGCAACAGATTTTAATTCTAGGTTCTCAATATCAGGAGCTCGTTATGGGCTCCGAAGTATCAATAACGGGAAGTGGTCGAGGCGGGCCTTACGTAGGCTCTTTGATTGAAAGGCGAGAGGTTCGAAAGACCTGATTAAGAAGGATTATAATTTTCTCAAATATGTTCTCGGAACGGTAGACAAAAGCCACGACGTTACAAAGAGCATTGTGCACTCACCTTCCATGGTTGTTATTCGAGGAATTTGCCTTCAGTTAAAATTACTGAAGAAAAAGAAAACATAAACGAATAAAGTTAACAAGAACAACAAGACGGAAGTAAGATGGATGTTTAAATCTAAAATTCACCTTTGAGCAATAAAAGACCCTACCGTTTAAACCTCTATTGAGCGGCTAAGAAGAAATCGCAAGTGGGTGATTAATTAAACTGGAAAACAGATCACTTCCCAATCTATGTGCTTTCGATGTTTTCTTAGAATTAAAGTGATGATATAAAAGGTGTCATGAAAATGACAGATATAGGTGGTAAAAGATCTATTTCTTGGAAGGAACGTAGTAATTTAATGTGGTATGAAATGTAGTAGAAACTGAAGCAAAAACTGTGAACAAGAAATGGACGAGAAATCATGGAGTCATAACAGCAGTCAACTTTTGCAGAACCCACTGAAATTCAGAGAAAAATTTCATATCTTCTTAATTAAAGCTCTGAACAAGAGGAAGGACTACTTCGCCGAGGCAAAAAAAGCTTTAAATGCTGCGAAAAGTTACCACGAATGTTAAATACAACAATCTCACCTCTAACTTGTCCAGAGTAGGAATGCGAGTTAACGGACCAATGTTTTCGACCCAATATATAGTTTCATGAAGCCATCAATTGTCACTGGTCATGTCAAAAAATGTATTGACTAAGGACTTTGAAGAATTTGTTTTAGCGTGTTGTCACTGAATCCTTTTTGGAAGGCGTCAGAATTAAGGAAAGGCCCCTCTTATATTCACCAGATACGAGGATCAGTTTTTTCCTTAAACCTTTTAGCTCCAACATTCTTATTGATGAAAATCAAAGTGCGATTGGGAGTTTGATTTTATTATTTTCAGGGGATGTACGTGCAAGTAGTTTGCTCAGCTTTGTTTTCTTGCCAGCTCCTGCTGGCTCTGTTTGTATTCTTTGATGGCAGCATTATCTCCTGATTTGCAGATTAACATCAAGATCCAGTGACCTACGGCGTGTGAGTTACAACAGGGAACACTTACTGCATACTTAAAAATAAAATTCATTGTTTTGCTAATTCATTGCTGATTCATGTTTTGATTCATTTTGAAAGTTTCGCTGGTATCCTTTTTAAAGGTATTGCCTGTGGGAGTTCTGGTATTCCTTTTAAAGCGTAGCTCCTATGAAAGGGGTTTGGTTTCCCTGTAGGCGTGGTATGCTAATCCTTGCTGATGGTTGCTTCCGTGTTTGCATAACCTGATCTCAAGACAAGGGGCTTGGGAGAATTCTCGCCAATTATGCAAACCCTCGACTGCGTCTCGGGTTTGAATAACTTTCGAGAATTCTCCCAATTCTTCGAGTGTTTTGATCAGGTTATGCAGACACGGAAAAAGTCGTCTAGTGATTTTATAAAATAACCTCCCTTGGGAAAAGCAAAGGGCGTGACGTGACAACCACTTTTGCAGTCATGCAAACACTCCTATTGACCAATGAGAGCACGCGTACTATCTGAATTATTTTTTAAATAATAATAATATAATAATATATAATAGCAATTTTAACAACTCTTTGGATTGAGAACTTGATTTACTTGATTTTGAAGGGGTTTTTTTGGGATTGGACGTTATGTATGTTAACTTTGAATGTATGCAATATGTAATTACAGAAAGTATTGAAACAAAAAGAATGTCAGCCCCGGTCCAAAATGTAAGTTGTGTTAATTTTCTGGTCTTTTCGTTAACTTCGTTAAATATCCTTCTTACTTTCTATTCGTGACTCGTCCGTGTTGTATCCCGAATTTGAGAGCTAATTATGAGCTTTTCCTCTACTATTAGCTTTTCTTCTTATAACGGGCTTAGGCAAGAGTTTTCGGAATCATGCTGTGTAAGCAAGATGTGATTAAAAGATGACTCAAGGGCTCGAGTCAAGCACCATATACTTTCAATAATATTTTCAGCAGTGTACCCACAATAGTAAGGAGCCTAAACCGTCTCACCACTAGGCTTTTATAGATTGTGCTGGTAAAAGTAATATAGTATGCTAATAACAGAGCTTATTTTTTGCCCAAATTATGCTCACTTTATGCGCGTTTTTCCAGACTATGCCGTTTGTTCTTAAAATTATTCCGTTTGCAAAATAAGCGAAACAAGTCCAAAAAACGTATCACGATCATGTACTTGTAGCAATACTTTTTGGGTGTCACAAGCTCCTCTTCTATTGTATTTTTCTTTCTTTTTCTTAAGGCAACGGTGTCTTGCTATGTTTGCTGGTTCTGGTATGGTCTCTAGCTGCAAGCTATCAGGCGGCATGGCTGACGGCATTTGGCAAACTTTATAATTGCAAATGAGAGGTGCTGTGACCAACACCATCTGGCAACTTCCGAGTTGAATTAAAACACTGACTATAGGACGCCGCTTTCCATTTCACAGAACTGACCTTCCATTTGGACAGGTTTACCGACAACACCTTCAAATTAACACACTTCGCCAGTTTGAGCACTCTGGCATGGCTTAGATGTACCACATGTGTGGGACATTTGGGGTGGCTTTTTAAGCTTAGCCGGCCCCTTAGATCAGTATCTTCACTGCACTGATGAGGCCCAGAAGGCTACTATATATCAAGCTACTCGGCAGACGGTCTAGAGGGGATGGGAAGTGCAGCAAATAACTTACTTAACAATAAATTTAAGCGAAGACGATAGCCCTGTTCTTATGATAAAAACTACAGGGAGAAGAAGAGAAGTCTCAGTCGAATGAAGCACTGTGTAAGGAAATTTTAAAAGAAGGTTACCACCAAAATATTTGTCCCATTTTACTTTATGACTCCTGGAAGACAAGAAGTCTAAAAATCATGAATCCGGTCATCTGAAATTAGCTGAGGTATTCTTTTTTCTGTCGTTTACGGCAAGCTCGTTGCTGATTCAGTGTACGTAAACATGATAAAATCTTGCTTTATTTTCGCTGACCTGTGACCTTTGAAAACCGAACTGTTTACAATGGTTCTTATAGAAAATAGTCTCCTCAAGTGGTATATGATCATACGAAATCGAAGAAGGTAAAATTAGAACGTTCGAGCCTGTCTTCTAATTTGTTGTATACAAGTAGTTTGAGACAACTCACAAGAATCATGATTGAAGACAATAATTGCTTTTGGATGAGTTATTTTGCAGACTTCCAGTTTTTTCAGGAATGACTGATGAAGTAATGTGCTGCGTAATCCTTATTCAAGTCTTAGAGTGTACACATTTGAGATGTACATGTTCTTGTGGTTGGGCTTTGAGTATTTCAAGTACACTCCGTAACGAATTCTAAATATGTTTAAGTTGAAAATACTTCAAGAATGCCTCTTGGAAATTTAAAGAAAAGAAATGGTGATGTCTGGATCACAAAAACGCGGATCCCTTGCATTGTATGATATTTCTACGGGTACACGGGTTTTCCCCTTTCCTGTATTTGGGGAAACTGAAAAAAAAGTGTGTATTAATTTTGCCCTTTCCTTTCAAAATAGGGGCGGTACTGTATAAAAAATTCCAGCAAATAGGCCACCAGATGGGGAATTTTATAATAGCGCAATAAACTCATTGTAAGAAAAGTGATTGCCGATTTTCTAATTTAAAGACATTTTTAAAAATCATGACCCTTTGCGAAGTTGTAGAACCCGCTGAGACTTGTAAGCGGAAGTGTTATGCTCTCATCAGCGGAAGTTACCTTTAACGGTTTTCTTACATGTTGCCTTCAAACATAACCCTGAAAAGAGTTGGAGAAATGCTTGAAATTATATTATATATTATGTATTAAATATATCGTCGTATAAGTGCTGTTTTAATAAATGAGCAGGAGTGTTTCATCGGGTTACGTTTCATGAGGCGATCGAAGCCGAGTGGTTTTAGACCCGATAAAACACGATGCCTAGCTATGCGTGTTTATTGAACGGCTCAATTAAAAACATTCCACAAAAGCATGTCTCTCTGGAGTGCGGAAAAAGGTCCATACAATATAAACAAGCTATGCCTATTAGTAAGCTTTATATAAAGAATGGTAATGAAGAGTGTTTTAATTTAGCAATGAGTTTTTTATGCAGGTTACGTTTCATCGATGATCTAAGGGACTGGCCAAACGGGAAATAATTGTCCACCAAACATTTCACCATTTGGCCACCTTGTTTGGTGCTGTTTGATCGTGTTTGGTCCTGTTCAATAAAATTTGAAGGCTATCAAACATTCGATCAAACAACCTAACGTATTTCCTTTGTTCTCGTGTTTGATGGGTAAAATTATGTTCCTTTTGCCAGCCGTATCAAACATGTTTGGCGCGTGCATGCGTACCACGCTTGCTAAGCCGATTGTTTCCACGTGTTTTTTGCGTATTTGTGACCCATAGTTCTTTGCTTGTGGAGTTTGATCTGAGTTAGATCAAACATGTCTCAACCAATTGGCTGCTCACTTCAACATCAGTATGTTTGGTCACCAAACAATTTTTGATATTGTTTAAACGCCAAACATTTTCAGTTTGTCCAGGCCCTAACAGGCTGTTTAGCTCATGAATTAATCAGATTATCTTGCAAACAAGACAAACAAGAACAAAAAGAAAAAATAGCGAAAGAAAGCCAGCACGAGAGTTATTCTCTGAAATTTGAAAGGATGATTGTTAACGAATGAAAGGTATATATGAAATACATCATATATTGCACTGCGGGTATGAAATCAAGTGAAACCATGTTGTCTCGCAGTGATGAGCGCAAATTTCTATTGCGTCGAGAAGCCTGAAAAATTTTCAGGACTTCAACGGGATTTGAACCCGCGACCTCGCGATACCGGTGCGATGCTCTAACCAACTAAGCTATGAAGCCACTGACGTTGGGAGCTGGTCACTTTTGAGTTCGCAACTTCCCGTGATAAGTAATTATTTCACTCATAATTATTTATCACGGGAAGTTGTGAACTCAGAAGTGACAATCTCCCAACGTCAGTGGCTTCATAGCTCAGTTGGTTAGAGCATCGCACCGGTATCGCGAAGTCGCAGGTTCAAATCCCGTTGAAGTCCTGAAAAATTTTCAGGCTTCTCGACGCAATAGATATTTGCGCTCATCACTGCGAGACAACATGGTTTCACTTGATTGTTAACGAATGCAGAAACAGTTTTTGCAATAACTAAAAATTCTTGTGTTAAGCATGAGAATTCGACGAAGAGGTACATGTGACTTAATTTGTTGCGTGCTTTTGTCTTGATTGCTATGCAAACTTTGGCAGATAATATTAAATTATGAAAAGAATATCTACGGATAGATCGTTAAAAAATCTTTATTTTGAGCGGTTATTTGAACATGAGAGATGCAACGCTTAGCGAGAAATCATATTTTACGCAAATTTCGCGGGAAATTTATATCACTAATTGGGGGATACTGTAAACTGAAATTAACAATTAACGCAAATCAAGTCAAATGTTGATTTTTGAGGAGAGGGGAAACCGGAGTACCCGGAGCTAGAAAACCTCTCGGCGCAGAGTAGAGAACCATTAAACTCAACCCACATATGACGCCAAGTCTGGGCATCGAACCCAGGCCACATTGGTGGGAAGCGAGTGTTTTCACCACTGCGCCATCCCGCCATCCCGCCATCCCTCTAGAACCCTTCAGATCCCTGCACCCGATACTGAGCCTGAGCCTGAGCCTTGTCAGTAATCTTCCTTTTGCGTCATGTGGGAAAACCGTAATAACCGGAGAAAAACCTCTCCTAGCTGAGAGAACCAAAATACTCAACCTACATTTGACGGTAAGTCTGGGAATCGAACCCTCGCCACGTGGGTGGAATGTGAGTGTTTTCACCAGTGCGAAACCCAGTTCCCCCAGCAGAAACGGCCACTTTCAACAAAAGCTTTTGACTTTTGTTGTTTTAAGTCAAAGGATAGTACAGCTCAACATTTCAGAGACGAAAGTGTCCTCTTAATGTTCGGTTTAAGTAAGGATCTGGTACACGTTTACTCACTCCCATCGCTACTCGTCTTTATTTAGGTTGAGATCGAGGTAAAGTGCTCCAGATAGGCTTATTGTAGTTTGCGAAACGAAACCAAACGAAACGAAACCATGCCAAACGAAACCAAAAAGAAATTGTGAAACAAGTAACCTACACAATATGTGATTCAATCAAAATCATTTTTTAAAGAAAACCTTGATTTTAAAAATCGTTCTTACACCGCTGGATCTTTGAAGAAACCTCTCTTCCAATCTCATCCCATCATCGAAGTTTTCTACTGTAAAAAGGAAAATGGCATGACATTGAGGGCACTACACAAGTGGCAGTAATCCTTTCCTGCCGAGGGAGAATGCGTGACGCTTCCGATATGCGGTCACATGTTCTACTTTTGGCGGAAAACTTATACGGACTGCCAAGTCAAGGCAGCATGGCGTTCAATTTCCATCGTTTGGGTTGCTTGAGCGTGCGAAGAGAAGTTCGGCGTTCAGTGATTTCCCTCGGTTTTCGTGGAGCGATCTTACTGACAAGTAGGAGATCGGCAGAGGAAGTTTTGGGTGTGTGTTCACTGCGAAAAGAAGTGATTGAGAGTCAATCGTTGTAAAGAAACTGGAAGAAACTTCTCCGACAACACGAGAGGGAGACACGTTTATTTTTAAAGGAAGCTCGAATCATGAAATCCCTGCGCCGCAAAAATATCGTCAAAATGAAAGCTGTTTGTGAAAATCCTCTTGCCATGATGCTAGAGTAACTATGTGTTTTTTGATTAGGCCTGGAAGGTCGGGTAAGCTCTCTCGCTGTTCTGCACAAGAGATTGACTGTCCATAAATGACTGGAGAACTGGCAACCAAAACGGGTTGTTCCAAACATTTACCTACTTTACGCAGAATAGTTATTTACGTTTTGCTATTACTGTTAACAATAAAGATTGAAGGTATATTCTGCTCGTATTTTCTTAGGATAGAGAGGGTAGTGGAAATGCGTAGATTTCTCTGGTGAACACAGTAGAATGATAAACTTAATTAACTGGCAATGGCGTCGAAAGTCATGTAACGCGAATGGCGTTTTAGTGGATCTTTGAACAAAATATACCCTTATGAAGCTCAATAATGGCAAGTCAATTAGATACTGAACAAGACAGGCGGTGGAATCTTAAAAGCGACGAGTAATGGACTTCGACAACAATCTGTCGCCTGTCGAGCCGAAATCAAAGTAAGCTGCATTTCTTAGATTTTCCCAAGTGCGCTGTTCTGTAGAACACTGAAACCAAATGGAAAATTCTCTGGTAACTTATGGGTTCAACAAAGACAGAGAACGAATCGAACACCTTAATTAAGTGGATCTGTGATCAACTCTGCACAGTCCGGCTTCAGGTAAAAATAAAAAATAATTGGAAATGTGACAGCCAAGAATTATTTGAAAGAAAGCTTGTCGTCTATTTTGTGCTTCATTATTTAAGGAAAAGGTTCTTCATGGATACGGTTTGATCCTGAAATTTCGTTTGTTGTGATATTGCGCATATTTGACACGTCTGAGTTTTTTCTCTTCACCCACGTAATGAAATACGAGGGGGTTTTTGCCTCTAATAGCAAATATGTTATTTGTTTCACAAAAATTGTTCGCTGGAAAAGGTGGCCTTTATGATTCATCATGTTTTCTAATATGCGAGCTTAACAGGATAGTTTTTATGGCAATAGTAAAGCATTTTCGTGTCAAAAAGAGGTTAGCGTCTTTCTGTTGTGCTAATTTGATTAAATGTAGATATACATTCTGCCTCAAAGGCGTCGAAAGTCATTGCAACGCGAATGGCGTTTTAGTGCATCTTATGTTGTTTGTTTCAAAAAAATGTTTCGCTGGAAAAGGATTCCGTGACTCAAGTGACTTCACAAAGCCAGAAAATAGTATTTTCTGGCTTTGTGAATTATAATATCATGTTGTGTATTGAATTTTCGAGCTTAAGGGTGAAATGTGATACGGGAGGATACTTTTAGTATTGCTTTGTTAGCAGGAAAGGTGTTCTCGAAAATAAACAGGTCTGTTGGAAGCGTCACGGCTTGAGTTTCAACAAAATGAGCCCCAAAATCAGCAAAAATTTGAATTACCTGGTAATAGATAAACTCGTCTTGGGGAGTAAATTTTTGACTTTGCAGAACCAATGGTCTCCCTCAAGAGTTTCGGCGATTGTGATCTTATGACTTTGTTTTGACTTCGCCCATTTATTGTCAAACAATAGAACACTTGACAGAAAAAGGAACTTACGAAAACCCGGTATCTCGCCATCATTTGACACAGATGCTTCACTGTTTGACGAGTAAACATGCCGCGGTAACTTAATCACGGCGTCTCCTGAATTCCGGCGATGTCACTTTCGATTTTGCGATTTATTGAAGTACAATAACAAAATTGAACGCAGCAAAAATCTCTTGTCGCTGATAATAACTTTTTATATTCTATATTCACGGTTCAAAATTAATGTTGTTTTCATGTCGTAAATATGTTATGCACCAGTCAAAGTAAATCCCCCCCCACCAACCCGAGAAAGGCGGGGACATTAGCGGAACAAAAACCGATCATTGACCCTCAAAACTGTCCCTGGCGGTACGCGGGGTCTTGGACGAGAATTGCTTCTATGGTATTTGGAGTTGCAAAGAGACTGGGACCAGCTCAGAAGGCAGCCAAAATTGCGGAGAGAAACGTGAGTGCTTTTTAATCTATTTTATCCTTAGTTCTTGCTTGCCATCCCTCTCCTAATTTCGACCCAAAAATGTTACTTGTGAAAGTTTAATTAATACGTGTATATCTTTTATGTGTACATCTTTCTAATATTGCTTGCTGACCCGATTTTCTTCGCTTGGTTGACCAAGGCGAGGACAAGCGAGGACATTGAAATGAAAATATTTCCCTGGGAGTGGGGACATTGGCTCATTTTTTGGAGTTCTTTTGTCCAATGGCCCCGCCTTTCCCGGGTTGGGGGGGGGGGGGGGAATTTACTTTGACTGGTTCATTATACTCGAGCGACCGTCCTGGAAACTTCCTTCTGCTATTTCTAAAATCTGTGTATCGATTTACTTTTGCATCAATATTTGTTTTTTCATAAAGCAAGCTAACAAAGTCTGTACCTTGCTGAGTTTGCATTTGTTAGCGTTAAGAGTATTTTCGGTCCAATGCTTCTGTTTTACGAAGGGTTATATGTTTGAGGTCACCCATCCAGATACTAACCCTACACTTACAAAGCTGTCAGATGCTCACAGGGCACGCTTAAACTTGTGGTGAAAGAAGTTGTGAGGGAGCTTGAAAATTATCAACATGTCAGCCCAGAAGCCAATGTTTCTCACGTCCCATTTATTTTCTTCAATCTTTCTGGGTTCATTACTTTGCTAGTAACCACGTGTCTTCTCAGGCTGTTTACCCAAGACTTCTAACAAGGCACTACAATGATAGACAATACCAAAACAATATCGTGCACTGTTAAAGCTACATATTACGCAAGGACAACTTGAATCTCCTGGAAGACAACACACAGCTCAGTTGACATTTTATATGGAATAAATCGCTGTGTTACTTCACTACCACACGTAAGCAATGCGTGTCTATTTTTTCTAAAGAGGACAGGAATTTCTTCTTTCTGACAAATGATTAATTAATAGGCCGGTAGCCAGGTTTTTAACCTCAGAAAAGGATCTGTTTCGTCGTACGAACGTGTGAGGACCTGTGAGCCAAAGGGCCTCTGCTGGTATGACTTCTGGGTGACCCCTTAAATGGTCTTAATGACCCCCCAACTTGAAAAAAAAATTGTCTGGAACAGTGCACGTACCACAGGCAACCCAGTGTACCCTCACGGAGGGTCTAGTTATGCGAGGTGGGTAGTTGGATTTAGAGTTTACATAGAGTGGGATGTTTCCTGGCTTAGAAAAGGGGCTGTGTACACCGTTCTTAAATCTAGGCTCACGTCGAGGAAATTACCGTGTGTTTGTTTAGTTCGATCGTGATTCTCAGACCGTTTTTGGTGAAGATGGTACAAAGCTTCTTCTTAATCAGATCTGTTTGTCTGGGAGTTGCTTTGGAAACTCCGGGACCATCATCTTTGTACAGACCAAAATCACACGTATCACGGAACTCCTCTTTTATCAGGTATAGTAGATATGCGCCAACAAGTTCGCACGATTCGGCGCCATCATAACTATCCATGGTGATGTCAAATAGGTTAGATGACCTTTTCTTGGCCCATAATTCACCGTTGCTGTAAAGAATCGAAGAGAGGCCTTCGCTTGGAGGATGACGTGACGATCATCATTACAGGGCTCGAAATTAACTTTTTTGCTCAGGTGCCAGCTGGCGACTAATGGGTAAAATTTGGTCGCCAACTTGTTTAATATATGACAAGATTTTAAATGTTACTTTGCATGCAAGGAAGGCCATAACTATTAAACAGCAAGAAAAAAAAAACAGCAGGAGAAAGATCTCTATAAGCCACTGTTATTTTCGGGCTTTTGTCTTTAGTTTGGTCGAGGTGTTCTCTACGTACGGTTATTTGAAATGGAGCGACGCACAGAACGCTTTAAGTCTGTGTTTTCCATAGGAAGGCAAACATGGGACCTTTATCCTTGCTTTTCACCTCTTGAAAACGTAGTTCTTTATTCTCCTACAGCTTGCGTGAGCAACTTACCTTTATCGCAAGTAAACGCAATGCTATAATTGCTCGGCCTAGGCCCCCACACAACCACAATGCTCGTACCAGTCTCCGACCGGGATCAAATAAAGGGGAGCGGCTCGTACGGTTCAGGGGCACCCAACGAATCTGTTCCTCACATTATCTGTTCCCCAGAGGAATCTTGCTGGCTGGCAAAAATACACGTGTTTCGATGAGCTGGCTGGGAAATTTTGTTATTGATAGAGGTTTCGCCTGGGAATTACTGACTTTTTCTAGCATTTCAACCCGAGCTGGCTGTAGAAACTCTGAAGACTGAGGACGACTAAAAAAAAAATAATAATAAAATAAAAATAAAATAAAAAAAGGACCCCTTCCCTCTCCCAGAGAGTAGTCACAAACATACGATGGCTGGTCAGAGTGATTGCGCGTGCGGAAAAAAACCTTTTTTGTCGCGGTTTTGTCGCTTTGTCGTTTCGGATCGAGGGATTTGAAAGCGCGCGGAATTCCTGGCTAGGAAATGATCAGCTGGCTGGGAAACCAACCAATTTTGTCTAGCTGGCTGGGAAATTTTTTGTGTGTCTTGCTGGGAAAAAGGAACAGATAATGTTTTCCCAGCAACACTGAAAAACACCTGAAAATGCCTTAATAACATTTATTTTCATTAACTGGGGTATAATAATACATTTTACTACAAATTGGTCGTTGGGTGCCCCTGACGGTTTCAGTGGGTTCTTCCCATTAAGCCAAAATTTCCGGAAATTTCGGGCTGAAGTCAAATGGAAAGGTCAGTTTCGCTTCGGTCCGACCGGAATATTCGGGAGCACCTCTGGAGGTGGTCTTCCTTGACCGGTCGCTCAGGTCCGACCGAAACGTGCCATTTCATTTACAGAAATTATCGTTTCCAGTCCCATTTTACTGTGATGTAACCGAAATTTCGGTTGAAACGTAAATGGAACGCTTCGGTCCGGTTGAAAATTGACTTTTCATGAAAAATGTGATTCCCTTTTTCCTTGGTTAGTTCCACTGGTCTCCGACCTAATGGTTAGGCATAATGGAAAACACCCAGTAACCGCCAGAATCAGAGGAACTTGGCTTCTTAAAGTACCTTTCTACAGATATTTATCTCCATTTATTAATGTAAATCACCTTGTGTAGTCAATTTTGCAGGTTTCCGCTTTCTAACAGAGGTGGCAAGTTCTCCAACCTACTTTACGTACAGGTTGCTTTTTGAAGATTCCATACAAACCTCAAACTCAGTATGCAATGTCCAGGTTCATTATCAATACATTATCAATATCAAGCTAGTCCCGAAGAAGTCCTTCGATAATTTGGCAAAATCTACGTTTTCAGCATTCACAACGGATGATGGATTTAAATTTTCAATTGAACTGGCTGAATCTTTGTCTTCCGGCCACAAGAAACTCACGCAACCAGAAAGAAGCACATCGTGCACCCACGAACCCATGAAGCCGCTGAAACAATATGGCGCCTAGTAAACGCGGTGATTGAAGTATCGAAGTACATTTTGTACTCGTGCGCAAATGGCTAACAAAAGTTGTGTTGATTCAGAGATATTCTACCAAAAATTGGGTGAAGTTAAAGCTTTCAAAAAGACAAGAGCAACCAAAATAACCCTTTTTATTGACGACAACTTTTACAAATGAAGACAGCAAGGACAGAACAAACCTGACAAGTCAAGACGTAGTAAGAAAAGGATGGAAACTGGAGGGTGGCAAAATATTATCCAAGAATGGAAAAGAAATTGTTCAAAAATGTCAACTACACCAAGTTCTTTGCCAAACCCATTCGAATATTGCGCACAAAGGAAAAGACAATATGGACAAGTATATCAAGCGAAACTACGAATTAGTAGTATCCCAAGAAGTAATACAACTCTTCGTGTGACGCCGCTCGATACACGAAGAACAAAAGTCGATCACCAGCAGACAAAAACAGCCTGTGCTAGCCCCTATTCAAGCAAGAGAATTCCTAACACATTTGTAAATGGACCTAATGGACCTTAGAAACTTACCGTGTTCATGTTCATGTCATCGCAAACACAATTGGATTCTTCACATGATTGATCATTTCACAAAATATTCTGAAGAAGAAGAAGAAGAAGAAGAAGAAGAAGAAGAAGAAGAAGAAGAACCTAAACGTGCCTGCTATTCACTTATCGAGTCAACAAGGGAGATAAGGACACCTCAACAGGAAAAAGCAAGAAACACTCAAAGAAAATACAATAAAATAATGACAACAAGCAAACTCAATAATATTTCATTCTAAGTCAACAACTTTGTCAAAATAAAAATTAATTAAGTGGACAAAAGTCCATTACAACCAAACACACTTCTTGGTATAAAGTAATTGAAAAATAACATGGATTTATGAAAGTTGTAACCAAATTTTGAATTGTGAACACTTGGATTGCATGCGCACCAAACAGACTACAAATTACACAACTAAAACAATACGTTTCACTACCGCATGCAAAAAGGCACTTGACCAGTGACACATGTACAAGAGGTGCAAAAACAAGGAAATGACTTCTAGCATTGTTCAACTACATGCAAGTAATGACTGTTTGATAAAGGTTACAAACTTTGTGGACTACCAGAAAAGAAAAAAAAAACCTTTGAATTTGATTTTTCAAGTACTTATAACCACAAAGGGGATTTATACTGAATCAACTTGTACAAGTAATTGTACATCATTCAATAATCTACCAGAAAAATATAAATAAAACAAAGTCACATGCAGGTGATCCTAATTAAACAAGGTTTTGTTTTTCTGCTGCTCTAAGAAAAAAAAAACAGAATCAGTTATCATGCCTAACCACAACCTTAATGCTAACCATTTAAAATCAGTGCTTAGACTTAATAACAACCAAAAGAGTTTTTACAGACTAACTCATGAGAAGCGTACGCTAACTACATCTCCTTACTGATTTACTTACTAATATACACGTACTTGCTAACAATTGATGGCCTTTTTGTTGATGTTTCCCACTGTCAACTTCAACCTAGTATACAATTAAATTTACCTAGGTTGAAATCATTTAAACCTGAATTTCAAATCAAGGCTTTATAATATGTCGTTGTCTCCATTAGAACATTGCGAAGAACGATCGAGGTGTTACTAAGTTAAGATCCAAATATGTTTGCAAGGACCAAACATGTGTGTTCATCATTGCAAGGGTTTTACAAATTGTGGCTTTCGGAAACTGGTTCTTTACAATTTAAATAGAAAGGGTTTGGCAATAACATCAACTATAACTAGGTTTCGTACTCATAATTCAGTACGGATGTGGGATGATATGCGAGTGCAAAACAAAAGAGCTTGTACAATTCGGGAGGCTGGGAACTAGTACTTCATTTCCTGGTACCCAGACTCCTGAATAACGCGCATTTGTTTTCATCATGCTTCTCGTCATATTTGGATACAGCTGACAATCAAGCAAGTCGATTTTCCAGGTACAATTTCTGTCCTTGTGCTGTTTTATAACCATTCATTTGATTCAAGATAATATTTGGGGGAGAAACTTTCGCCCGAAATATTGCAATATTGCACTTCATACGCATCATATTTATTCCACGGGTGGCGAAGGCTCGCAGGGTAAACTTACAAGGATTTGTAACACTCAAAACGACATTTGCACGCAAAAGTTTACACATTTCGCCAATAAAATCACACTTCTCCGGAATCGGCGAGTATCTATTGCTGAGAAACAGCGATGACTATTCAAATATTCAAAATTCCTCGGTATGGCGCGCTGTTTGTTTCAAAATTAATTATACATTGTGTCTCGATACCCGGCAACCGGGAAGTGCTTTCAAAAAACTAGATACCCGGCAGTCAGAAATTTTGACCAATTTTCTCCAAATAGCTCGCCTAATTCCTCTAAGAACATAAGATATTTGTTTAGAAATCTCAAGCGATTATAAATATTGCTTTGGGTTAAAAGCAGAAGCGACTGCTGAGCTTGGGCATAGAGTGAAATCTCAATGTTTTTGAAACTTAGAAAATATTCAAGCTCTGACACACTAAGTCAACTCCCGATGAATATCCACAGAAATTACCAACGAAACCTCACCAGAGTATTTGGTGTTTGTTCAGAAATGCCAAGCGATTCTAAATAAAGGTTTCGTAATGTTGTGGACAAATTCTCCCCGGTTGCATTAAAGCACATTATTTAGAATCTTGACTCACGGGTACGGTTTTCAAAATACTAGATGCCCGGCAGTCGGAAATTCACGTCCAATTTACACGAAATACCTCATTTACTTTGAGTAAAAACACCAGGAAGTTGTTTAGAACACTCAAGCGATTTCAAACACTGCTTTTAGTCAAAATTTCTGACTGCCGGGTATCTAGTTTTTTGAAAGCACTTCCCGGCTGCCGGGTATCTAGACACGTCGTCAATCATATCTACCGATTGGCCCACTCCTCATTTAGTCACATACTCCCTTACATAAGTGACCTTAAAAGTTGGATAATTAGCATTTCTTGGATCAGTTGTGAGTCATTTATTCCATATTTTATCAGTTTTACTGATTTATCGATTAGTTGCCTCTTACATTCGATCCGTTGTGTTCCTGATATTCCATCACTTGTAAGGTTTTATTGATTAGTTGTGTGCTTAATATTCGATCAGTTGTACTGATTTATCGATCAGAGTACTCAACTGATCGATAAATCGGTACCACAATACTGATCGCACATTAAGTACGCATCTGAACGGTAAATCGGTACAACTGATCGAATATTAGGGACACAACTGATCGAATATTTGGGACACAACTTATCGATAAATCAGAACAACTGATCGAATATAAAGCACACAACTAATCAATAAAACCTTACAAGTGATGGAATATCAGGAACACAACGGATCGAATGTACATGTAACAGACAACTAATCGATGAATCAGTAAAACTGATAAAATATGCAATAAGTGACTCGCAACTGATCCAAGTAATGCTATTAAATTACCCAACTATAAAGGTCACTTATGTGGAGGGAGTATGTGACCATAGGCAGCCCAAGTTCGCGTCACTAGAGAGCGTGTAATAATTAATTACTAGTGGGAAGATGACCTTTGAGTGCAAGCGGTGTTGCGTTACAGGAAGCCGTTGAGAATTTAAACCCTTTATAAGACTTTGTATGGGAAACCCTGCTGATTGTCCTTTTTCTTCCAGAAAAAATAGTTCTATGTTAAGTTTAGAAAATGGTAAATGTTCCAAAGTTGTTAATGTTTTTTTGAAAAAAATCAGTTAAGTGCCTGACTACATCGTACATGGTGAGTCAGCCAGGGTGCGAAATTTCGACACACCCCTTCCATCAGGCCTAAA
>NC_090888.1:51351484-51356484 GCF_036669925.1 Montipora capricornis
ACGATAGACGACAATCACTCTAAGGGATTTACGACTGATAAAGATCGTATCCAAACACTCAAATGATCTAAATGAATGGTTCAATATTCTTGTTTTGGCACTGATAGATGACTTGAATGGACCTTTGTTGTTCTTATTCCGGTTCCGGATTCCGGATTCTGGCTTTTCCTGACGCCCAACAACCAAGCTCCCAAGCTGTGAGAGTTTTGGGTATATTGCCTTCACATACTAACTTTTATTCACTTTGCAGAAAATTTCTTGCATTTCAAAGCAGATTTCGATCGGTGGAGTGATTTCTCTTAAAAGAAATACTTTGTTCAGAACACACGATTACTTTTTGGTATGTATTTACTGATTGCTTTATTACAATTTGGATTCAAATAAAACGCATTTTGTGAATACATTCTCGGAACGTTAAGTACTGTAGAGGCAGGTGAAACAGTGTTAATATCCTGGGAAATTCCGTTTTATTGCCATCATCATCACTAGGGTCAAATGACTGCCTCAACTGCGAGATTGTTTTTAATCCAGGTAGTACTTTGAGCCCCCAACTTTTCATTTAGTAACTTAAAGTTTTCGTCTAACAAGGTAAAAGAGGTTCCCGATAAAGGGGTAGTGTCACGCAATTGCAGTGGAACTCCAATAGACGAGTTCACGCTCTTGATTGCATCATGGGTAATAAGGGCAACATGGCGGAAAATTCAAAGGTGTGTATGGAAATTCAAAGCAAAATATACTACTGTACATGACTCTACTTTAGAGACTTTCGCCTTCATAAACCAAACAAATAAGTTCATGTTCACAACTGAGATGAACTAGACTTGGTATCCGTTCTTTAGAATTCCTAAATATTGCTTTTTTTGTCTCCATACATTGTCTGTAATTTGTGCCTTTGGAATTAGAGAAAATATATGGCAGAAACTCTTGGTAATAAAATAATCCCTACAATAGCCATTCTCTCGAAATTTATTCTGCCGCACTTTTGAGCGCATTTCTTCTGTTTTGGAAAATGAAAAACCCAAAATTGCATATCATGAATATTTTCATCCTTTTGAACTTCCTTACAAACCTTTGAATTTCTCTCCATCTTGCCCTGATTACCCCATGATACACTCAAGAGCGTGAACTAGTCTATTTTCACCGAATGCAAATATAGCCGGTCACTCGGTTAGCCCGGGCCGAGCTGCTTGAAAGCGAGGTTGTCGAGGACAGGCTTTTCCCAGTGGATTGGTGCTTTACGCACACAAACAGAGGACAATATTCCCGGAGTTTTCAGAGCTCTCAAGTCTTAAAGTTTTCAGAGAATCAGATGCTTTCAGGAGATTGCGCCAAAGGCACACGTGTCCAGTGTTTCTTGTGCCGGAGGCGCTAAACAGTTCAAGGGGAGTCCGAGGGAATGCTCACCGGTAAAATCTTTGAAATTTGCACTTCTCAAATCGCTGGAAATGCACCTTCGAGTCCGCCATTTTGGTTGAGAACCTGTTCTTCATACATTAACGGGTGAAAGTCCTGAAGAAACAAGAAAATTGGCCGCACACGAACAGATTGAACATTGGCCGAAGTTCAGTGCCAGTGAAGGAACAAATTTGGATTCATGAGCACTTCTAAAACCTTGAAAGGTAGAGTTACCTACAAGAAAAGTGCCAATGCGTGAGAAATGCTCGTGTCGGCGTGAGAACGATCGCCAGCAAAATTAAATGAAGAGCTTCGATTCTGGCTTAAGTACAGAAATCAATCCTTGAAGGGGTTGAAAACAAAAAACAACTAGTGGAGAGTTGAGATGGCTGGAATGCTTCGACTGACTCCCGCTTTACATTGAAACTTCGATATATATAAATGAAATGTTTATTGCTTTGTTTAGGGCTGAAGAATATATCAAAGCTGCCCGTGATCAAAACATGGTCAATCCCGATCTCAACTCTATTTACACAAAGCGCAAGTAACGCCGATTCTCTTTGCAAAGATATCAACATCAAATACATGGCCGTAGCTAGCGGAGGGGCAAGGGGGGCAGTTGCCTCCTCAAAAAATATTCGAAACAAATTAATGTTGTCTCTTTCTGGAGTTTTGGGCAGACAATTTAAACTTTACTGACATTACCAAAAGTTTAGAATCGAATTGATGCAAAAGGGCGAGGCCAAAAGGTCACATTCACATTATTGCAGTGAGAATCAATCCGGGGCAGGGGGACTCCCATATAACAAGGACGAGGGTCCTCGTCGTACCTTTTAGGGGTTAACTTAAAAGCGGTTTTGGTACCTCTCGGGGCTTTTAGCCTCAAAAGGTCCACAGCTGGAGCTTTAGTGGTACCTTCTAGGGTATTGAGCCAAAAAATTATGACAGGAGACATTTGACAATTAACTAATTTTTAATTTTGTCTAATTAAAATCCATAATTTAGTACCTCTTAGAGGTGAAAAAAAAATTCACACCACGCCCACAAGACAGGTTCTTGGTACCTCTTGGGGGCTCCTTTCCAAATTTCCGACGAGCAACCCCGTCCTTTTTATATGGGAATTTTCCCCCCCCTCCGGGGGGGGGGGGGAATCAACACCAAGCAACTAAAAATATATTATCAAGACAAACTATTTTCTTGGAAAAAAAAAACATCACAGCAGTATGAAGGTACGTAGGTCTCGTAGGACAAAACCGGAACAAAAACCATTGCTAAGTGAAATGTTACAGGACCCCCCTAAAAGAGGGGTTCACTCCAATATGTACTTCAGAGAGCAAAATGATGACAAAGGCAAAAGAAATTAACCAGACCACTTACAATTAATAACACACTTGAATTGCGTGGATGCACTTTTTTCTCATCTAAGGCAAGGATGGAAACTCAAACACATTGTTTTCTTGTAAGTGATTTCACTCCTTTCTCATGCATCACATTCGGGTACACAGCAACTCGAAGGCAAGACGAAACAGAATATAAATACCAAATCACATTACAAATTTAAGACAGCAAAGAATGCCAAGCTTCATTGACCTCGCTTTCATGCAACTGGGCCCGGGCCGTCCGAGTGATCCGCCATATTTGCATTTTTGGCGGTCAGTATAAAATGTAGACTGTCTTCCCGGACTGCGGACCTGGTATAAAACCCGGACCAGGTACAAAACGCGGACTGAATACAAAACACTGTGAAAAAGGCACAGAGCAACGAAATAGCGATAGGCTGACGACATGAATTGAAGTTCGACATGAGAATGGTGGAAAAAATGTTTCGCGCCATAATTATCAACCATACAGTGTGTTGCCCAGTTTCCGGCCGGTACCAGTTTCCGGCCAAAAAAAGGTAAACTCGGTTATTTTCGATGGGATTTTAACTCTTCGTCCACCGAAGCGATCCGTCGGAAAAAAACAAACATCTCCGCTATCAACTGATGGTTTAGGCGGGCTTTTTGGTTGAGAAATGAGCGAACAAGAAGGGATTTTGTTCAGGTGAGTAAAATCTTACCGTCTAATTTTTGGCCTTTTCACTGCACAACGAAGCTACCGTACGTAAATAAATAACTCGTTTAATAGGAAATAGTTCACGGAGCTTGATAATTTTTTGAAAGAATTTACATTGAAGATGGAAGTAATTAAGGGACCTGTCATCATAAGCTAGAACTTAGCTGTTTGCGAACGTCAGAAGTCTAAATCCTAGCTAAGATTTTCGCATACTACGCCAGTTTCCGGCCACTGATCTGCACTCACAGATAGATTGTTTAAAACTTATTTGAATTAATGAAATTTTATAACTTACTACTCGAGAAATTAATGAAATGTACATAGCTTAAGCAAGCATGGCGTAATGAGGTACATATTAACTCAGATGTGCTGTGTTAATTGCCCTTGCCTCTTCCCAGAGAATATCGCGCGGGCTTTGTCAAGGTTATACCCTACCCATAGTTAGCAGCTATCTATGCCCTACCATACACCCCTAAGTAATCATTTTGCTCTAATCCCACAAAGCACAGTCGCTAAGCCACATCGAGATAGCCTTGGAAGTCCGTTTAGTCGAGCGGATTGAATGAAATTTCTGCTTTCTATTGATGGCCGGAAACTGGACTCGCTGGCCGGAAACTGGGCAACTTACTAGTTTTGCAAAAAATGGCATAATTTCTTTAGTACTTGAGGTGGGCAGCCGATCTCCGTATATTTTAAAGGTAATTAAATGAACTGTCTCTTGTAGGAAAATGAGAAAGTTTCCGTGCATTAACAAGAAGTTAGGGCGATTACAAACTAAAGTGGCCGGAAACTGGGCAACATACTGTAGAGGTAAACTGGATATTTTTTGGCGTCTGTTGTGTTGATCAGAGGTAAGACACGAAAGTAATTCATGAAACCCTTCGGGGGTCACCAGCTTTATGTTTAGAAATCGAGAAATTTGAAGGACTTCGGTGGGAGATGCTGCTTTCAACAGAGTTTATTTTGAACCGAGACCACACAAAAATCACTGGAAGCATGGACATATATTGAGCATCACGCAAAGGGAAAACTATCTCGACCCGATCTACAAGCGTTGTTATTCACAAATTCACAAATATTTACTTATGCGCATTCCGTGCACATGACGTCATGTGCACTGTCAACATTAACGTATCTTCGGAACAGATTCCACTGTGATGTTTAGACGGGGGTCTCTTTATCTATTCGCAAAACAAATGTTTTGTTGCGATTGTTACAACCTTTTGTTCACCTCGGTGTCGCACGGGTGCGTCTGTAAACGGCAGTCGACCAAGAGAACAACTGTTATAGTCCATGTCCTGATTTACGCGTACACACTACCGACTTTATCTGAAGCCTCTTACGCAGACTTTCGAAGTAAGGATTGTGTGACGAGCCACAACACTCTAAGTGTGTGTTGAATCCATCCGGCCATCCTGGCTCGAACTACGACAACAAGAGTCAGAGGACTTTAATAAAAGAGATGGAATGTACGAAGAATTAAAGTTAATGCCAAAAGTGCTTCCGTTCTTCTCCAAAACAACTTTTTCACTCTATTGTTTTACTTGACT
>NC_090888.1:51361484-51368984 GCF_036669925.1 Montipora capricornis
TCAAACGTCAAAATGTACAAAGAAATATATGGCCATCCGGACGATCAAACATTCTTTGTAAATTTTGACGTTTTTCAATGGCTGTATCTCAGTCAAAATTAGCCTTATTAACACCAAATGTGGAGATTTTGTAAATCTCGGTGTGCTCTTTCTGACTATGTGGATCAATAGTTGCTAATCCGATAATTTACAGATTCGTAGCTAGTCCCCTATGACTTGAGATCAGGCAATAATGAAAAATTGAACCAATAAGATATGTACTACATAGTCAAACGGATTTTAATCTATGTGTAGTAGGGATCGTGTGACATTTAAATGACTCCAAAGGCAAATCCGTCTTTCAATGCCCCATAGAATGAAGTTTGGAAATCCTTCACGGTAAATAAATGCACTGGTATGCGAAGCAGAAGATCACATTGTGAAGCTGTTGGGAAACATTTGCAGTTGGAGACACAACCATGTACTGTACAAATGCCAACTGTAAATGCTCATCAAAACCAATGACTGGAACAACAGGTGACCCGGTGACGAATTGCATGAGTTCAGATAATTCAATATCCGGCACCCCTGAAAAAAAAGTTATCAGTTAGCCTTCTGAGTGGAAGGAAAGAACTTCCTGCATACATGCATCATACATGTACATTATAAGTACTTACTTTAGTTGAGTAGATGATTTTGATGTGACATGATGATACATCCGTGATTGTGCATTTACTTGAGGTTCACTTGCCTCCATGAGCAGCCATGCAAACATAGTCTCAAAACAGTTTGTAGGTATTGATTTCCTTGGCCTTTTTTTGCTGCTCCTCACTAAAGCTCACTTTAAACAGGTTCAAAAATATGTCCTCATCCAACTTTTCGTCTGTATGATTGATGCAGAAGAGGGGTAGCAGTTCTTCAGGGTTTGTCTGTAGAGCTGTAAGAATTCCACAGGGTTTAAGGCCTTCCATTAGCTGGGATACCATAGGTAATCTCTCCTGTACAACATTTCCAATTATGATTGCCGTACATAGGAACAGGAAATGAACCAAAGCATCATCCATAAATGCAGGTCATAATTCCTTGGGATTGGACTAAGGGGGTGATTTTGCACAAGTCCTATGTATAAATAATAATTAGGCCCACTGTAGACACCTCAACCAATGGGATCAAGACCAGAATTTGTAAGTTGTTGTTTTCTTGAAACACTGTTTCTTCATGGTAATCTAACTTATTTCTCTTTTTCTTTAAATAGCTTCATTATGTAGTTACCGGTACTTTTATAGTTGAGAATGAACTTGATGATCACCATAATCACAAGTTACTGTACAACACAAACAGGCCCATATTGTGAAACAGGGAGAATTACACTGAGGGACAAAGATTACACTACCTCACAATTTTTTCTTTGCCTTGTACGGTGCTTTTTGAAGGTACCCCCCTAAAGCAAATTTTCTCTAAGACATCAACACCTTGTTCAGAACACAACAAGTCTTTGACATCTTCATCTCTCTGACTCTGCAACAGCTAAACGACAACAAAATATCATGTTAATTATGTGAAGTGAAGAGTTTACTCCAGTTTGCCCACAATCTGGTCTATCTTTTCTTTGCAAGTTACAAAAGGTCACATCAGTTACAATTATAATTTTTAAACACATTTGCAAGCTTTTTTCCATTCTTGAAAAGCAGTGCCTTCAGAATTGCTAGCACTACTGTGAGCCACACTAACTGGAAATTCATCTGGAGTGTCATATGCCGGTGGGGTATCCATTTGCCCCAAAAATGAAAATTTGTGGGCATTTTCTGCACATAAATCCGCATGAGCTACTATTTCATGCGCAAGAAGTGGCCATAGCAAGTAGGACATTCTATTTTTTGCCCATTTCTGGTAACCAGGTCTTCTTTTTGAGTACTAGTACTGGTCCTTAAACCCGGTAGACCCTGTTACCTGGAACTAGATCCACAGCTGGATGAGGGGGAATCCTGACAGACATAAGTCAGAGGTTCTGGAGTCTCAAACACTGATTGGTCAAATAAAATTATGCTGTCATTGTCTCAAGGTATATCGATCAGATCATCCTTGCTAGGCTTATCCTTCTTAATGTCTATTTCTTTGCAAATGAACAGATCAACCCTCGAGTATGGTTTTGCCAGTTCTTGTTTGTATTTAGCTACAGTGAAATTTTCGTCACTGCCTGGTACTTTAACAACCGCTTTCTGATCTGGATACAATAAAATGTAGTCCTCAACTCCAAAGAAAAATTGGTCATGATCAGAGTGTTTTTTTAACGGCAGCCCGGCATACTTCCACAGCTCCAAAATCTTTACTCACTTTCAACGGCACTTTGCTTCCTCTTACTATAGCCACCTGTCTTTCTTCGTTTTCACCGATTAAACCAACGTTCATTACTACTCTATTGTCAATACTTCTTTTGGAGGTGTATTTCGTGTTGTTGGCTTTTCTTTTGAGGCCTTTGTTTGCTTTGCTGAATCCTCTACGTTCCTCCTCTTTGGAGGCCAGGAATTCGGACAGTGATACTGCTGAGCTGACGAAGAAGACGAAGCATGATCCTCTTCTTGTGTACTTCCTCTTCCACTAACTGATGTCTGTGGAACCTTTGCGCCGCATTTGAAACAAAATTTGTCTCCAGAGTTCACGTTAATACCACAAGATACACAATACGCTGTCATTATACAGTAGGTAGATTTTGATTTAATGGCGCCACACAACTCGCGAACGTGTGGCGCTGGCTGACTGCTGTCACAAGTATCACGTGACAAAAATTATTTGCGACTTCGAAAATATTCTTTTTGTATTTCAAAAAGATTTTTGTATTGCAAACTATTTTCGCATTTGAGAACAAGTTATTTGTGGATCCAATAATCTTAATAGGATTTGTAAAAGTATTTCAGATTTGGAAAACCGTTCAAGACTGATTTGTCAATAAAATTGTGATTTCCAATTATTTTTTGTATTTGACAAAGATTTGGTGATTGTCCCTTATCGGCTTCCGTACATTATTTTGTCGTCACGTCAACATGATATTACAAATATCTTTATTTGAAAATTATTAGGTACAAAATGGTGAAGACTCACAATTGCCTGCTGGAAATAGAAAACAAGACAATGTTTCATATGACGTATGTAAGAGACTGGTATGACAGTGGGCGAGTGGCTGACGGGTTCGTATGGACTGATGTTGCCGCAGATGATCATTTAATAGTCAATAATTATGAAAGAGATAATTTCCTCGAAGGATGTTCTGGTTACGTGACTTATCAGATAGAAGGCACTGAGTTCTCAATCGCCTTCTCCAATCCATCCATTGGAAGAAATAAACTCGGTGTGGGTCTTGATGGAGGAAGAACTTGGGAGAACATGTCCTACCACAATTATCAGCCATTCGTCAACGATGTTGATTTAGGGCGTGGGGTGATATTAGTATGTAACTGTCAGTGCACCGGTGGAGAGGTAAACAAATGCTTAGTTGAGGTGAGCTCCCCCCAATGGAGTGCAAGCACGTGCACTACACCCTCTCTGCTGGTGGCACCAGTCCGGCAAGGATTTTTTAGTTAGGTGCTATACATAATCTGGAACTTCTCTTGTCTTTAGTAATCTTTTTATCGGTCAACGGTATGGTACGGGACGAGCGAAAATAGTCGTAAACTACTACTGATACATAACTTTGCTGCCCGTATGTTAACGGATACGAGAAAATCTGGTCATAATTCACCTATATTGAATGAACTTGGACGGCTCATTATTAAACATGTTCTGAAATTGCGTGATGTAACTATGATTTACAAATGGATTAACCTTCAACCTCCAACCTATTTACTAAGCGCTTATCTTTTCACACGTTGTGATATATATAAATCTTATTCGATGAATTAACATATAATACGCGCGGATATTTTGCGAGTTGCGTAGTATTTTTCCGAGCCCCGCAGGGGTAAGGAAAAATACGACCATGGAATAAGAGATTTATTATTCCACTAAAAAATAGGTGTTATCTTGCTTTAATTTTATTTGAGAAGAGTGTACTTCATGGCGCATGCAAACGATGTAAACAGCACAAAGAGCCAGCCAAAGATCTTTATTTGATTGACGAGTGACAAGCGATGACGAGCTAAATTCTCAAGCTTTGAATTTTTTTTATTGAAAAACTCCCGTTCCGTCCGTATTTACTCAAGTCCAAACCGGTCAAACCAGGACACTACAGTGTATTACCGTCTCATTTTGCGCGTTCTCTTGACCAAATATGATAAAATGGCGTCATAGTGGAATAATAAAACGCTATACATAATGCAACGCTGGACACAAAGACCAACTCAACTTAGTTTGCCTACAATCCGGGTCAAAAGACTTCGGGACACTTGTTAAATTTTGGGCGAAAAGTAGAGAATTTAGAAAATAGGGAATTTAAGATCTACGACGGCGAAGGCCGACGAAAACGTCACCTCAAAATATAACTTGGCTCTATCGTAAGTCTTTCGCGATTATTCAGTCGCGTTCGCGCCCTACAATATGGGCGAAGTATCCTAAAAATAAATTGGCACGAGCGGTTTCAAAGTTAAAGGGAACCTCCACTAAAACAACAAAATAACTTTAAACCACAGAACATCATGTTTACAATTGGAATTGCTCAATCTTTTTCCAATGAAAACGTTTGTATTCGAGAAAAATAAATTCCAAAAACGCTTATTTTGGCTTTCAAATTTCATGGGCGCTGCCATCTTGAATAATTGTGACGTAACTTGGTTGCCCTATCGTTCTGATACAAAGAGCGATTGTTCTGGAACAATAGGGCAACCAAGTTACGTCACAATTATTCAAGATGGCGGCGCCCGGGAAATTTGAAAACCAAAATAAGCGTTTTTGGAATTTATCTTTCTCGAATACAAACGCTTTCATTGGAAAAAGATTGAGCAATTCCAATTGTAAACATTATGTTCTGTGGTTTAAAGCTATTTTGTTGTTTTAGTGGAGGTTCCCTTTAAAGTAGAGAATGAAAGATTCTCTGTTGCATGCTTACGTTGTCATCAAAACCTCAAATTTGGTGATTTCACGTCGTCCTTATGCAGAGTACCGTAAGTATCCGTCCTAAAATCCGTGCTGCACGTGCAGCACGATTATTTATGCTCTTTTAACCAATGATATTACTGTTTTGTGGCGATGTCGTAGTCGTAGCCGTCGCCGTTTCTTAAATTCCCTAACAGGGAGTTTAAGAAACCACGACGGCTACGGTGACGAAAACATCACTTCAAACTATTAGTTTCTGCTATCCTAAGTGTTTCACGATGCTTCCACCTTGTTTATGAGCGAAGTATGCCATAACCAGATTGGTACGTACGGATTTGAAGCAAAGAGAGAGAAGGGAAGATTCATTGTTGTTTGTACACGTTGTCGTCAAAACCCGAAAATTTGTCCTTTTACGTTGTTGTTTTGACGAGTTCGGGAGAGAAATGTACAAAAAAGTGCCGCACGTGCAGCACGATCAGTCTTTCCTGTTTTAACCAATAATATTGCTGCTTTTTGGCGTTGTCGTTGCCGTAGCCGTTGTCGTTTCTTAAACTCCTTATGCCAGCGATCAATGAACGGATCTTGATTTTGGAGACCGTGAAAAATCAACTTTGTAACGGGGGGAGGGGGGAAAAGTGGAACTGTCCCAACAATTTTGCCCAGGATTGTAGGTGTCTGTTCATGATCAGCAGGACAACGCGGATTCTATTACATATTGGTAAAATAATTAGGATAGTACGCGCACTCTCATTAGGGAGTTTACGCAAATCACTACGGCTGGTGCTACTAGCTACAACGGCTTCCGTGACTGAAAAGGCCTGGGGAGCGTACGTCTCGGTGGTCTGCTAAATTTTAAGTTGACAAAGCAAAATACACAGAAACATGGGTTAAGGAGTTTAAAGTCTCTTTTATTTAGTTTCTCACAGCCAAATGGCTTCGCTCAAAGGACGATGGTCGTTGTTCGCCTTGCTAGGAAGAACATATTATCTCTGAGCAAAAGCAATACCATACACTTTGTACAATAACAACAATTTGGTGGATGAAATATAAAATTTCAGAGACAAATATCTCAAAGAATATCGAGTGAAGAACACAAATATATCAATACTCAAAGAAGCAAAGTAGCATCGTATAGTATCCAGATATAAAACATCTTCACTAAATCCTCAAAGCAAACTTAACCGAAGAAAAACAACCTCGTGCTGAACACGAATGAATCACTTGATTCACCTCGCCATTCCAACATCTTTGCCAAAACTTATCGTAAATTCATGATAAGGATTTACAAGCCTACTAGAGGCAACCTTGACACAATCTTTGACTTAAATTTACTTTAAAGGATATAGTATCCAATGGAATTCTTAAAATGCCGAGATGTCCGTTGAAAAGGGCCAGAGAAGCGATATAAACACGACGTAGTAGCCACTACGGTAAAACATCCCGACTTACGTAGTCAGATGTCACGCTATGGCTGGATGCAACCGGCCTACATGCGCAATGACCCTTTTTGGGGAAAATTTACTTCCGGCAGAAGTATTAGCGCCAGCCGTAGCGATTTGCTTAAAGTCCCTATTGGTTAACAGCTGTGTTTAGATGAGAGTATGGAAACACGGCTCTGACATTACACGAATCACGAATTTTGATTGGTTATTTATTGTCAGACGCGCGTTTTGATTGGTTGGTAGGAAACATGAGCGTGTGTCAAGAAAATCTGTTTCAATCAAGAAGCAAAAGAAACAGCAGTTTCCTTCATTTGTTTAATTATCTTTGAGAAAGATTTTATAAAAGCAATAGAGGACTTTTTTCCGTGTTTCCATAACCTCATCTAAACACTCGGGAGAGTTTAGAGAATTCGAGAAAGAAAGGGCAGGAAAACGTCCTCTATTGCTTAAAGAGCATTTGAAACGTGGAATAATCTCTCTCAGGGCTGATGATACGTGGAACTACCACTCAGTTTCGCAGTTCAAGAAGAGCGCGAAAAGGGAAATGTGGTGAAAAAATCGTGGAGATTAGTTGAATTTGTAAATGATTTATAGATACAATTGCTGATTTAAATTTGCACATGTCATATTTTTATAAAAGGAATGTAACTAGTTACACAACATCTCACGACGTTTTCCTGTACTCTGCGTAAATTAAAAGCCTTTCGGAAGAATTAGTATATTCTATTTCCAAAGTATTTTGTAATAAATCTGGAAAATTTTGTGTCGCCCGATGTTAGGAGGGCCAGCGGTCTAATTTTGACGCAGAAAACAATAGACTGCTGAACAATGAATTGACGGACATCTTGCGAATGCGTAGAAAAAAAGTGATAATCGTGCCTGGTGGTGGTAGCTCTGGACGCCGACTTCCAGAGAGCTGTACTTTGACGATGATCTCCGGAGGTCGCTTTCAGCCTGAACATACGCACAAAAAGTGGGAAATTGAGTTTCGTGGGGATTCACGAGCTGACACAAGAGAAATAAGCCTTTTAACATGCATAGCACACAACTCATT
>NC_090888.1:51373984-51386484 GCF_036669925.1 Montipora capricornis
GGCTCAAAATCATGAGATAAGTATATATTTTTCAACAAACTTGATCGTAGCCTTGTGTCACGCACCTACATAATCCGGAAATTCAAAATGCTCTGGTTTCCAAACGAAGCACGCTATTGAGCTTTGAAATTGTCAATACATATAGATATGCCGCCTCTTATGCCTGATGACGATAAAAACTTTGGTGGCTCTTTAGTTTTAGATTTTGGAGAGTGATGACGTCACGTGAAAACGATCTATTGAAAATTGACTTACGTTATTCAAACGTACGAATACCCCGAACATTTAGCGAGATAGTTTTAAATTTTAGGTTACTGCGATCCATTGAAATTTTCATACGTATAACGGAAAATGAAAATAGCTAACAACTATTAAGGACGGTGCCTACTACTAATTAAAGATATTTTTGCCCCGGTGTGTGATTATGCAGGAAATATAGATCTTAACAAGTGTTATTGAAATCCAAAAAGAAAATTGGGGGTAACCACGCATTTTTCAAAGATAATTCCTGAATAATATTTGTAAAAAGCTGTAAAATACAAAGCAATGTATGGCGTTCTTTCTCAAATTGAAACTTCATTATCTCTCAAAAATGCATGGTTACCCCCAATTTTCTTTTTGGATACCAAGGGTACTTACTAAGATCTACTTTCTCCGGATAGTTTTAAACCGCGCAAAAATATCCCTGTATTAGTGAGCATCAGCGATAGGAAATCCGAGTATCTGGAGATGCGCAGAACGTATGCGCAATAACAATAGTAGGCACCGTCCCTAACCGAAGTGGAGGTGGCTAGCCGAAATTCCGTAATTCTTGCCCTTCAACTTCTTAGCGTTAGCCATCACCTCCTCTCGATCAGGGTATCTCAAGAATGTTGCGATGATTTGCCTGGGCTTTCCACTGGAAGGGTTTTGCTTTCCGACACGATAAACTCTTTGGAATTCCATATCAGACGCGCCTTCTATACCCAGCTCCTTTGTTAAAAAATTGACTAAATTAAAACTTCTTTAGTATTCTTTTGTACGGCTTCTTCTTCGATTCCAAAAAAACGAAGGCTCTCGCGACGATTGTAGACTTCCATATTCAATTTTTCATCCTTGAGCTGGTTGACCTGATTATGTAGATCTTGCACTTCCGCCTTAAAAGACTCCCTTTCAGCGTTTGCAAAGATCATCCCTTTATCGAGCTCCAAAACCTTCTTCTCCGTCTCTCTTTTAAAAGACTCAAACCTGTCCATTTTCGCTTGAAGGCTACTCGCTTTATCACCTACCGCTTTAACATACTCGTCGAGTTTTTCTAGCGTCTCTGATTGGTGCATTCATTTTAGCACGAGCAGAGAACAGGCTCCGTAAGATTCAAATAGCCAATTGTTGGCTATAAGAACCCTACGGCGCATGTTCTCCTACATAGAGTTTCCCAAAACCTAGGGTCATGCGCAGACATAAGATCCGGGGCTCTGGTGACGAGAACGTAAATGCAAGCTGACACAAGCCCGGTGTGGCGCACAATCATTTCACTTGGTCAATTAGCAGTATTGACAGCTGTTTCGGCCTTTTTTTTTTTTTTTTGCATTAAATGTTAATTTACACCGCAGCCAAAGGGCTGTGGGTTAAACCAGATATTACAAAGGTCAAGAACACAAACAATGCGTTACAGGACGAAACTAAAAGGGTGACAAGAGTGAAACTGATTAAACTCCAACTAAACTAGCTGAGACTACAGCTGTTTCGAGAAAAGTTGTTCAAAAGAAGCGTAAGAGCGTTCGCGACAATGCCGAAAGGGAGTATGGGACAGTATTCAATATGAAGTGAGGGATGCCACGACCGTAAAGCGAAGACCTACAATGGCGAGCTATTTGGATGAAAGAGTTCTTAGGACATAGCGTTGATGAAGTGGCAGTAGGCGCAGACTTACGTTGAAGCTCTCTCCCGCCATGACGCTACAAAAAACACGTCCAAAAGCAAAGGGTTCATTAGCAAAACGATGGCTCTGCACGTGCACCACGATTTTTGTATACATTTCTCAAACATTCTCTGCGAAACATGACATAAAGTAGGTAAGGTTAAACTCGTCAGAATCTTCCTTCTCTGTGAATCCTAACCCTCTGTTACTAAATTCGTGGCCTTGATTATTTGACTAAATTTTGAAACTCACTTATTTCTCAATGTAACACAGCATGTGTTTTTTTTTCCTAGGGGACGTTTTCGATAGCATTGCCGTCATGTTTTTGTTGACTCAAATTGACTGATCATGACAGGTTACCATAATGCGTTTCGGCATTGTCGCGTGCGCTTTAATAGGGACCTCAAAATATAACTTTGCTCTGGTATAAGCCTTTCGCGATTATTCCATCTCGTTCATGTCGTATAATATGGGCAGAGTATCCTAAAAATAAAATGGTACGGGCGGTTTCTGACTAAAAATAGAGAATGAGAGATTCTCTGTTGCATTCTCACGTTGTCGTCAAAACCTAAAATTTCGTCATTTCACGTCGTCGTCACGCAGAGAACCGCAAAAATATGAGCTAAAATCCGTGCCGCACGTGCAGCACGATTATTTCTATAAACTCTTGTTGTTAGGCCATCGTAGCTTGATTAAGAAAATAATAACACAAACAGCGGTGAAAAACATTGTTGGAATTATTCCAACATGCGTTGTTTCTGTTATTTTCTTAATCACAATTATTTCTGCTCTTTTAACCAATGATATCATTGTTTTGCGGCGTTCTCGTTTTCTTCGGTGAAGAAAATGCTGCAAAAGTGAAAGGGCAGCTCCCGCGACTGTGCTCTAATTTTTGAGCTTGTAAAAGATCATTGTGGTCGAACGGCTATGCATTTGGCGGCATCATGTGGAAAATGCGATATTTTGGAGTGAGGTGGTGACAGAACGTGCGGCTGATCTGAACCGGGATGGACGTCTTTCGTCGGAGTGCTTTCCTACGGTCACTTGGATTGTGCAGCGAGACTGATCCAGGTATCAGCTGAGTACAGTCTTAAGCACGCGTGTTTTTCAGACGCGGACGGCAACCGGAAGTGCCCCGTATTCCGTTTTAACTTGTCTTCACACAACGACATTTACATTGCTAGGTATCTTTTCTCCATTAGAGATGATTGCTATAAAAATCTGGGAGATACCACTGTACTGGCACTCGAAATGTTGCTCGCGTCAGCTCATAATTCAAAATGGGTCACCAAAAATAAAGCGCTCACCTTTCTTCTCATTTCTATATATATATGGAATATAAATAGACATCTATTCACGAAAACTACGAAAATTCTACACAAACGGTTTGATGGTCACTTAAGGACGTTCGTGGCCAAAATGTTCCCACGTACAGATTCTTTTTTAACTTCCCACACAAGAAAGGTAATGATCTACTTTTGCCAAAAAGGCAAAAAAAAAAAAAAAAAGGAGGGGTCACCTCGCTCGTTTCCGATCTTAGGTTACAACTGTCAGCAATAGAAAAGCTACATTAGTGAAATTTAGATCAGCTAACGTACTCAACTCAACATAACTAATATACCTAAATAAACTTTTCCAGCTGATGTCTTTTTCTGTGGTGAAATAGACCTTGAAAAACGGTACATCTTAGTCTAAGAAAGAAAACTTCGGTCGCACGAGAGCATAAAAGGCGAAATATTTGTAACTTCTCACATACAGATTTTTGTTGTTGTTGTTTTTTTGTTAAAATAGACAAAATAGGGAAGGTAGTGATCTACGGAAAGAAAAATGGGGGTCACCAAGTATTCAAGAGAATAAAATCGCTGCGTAGTTCTCAAAGCGATTGTCTATTTGCAATGTCACGTCACTGCGTGAAATTTCCGAGAAGACCTGGGTCAACAGCTATCCCATGATGCCACACGCTTTTACGTTCCATTCTTGTGGAAAATGTTTGCAACTTCAGCATCGTGTTTACCTTCGTGGTCTGCGATGCATTACGTATGCGTGACATGCGCGAAAAAATGCGCAGTAGCAATGGGCGCGAACGCCCTTAAATCCGTTTGTGTTGGCCTGTAGCTCCACTCGCATGTACACTCGAATGATCGGGGGACGCGTGCGTAAATGTTAATCTTGTAACCCTCTGATTTTTCCTGATTTTGCAACTTTATTCGTTTATATCTCTGCTTCCGGAAGGTGAATTTTTTTCATTTTTCCCACGTTAGCTTAGATTAATTTAAAGCGTTTGTCTTTCAAATGTAAAAAAAAATTCTGTAGTTAAAAAAAAAAAAAAAATTAGAGACCCATGAAAAACACTGATTTTTCTGAAAAAACTGACCGACAGATTTTGTTGAATTTTAGATGTTTTAGAGAATATTTCTAACAATATCTGGAAATGCTGAATGGGAAGATTTCACCGTCTTTTTTAAAAAGACATCATATTTTGATTTTAAGGCTCAAAGAAATGCCTTATATCGTTGCCATGGTGGAGTTAATTTGAAGGAAAATGTAATGTGGGAAATCTATGATGGCTAACCATCTATAATAACCTGAATAAATTTCGTCTTGATATCATTACCCTAACTGTATCTAAGGACAGAATATTCTTATTTGTTTGAACTATCCGAAAAGATTTTTATAGTATAATTTTTGATTTCATGTCATTTGCAGTCGAGATACGCTAAAAGAAACTTCATGTACTGTTTCAACAATAAATCTCAAAGCAAAATCCTAAGTTAAAAGCGGCGAAGGCTTTCATATGAGTGCAAAAGAAGCAGAAGGCTATGCAACTCTTGTTGTTTGGGAAAGCAGTATGATTTCTAGGGACAAATTAGTAACCTAACAGAAGCTCTCATTGGACAAGAAACAAATTTTCCATGTTCTGTCATGCGCTACTGTGCTTCACTTCACCGTCAGTCCGGATACCATGAACTGCTTGCCAAATGCAGCAAGTCCAAGCACGATGACTTGAATGTTCTGGAAGCATTGTACTTCTGGTCATTTGGGATTACGTGTTTGTTTTCAGTCTTTTTGTTTCTTTAGTTTACGTAATATCTGCTCCGGTACCTGCAGTAGGAACCACAGGCAACCCAAACGCAGAATTTGGATGCTCAGTCAAAGTAACGATTTGTAGGGTTTGTATGGAAAACATGAATTGCCCCAAAAAAATCGGCTAATCCTAGTTTACAGCGAGGAAAATAAATGAAATATACTTGCTTTTACTTCACCTTGTGTTCTTGTGTCGATTTGATAGGAGCAAATTTCAAATCTACAATAGCCCAGGGCGCCTCAGTAATAACTACTCTGAAACATCGCCAAAAAAATGTAGCAACAGTGAAACCTGTGCTGTGCTGTAATTTTGCGCGTATAAAAGATCAACACGGTTGAACTGCTTTCCACTTGGTGGCACCAGGATGTGGGAAATGCAATATTTTGGGGTATATCTAAGCTCAAAGGAAGGCGCGATGGCCTCATGTTTAGTGCGCTCGACTCCGGATCGAGTGGTCTGGGTTCGGGTCCTGGCCGGCGACATTGTATTGTGTTCTTGGGGAAGACACTTTCCTCTCACGGTGCCTCTCTCCACCCAGGTGTATAAATGGTGTTTAATGCTAGGGGTAACACTGCGATGGACTGGCATCCCATCCAGGGGGGAGTAGAAATTCTCCTAGTCACTTCATGCAACAGGAACCAGAGATAAGCGCCGGCCAGATGGGCCATCTAGGCTCGTTCCAGACTTTACCTACCCTACCTTTACCTAAACTCAAAAGATGAGAAATTGGACTGGACCTCCTTGCATCGAAGTGTTTTAACCCATCGTTTATTTGAAACTTCGAGACAGCGAGTGAAATTTAACAAATGAAATTGATCCAAAAGACATGCACATTTTTCATTACCAAAGCTGCGAATTCTGAAGATTTCAAAGTTGAATGAGGAGCAAGTGGTTTCTCATCTTGTTGGAAAAAAAACTGAATCCGCTCAAGCGGTGACTACTATTTCTTACGTTCGAAACGTCAGTTATTCTCTCTTTTTGTGGTGGTAAATCGATGTTTATCCACTCGGAGCCAAAAAAGAGGATCATTCAATCCAGTAACCCACATTCAAAAGCCGATTTTGCTTTTCAGTGATTCGTTATCTGCTTTTGGATTATGGCAAACGAGCAAGATCCCTCTGACTTGCCTCGAACTTTCCTCCTACCAATCTGGACCAGATTCGATTCCCAGACTCGGTGTCACATGTGGGATGAGTTTGTTGGTTCTCTACTCTGCTCCGAGAGGTTTTTCTCCCCCGGTACTTTGGTTTCCCCTCTCCATGTGAAACCAACGTTTGATCTGATTTGAGTGATTAATTTGATTTCGATAGGCCAGTTTCGTATTCTCAAGGTTAGACTGGATCTAGCATGAAATGCAGGCCGATGCAGGCGAAATAATTTGCATGTGATTCCCTCGCATTAGCCTCCATTTCGTGCTCGATCCAACCCAATCATTAGAATACGTAGTGACCCAACACAAGAACACTTGATATTTGTTTTCAGATCAATTTTTCAAAAATAACATTTCTTGTAGTTTCGTTTTCCGGTATTACAGAAATAGAGCAAAATCAAAGACACCAAAATCTTATCTTCAAATATAATTCTTTATTTGAAACCACATTGTTCAATTTAAACTAAAAGATCTGTTTGACTTTGACCGACGGCGTTAGGGTGATGTCCATTGAACGGTTTGTTTATAGGCTCAACTGTGCTAAAGATTCGATGATTTGTCCAAATTGCATTACTAAACAAAACAAGATCCACCATTGCTTTTTGTTAAGGGAAACTGGTCATGGAGGTAACATGATCTCAAAAAGGTGATAACTTTCATATTCTCTAGCTAAAATTAGTAAAATCGTGAACCTGAGAAAATTAAAACAACCGGCGGGTACTGAAGCTGCGCTTGTAGCACCTAGTTGGTCATTAACTTAATTATGATGAAATGTTTCACTGAAAACTTGAACGAACATTCTTTTTTTTTCAAAACTGAACTGTGAAGCTTTTCCTAGCTTTCGGGCTGTCCACGACCAAGTATTATTCTATTATGGTCGTACAAAACTTCATGAAAGAAACAAACTTATAATCTGGACCGTAAGGTAGGTTAACAGCCTTCCTTGGATCAGATATATCTTTGCCGGCTCCATCTTTGTTCGTAGCAGCGGCTGATCCAAGCTTTTGGGACCACAGTTTGTTGTCATCCAAACGCTGGCAATGGAAATCCGTTTCTGAAAAACAAAAGTTAATAAACTGAAAGTAAGTAAAAACTATTGCAAATCCAGGTCTGGATAACATGTGAAATTTTGGTCACATTCAGGACTTTATGATAGGTTGCATGTTCCGAAATAATCGTGTTCGGCAACTTTCACACTCCGTTGGAATTCAGCGAATGTACAGTACCCAAATAAATTTAATCTTTTCTTTGAAAAGGTAATTTTGAACACTTCTTCAGTAAGCACTGACTCAGAAATGTCTTTCAGCGATTACTGGTAAGAAAGAATATCCGATCTCTTACCAACAGCAACAAAAAGTGCCACCAAGCAGTTTGGCTGTTCCGGTGCCGTGGGGCAAGGGGCCTCTGGAGGCACATCCATTTTTAACCAACCGTCACTTTCGACAGCTGCAAGTACTTGGGCAACAGTTAACTCAGTGATTGGTTTACCACTGGCTTTACCAGGCTGTGCAAAACTGTTGGTTATCTTGTCGTTTGCGTAGTTGTAGCAGTTGTTATTGGATTGAACGCAATTGGTGTTCCACCTTGCCAAGTTCAGTGGAGGTGCGTAGTGTAGTATCTTTCCAACTACTCGTGGAACATCTTGAGGTGTGGTACTCTGGGTTTTATCAGGTATCTTAGCTGAGATAGCTCCTGAGTCGATCGCTTGCAAAACCTTTTTCCGCAAGTCGTCTCTGATCAATCCTTCGGGCATGGTGTCCAGCAATAGCTTTTGAAGGGCTGCTGTCTCCTGGCCGACAATTAAGTCTGCTCTCTCAGCGTCGAAGGGCTGCACTAAGAAACCCCTGAACCCAAGAATGGAGGGCATCTGTTTGTGACGGTAGGTGATTCGTTTGGCTCTGGCATCGTCCAAATTCTCCCTAATCATTTTGAAGCTCTCATGTCGGGAATCAAACTTCCAAACAGGATCAGGAAGACCGCTATATATGGCCAAAGTCACCTTAATATGCTCTCCTAAATGTGAAGATAATAGTATTTTACTATGAGAGGACTGTGCATAGGTATCTTAAGACATTCCTAAGCCATCTCAGTACTGATAAATTGATGAATAAATGGTATATTTAAATCTGGGCACGTTTGATTACACTGGTAATCAGGTTTTTTAGGATCACGAGAATTTTTCCACCATGCCCGAGCCTCCTACGGCCTCAGTTTTTTTTTGGTCAATTGTAATTAAGACGGTCAGAACACTCATCAAAACTCAAAGTACAATAAGACATTCTGTTTTGCGTAAAACAAGTTATGTCGTCTGCAAAGAGAGAAAGTTTTCTTCTCGTACCCTTATATCCTTTAATTAGTATCATCATCTCTTGGCTAATCTTTACAGCTAAGATCTCCAGAGCTGTAATTATTCAAAGTTATGCTGGTAACGATAAATAGACCGAGGATCCAGCATCTTGCCTTACCCCCCATGCTGAGAGCAAACCTGGTCTCGTTGTGAAACCACAAAACATAACACAGCTCGAGCCGTTGTTGTACTCTTATCCACTTCGTGTGTGAATGAAGGGTCAAAGATGAATGCAATGCAATGCTCTTAAGAGGAAGTTAAATTTTTAAAAGTCAATAGCCACTTAGATGAACCAATGCAAGGATTCCCTTTGAGGTGTGGATACTAGAACACGTCGATCATCAGTAGTTCAATTCTGATGGAATCAAAAATAGTTCTTCCCATGACAGTGGGGCTCTGTGAGCTCTGATTATAACGAGTTCTTTCTGGAACCACACTTTTACACTTCAAACGCTTTGCCAAAGTTTTGGACGCTAGTTTTTAGGGGTAAAACAATAATTCGAGATATTGGTCGCCAATTTTTTACCAAGTTGCAAGGCCGGAGAGCACAGTCGCTATATATGCACAATTGTAGTACCATCATATAACTTGAATTAGAGCAACAGATTTTAATTCTAGGTTCTCAATATCAGGAGCTCGTTATGGGCTCCGAAGTATCAATAACGGGAAGTGGTCGAGGCGGGCCTTACGTAGGCTCTTTGATTCAAAGGAGAGAGGCTCGAAAGACCTGATTAAGCGGAAGGATTATAATTTTCCCAAATATGTTCTCTGAACGGTAGACAAAAGCCACGACGTTACAAAGAGCATTGTGCACTCACCTTCCATGGTTGTTATTCGAGGAATTTGGCTTCAGTCAAAATTACTGAAGAAAAAGAAAACATAAACGAATAAAGTCAACAAGAACAACAAGACGGAAGTAAGATGGATGTTTAAATCTAAAATTTACCGTTGAACAATAAAAGACCCTATAAACCCCTATATTGAGCGGCTAGGAAGAAATCGCAAGTGGGTGATAAAACTGGAAAACAGATCACTTCCCAATCTATGTGCTTTCGATGTTTTCTTATAATTAAAGTGATGATATAAAAAGTGCCATGAGAGTTTTTAAGACGCCAAAATTCAGAGCAAAAAAAATTAATTAAAAGTCTGAACAAGAGGAAGGACTTGCTCGCCGAGGCAAAAAAAGCTTCCAATGCTGCGAAAAATTAGCACGAAAGTTAAACACTGCAATCTCACCTCTAACTTGTCCAGAGTAGGAATGCGAGTTAACGGACCAATGTTTTCGAACCAATATATAGTTTCATGCAGCCATCAATTGTCACTGATCATGTCAAAAAATGTGTTGACTAAGGACTTTGAAGAATTTGTTTTAGCGTGTTGTCACTGAAACCTTTTTGGAAGGCGTTAGAATTAAGGAAAGGCCCCTCTTATATTCACCAGATACGAGGATCAGTTTTTTTTTTAAACCTTTTGGTTCCAAAATTCTAATTGATGAAAAGCAAAGTGCTATTGGGAGTTTGGTTTTATTATTTTCAGGGGACGTACGTGCAAGGTTTTGAAGAATACGTCGTCACTTTGTCAGTTTAGTGCGCTCAGCTTTGTTCTCTTGCCAGCTCCTGCTGGCTCTGTTTGTATTCTTTAATGGCAGCGTTATCTCCAGATTTGCAGATTAACATCAAGGTCCATTGTCCTACGTCGTGTGAGTTACAACAGGGAACACTTACTGCAAAGTTAAAAATAAAATTCATTGTTTTGCTAATTCATTGCTAATTCATGTTTTGATTCATCTTGAAAGTTTGGCTGGTTTCCTTTTTAAAGGCATTGCCCGAGGGAGTTCTGGTATTCCTTTTAAAGCGTAGCTCCTATGCTAATCCTTGCTGATGGTTGCAGCTTCACTGGAATATTTATTTTCCGTGTTTGCATAGCCTGATCTCAAGACGAGGGGCTTGGGAGAATTCTCGCCAGTTATGCAAATCTTCGACTGCGTCTCGGGTTTGGATAACTTTCGAGAATTCTCCCAATTCTTCGAGTGTCTAGATCAAGTCATGCAGACACGGAAAAAGTTGTCTAGTGATTTTATAAAATAACCTCCCTTGGGAAAAGCAAAGGGCGTGACGCGACAACCACTTTTGCAGTCATGCAAACACTCCTATTGACCAATGAGAGCAGGCGTACTATCTGAATTATTTTTGAAATAATACTATAATAATAATAGCAATTAACAACTCTTTGAATTAAGAACTTGATTTACCTGATTTTGAAGGGATTGTTTTGGGATTGGACGTTATGTTTGTTAACTTTGTATGTATGCAATATGTAGTTACAGAAGTCTTGAAACACAAAGAATGTCATCCTCGGTCCAAAATGTGAGTTGTGTTAATTTTCAGGTCTTTTCGTTAACTTCGTTAAGTCCTTCTTACTTTCTATTCGTGACTCATGTTTTTATCCCGAGTTTGAGAGGAAATTATAAGCTTTTCCTCTATTATTAGCGTTTCTTCTTACAACGAGCTCAGGCAAGAGTTCTCGGAAACATGTGTGGAAACAAGATATGATTTTTAAAAGATGACTCAAGGGCTCAAACATTGAATGCTAGTTTTATTTCCCTCTTTCGAGTCAAGCGCCGTATACCACTATATAAGGGATTTCTTTCGTTTTCTTTCGCTAGTGTGCCCACAATAGTAAAGAGCCTCAACCATCTCGCCACTAGTCTTTTATAGATTATAGATTGTGCTAGTAAAAGTAATATAGTATGCTAGTAACAGTGCTCATTAATTTTTTGCTAAAATTATGCTCGTTTGTCCAAATTATGCCGTTTGTTCTTAAAATTTTCCTTTTGCAAAGTGAGCGAAACAAGTCCAAAAAACGTATGACGATCATGTACTTGTAACAATACTTGTTTGGGCGTCACAAGCTCCTCTTCTATTGTATTGTTCTTCCTTTGTCTTAAGGCAACGGTGTCTTGCTATGTTTGCTGCTTCTGGTATGGTCTCTAGCAGCGAGTTATCGGGCGGCGTGGCTGACGCCATTTGGCGAACTTGCAAATGAGAGGTGCTGTGACCAACACCATCTGGCAACTTCCGGTCTATATAGGGATGCTCTCTCTCCGTTACCAAACCGCGAATGCGGCTAATACATTGAACAAAAATGTTCTCACACTTATCAATACCTGCCGATTATGCTAGCAGAGCTACATTTTAAAAATCAGCGAAAATTATGCTAGTTTCCTCAAATTATGCCAAAAATTATGCCAGCACAATCTATAATAGCCTACTCCCAACGTCCTTGATGTAAAATGGCCGTGTGGCTAAACGTTTTAACATTTCCGGCCGAGATTTCCAATTCTCAGTTATCACCTGAAGAGAAGTCTCAGTCGACTAAAGCACTGTGTAAGGAAAGTTTAGAAGAAGGTTATCACCAAAATATTAAACGTCAGTGTAAACATGATAAAATCTTGCTTTATTTTCGCTGACCTGTGACCTTTGAAAACGGAACTGTTTACAATGGTTCTTAAAAGAAATCAGTAGCCTCCTCAAGTGGTTTATGATCATAAGAAATCGAAGAAAGTAAAAATAGAACTTTCTAGCCTGTCTTCCGATTTGTTGTGTAGGTAGTTTGAATCAACTCATGACAATCATGATTGAAGACAATAATTGTTTTTGTATGAGTTATTTTGCAGACTTCAGTTTTTTCAGGAATGACTGATGAAGTAACGAGCTGCGTAATCCTTGTTCAAGTCATAGCGTGTACACTATTGAGATCATGTACAGGTCCTTGTGGTTTGGCTGTGAGTATTTCAAGTGCACACCGTAACGATTTTTAACTATGTTCAAGTTGAAACTACTTCAAGAATGCCTCTTGATAATTTAAAGAAAAGAAAAGGTGATGTCTAAATTTGGAAACGCGGATCCCTTGCATCGTATGATCTTTCTACAAGTACACGGGTTTTCCCCTTTCCCATATTCGGGGAAACTGAAAATAAGCGTGAACTCATAGTTTAGGGGCGGGGACAACAAAATAG
>NC_090888.1:51393984-51403984 GCF_036669925.1 Montipora capricornis
GGATGAGGGGACTGGAACCTAGATTAAGCGAATACTTAACAGTAAAATATATAATAATAATAATTATAATAATAATAAAAACAGAAAAGATTAATAAAGCATCAGCTTTTCACTTCCGACGTTGACGTTGAAAGCTGGCTCAAGTTCTTGAATAAAGAAGGTCTCTTTTATTTTACAATGATAGTCAGTATTGCCCTTATGGCCACTGGACATAACATCAAGTGGGATCATTTTGATATTTTAGCGAAGGGCAAAACTGACTATCATTGTAAAATAAAAGAGACCTTCTTTATTCAAGAACTTGAGCCAGCTTTCAACGTCAACGTCGGAAGTGAAAAGGTGATGCTTTATTAATCTTTTCTGTTTTTATTATTATTATAATTATTATTATTATATATTTTACTGTTAAGTATTCGCTTAATCTAGGTTCCAGTCCCCTCATCCGATTTGTTATATAGAAATAGCTGTTTTAAATTTCAACGGTTACTTTTGAAAATGTATGTAGAGCACATACGAAATGTCAAGTCATTATCAAAATGAAAAAGTTCAATATGTTTATCACTGCTGTTTGTGTCTTACTTTTGACTTTTGTTGTTTTAAGTCAAAGGATAGTACAGCGCAACATCTCAGAGACGAAATTGTCTTCTTAATGTTCGCGGTTTAAGTAATTATCTGGTACACATTTACGCACTCCCATAGCTACTCGTCTTTATTTAGGTTGGAGATCGAGGTAAAGTGCTCCAGATACATAAACGGATGTCCCAACATTGCGGCCAAAAAGGAGAACGCGAATAGCATCGACCGATATCCTACCCGACCCATATCCGCGTGACTGAATTGGACAAATGTATTCTCCTTTGTCCAAAGCAAAAACATTCTGATCGGACAGGACAAACCACAGGTGCTCCTATTTTAAGAACAGCAATAAATGCAAGCAATCTCGACCCCAGAGCTCTTCTTTTTTGCGCATGAGAGCTCTCAGACTGGAAAACCCTGATACAAAGTGTCTTCTCATTTTTTTTTTTGTAAAGAACAATGACAAGTGTCTCTGATTGGTGCATTCATGTTAGCACTAGCAGAGAACAGGCTCCGTAAGATTCAAATAGCCAAATGTTGGCTATAAGCACACTACGGCGCATGTTCACCCACCCACATAGAGTTTCCCAGAATCTAGGGTCATGCGCAGATATAAGATCCGGGGCTCTGGTGACGAGAACGTAAATGCAAGGTGACACAAGCTCGGCGTGGCCAACACATCACGCATGCGCACAATCATTTCACCTGGTCAGTTAGCAGCATTGACAGGTGTTTGGGCCTTTTTTTTTTTTGCATAACATGTTGATTTACACCGCGGCCAAAGGGCTGCGGGTTAAATCAGACATTACAAAGGTCAAGAACACAAACAATGCGTTACAGGACGAAACTAGAAGGGTGACAAGAGTGAAACTGATTCAACTCCAACTAAACTAGCCGAGACTACAGCTGTTTCGAGAAAAGTTGTCCAAAAGAAGCGTAAGAGAGTTCGCGACAATGCCGAAAGGAAGTATGGGACAGTATTCAATATGAAGTGAACGATGCCACGACCGTAAAGCGAAGACCTACAATGGCGAGCTATTTGGATGAAAGAGTTCTTAGGACATAGCGTTGATGAAGTGGCAGTACGCGCAGACTTATGTTGAAGCTCTCTCCCGCCATGACGCTACCAAAACACGTCCAAAAGCAAAGGGTTCATTAGCAAAACGATGGCTCTGCACGTGCACCACGATTTTTGGATAAATTTCTCAAACTTTCTCTGCGAAACATGACATAAAATAAGAAAGGTTAAACTCGTCAGAATCTTCCTTCTCTGTGAATCCTAACCCTCTGTTACTAAATTCGTGGCCTTGATTATTTGACTGAATTTTGAAACTCACTTATTTCTCAATGTAACACGGCATGTGTTTTTTTTTTCTAGGAGACGTTTTCGATAGCATTGCCGTCATGTTATTGTTCACTCAAATTAACTGATCATGACAGGTTACCATAATGCCTTCAAGCATTGTCGCGTACGCTTTAATACGGACCTTAAAATCTACGACGGCGACGTCGACGAAAACGTCACCTCAAAATGTAACTTTGCTCTGGTATAAGCCTTTCGCGATTATTCCATCTCGTTCATGTCGTATAATATGGGCATAGTATCCTAAAAATAAAATGGTACGAGCGGTTTCTGACTAAAAATAGAGAATGAAAGATTCTCTGTTGCATGCTCACGTTGTCGTCAAAACCTAAAATTTTGTCATTTCACGTCGTCGTCACGCAGAGAACCCCAAAAATATGAGCTAAAATCCGTGCCGCACGTGCAGCACGATTATTTCTGCTCTTTTAACCAATGATATCATTGTTTTGAGGCGTTCTCGTTTTCATCGGTGAAGAAAATCCTGCAAAAGTTAAAGGACAGCTCCCTTGACTGTGCTTTAATTTTTGCGCTTGTAAAAGATCAGTTTGGTCGAACGGCTATGCATTTGGCGCCATCATGCGGAAAATGCGATATTTTGGAGTGACACATTTCAAAAACACTGATTTTTCTGAGAAAAACTGACCAACAGATTTTGTTGAATTTTAGATGTTTTAGGGAATATTTCTAACATTATCTGGTAATGCTGAATGGGAAGATTTCACCGTCTTTTTTTAAAAGACATTAGATCTTGATTTTAAGGCTCAAAGAAATGCCTTATATCGTTGCCATGGTAACGTTAATTTGGAGGAAAATGCGATGTGGGAAGTCTATGATGGGTACTTAATTATCTGAATAAATTTCGTCTTGATATCATTACCCTAACTGTATCTAAGGACAGAATATGCTTATTTGTTTGAACTATTCGAAAAGATTTTTGTAGTATAATTTTTGATTTCATGTCAATTACAGTCGAGATATGCTAAATGTACTGTTTCAACAATAAATCTCAAAGCAAATTCCTGAGTTAAAAGTGGCGAAGGCTTCCATATGAGTGCAAAAGAAGCAGAAGGCTATGCAACCCTTGATTGTTTGTGAAAGCAGTATGATGCCTAGGGACAAAAATTAGTAACCTAACAAAAACTCTCATCGGAAAGGACGTTATTTACCAATAAAAACAGGAATTTTATTAAACTATTGTCCTCGTTTAAGAGCCCGCGAATTAAGCGTTTATATACAAAAATGGACGCATCATTTAACAATCAGACCCACTGGTTGGGTGATACTTGGATGTCCAGAATAATCAAGGTCGATAACCCTTACCGAGACTTTGATTATTCCGGATATCACAAAAAGTGAATCTAATAATTATTTTATTATACCAGAAACCCATAAGGGTTGAAACGTGTAACGATCCCTTGTGTGCTGGGAAACAAGCTTCTGAATATTCAATTTGCTAAGTACCATATTTGGAACAACAAGAGCGAGGGGTTTCCAAATATGGTACTTATCACTGAAACATTCAACCAATCAGTTCGCACTGAATATTCGGAAGCTGTGAACGCGCGTTACCCGTTTCAACCCTTATGGGTTTCTGATTATACATTGAACGAAAAAAAAATTATCACGACAGTACGTGGTTCTCCGGGTTCTGGAAAGCATTGTACTTCTGGTCATTTGGGATTACGTGTAGTCTTCATTAGGAGTTTTTTTTTTTTGTTTTCAGTCTTTTTGATTCTTTAGTTTAGGTAATACATGTAGACCTTTTTCATAATAGCGGCCAGATAAAATATTCTTTTGTTTTAATGCTGATAAGCCTTTCTAGCCTCGCTGCAATGCGCAAAATTCAAAAGAATATGTTAACTAAAATGAGGCCAGTAGGTACAATTAACGTAAATACAATAGAATATCAAATCGGTCGCGATTTCTTGAAAGTAATCTATGTCTGCCCCGGTACCTGCAGAAGGAACAACAGGCAACCCAAACGCATAATTCGGATGTTCAGTCAACGTAACGATTTGTAGGGTTTATATGGAAAACATGAATTGCCCCAAAAAAATCGGCTAATTCTGGTTTACAGTGAGGAAAATAAACGAAATATACTTGCTTTTACTTCACCTTGTGTTCTTGTGTTTATCTGATAGGAGCAAATTTCAAATCTTTAATAGCCCAGAGCGCCTCAGTCATAACTACTCTCAAACATCGCCAAAAAATATGAAGCAAAAATGAAACCTGTGCTGTGCTCTAATTTTGCGCGGATAAAAGATCAACACGGTTGAACTGCTTTCCACTTGGCGGCACCAGGATGTGGGAAAAGCAATATTTTGGGGTATATCTAAGCTCAAAGGGAGGCGCGGTGGCCTCATGTTTAGTGCGCTCGACTCCGGATCCAGTGGTCCGGGTTCGGGTCCTGGCCTGCGACATTGTGTTGTGTTCTTGGGCAAGACACTTTCCTCTCACGGTGCCTCTCTCCACCCAGGTGTATAAATGGGAACCGGCGAGTTTAATGCTAGGGGTAACACTGCGATGGACTGGCATCCCATCCAGGGGGGAGTGGAAATACTCCTAGTCACTTCATGCCACAGGAACCAGAGATAAGCGCTGGCTTGATGGGCCTTCTAGGCTCACACCAGACAGTACCTACCCTACCTTTACCTAAGCTCAAAAGATGAGAAATCGGACTGGACGTCTTTGTATCGAAGTCTTTTAACCCATCGCTTATTTGAAACTTCGAGACAGCCAGCGAAATTTAACGAATGAAATTGATCCAAAAGACATGCACATTTTTCATTACCAAAGAAGCGAATGCTGAAGAAGTTCAAGTTGAATGAAGAGCAAGTGGATCCTGATCCTGTTGGAGAAAAACTGAATCCGCTCAAGCGGTGACTACAGTAACTATTGCTTACGTTCTAAACGTCAGTTATTCTCTCTTTTTGCGGTGGTAAATCGATGTTTATCCACTCGTTTTGTAAATTACACTCCTGTAGACCATTTCATTACCATTCCCTTGAGTATTCTTTACCGGAAGCCAAAATTAAAAGGATCATTCCAACCAGTAACCCACAGTCAAAAGCAGATTCTGCTTTTCAGTGATTCGTTATCTGCTTTTTGATTATGGCAAACGAGCAAGATCATTGACTTGCCTCGAACTTGTCTCCTACCAACTTTTTTGTGGACCAGCTTCGATTCCCAGACTCGGTGTCACATGTGCTGTGGGATGAGTTTGTTGGTTCTCTCGTCTGCTCCAAGAGGGTTTTCTCCGCCGGTACTTTGGTTTTCCCCTCTCCATGTGAAAACCAATGTTTAATCTGAGTGATTGATTTGATTTCGATTAGGCCAGTTTCGTATTCTCAAGGTTAGACTGGATCTAGCATGAAATGCGATTCCTCTGCATTAGTCTCCATTTCGTGCTCGATCCAACCCAATCGTTAGAATACGTAGTGCCCCAGCGCAAGAACACTTTATATTTGTTTTCAGATCGATTTTTCAAAAAGAAAAAAAAGACGTTTCTTGTAGTTTCGTTTTCCGGTATTACAGAAATAGAGCAAAATCAAAGACACCAAAATTTTCTCTTCATAAATACTTCTTAATCTGAAACCACATTGTTAAATTTAAACTAAAAGATCCGTTTGACTTTGACCGACAGCGTTAGGGTAATGTCAAGAGAAAATGAGGGAACAGAGAGGGAGGCTCAAGGCGTTGGCCGGGATATGTTATGTCCACGAAAGTTATTTCTAGACGAGCGGAGGTCTTTGTTCTAGAGGAAGTCTGTCTTCTGAGACGTCCGCATGCAGTCTTGCCTCGCTCTCAGGTTCTTAATGAAAAGAGAAAATGATGGCGCACGTGAAGGGCTGATGAATATATATTTTCTTTCAAACATCGGACCGAGGTTGGCCTGCATGCGGACGTCTCGGAAGACTTCCGCTAGTCTAAAAATAACTTTCGTGGACATGACATATCCCAAGGGCTGGACCGGGAGCCTCCTTCTCTGTCCCCTCATTTTCTCTTGGTAATGTCCATTGAACGTTTAGTTTATAGGCTCAACTGTGCTAAACATTCGATGATTTGTCCAAATTGCATAACAAACAAAATAAGATCCATCATTGCTTTTTTTAAGAGAAACTGGTCATGGAGGTAACATGATCTCAAAAAGGTGATAAGTTGAATGTTCTCTAGCTAAACCTAGTAAAATCGTGAACCTGAGAAAATTAAAACAAGTTGCGGGTACTGAAGCTGCGCTTGTAGCACCTTAGTTGGTCATTAACTTAATTATGATGAAGCGTTTCACTGAAAACTTGAACGAATATTCTTTTTTTTTCAAAACTGAACTGTGAAGCTTTTCCTAGCTTTCGGGCTGTCCACGACCAAGTATTATTCTATTATGTTTGTAAAAATTTTCATGAAAGAAACAAACTTATAATCTGGAGCGTAAGGTAGGTTGACAGCCTTCCTTGGATCCGGTATCTTGTTGCCGGCTCCATCTTTGTTTGTGGCAGGGGCTGATCCAAGCTTTTGGGACCACAGTGTGTTGTTATCCAAACGCATGCAATGGTAATCCGTGCCTGAAAAACAAAAGTTAATAAACTGAAAGTAAGTAAAACTATTGCAAATCCTGGTCTGAATAACGTGAAATTTTGGTCAGATTCAGGACTTTATGATAGATTGCATGTTCCGAAATAATCGTCTTGTAATTTTCACGCTCATCTGGCATTCATCGAATGTACAGTACCCAAATAAATTCAATCTTTTCTTTGAAAAGGTAATTTTGAACACTTCCTCAGTAAGCACTGACTCAGAAATGTCTTTCAGCAATTACTGGGAAGAAAGAATATGCGATCTCTTACCAACAGCAACAAAAAGTGCCACCAAGCAGTTTGGCTGTTCCGGTGCCGCGGGGCAAGGGGCCTCTGGAGGCACATCCATTTTTAACCAACCGTCACTTTCGACAGCTGCAAGTACGTTGGCAACAGTCATTTCGGTGATTGGTTTACCACTGGCTTGACCAGGCTGTGCAAAACTGTTGGTTATCTTGTCGTTTGCGTAGTTGTAGGCATTGTTATTGGGTTGAACGCAATTGGTGTTCCACCTTGCCAAGTTCAGTGGAGGTGCGTAGTGTAGTATCTTTCCAACTACTCGTGGAACATCTTGAGGGGTGGTACTCTGGGTTTTATCAGGTATCTTAGCTGAGACAGCTCCTGAGTCGATCGCTTGCAAAACCTTTTTCCGCAAGTCGTCTCTGATCAATCCTTCGGGCATGGTGTCCAGCAATAGCTTTTGCAGGGCTGCTGTCTCCTGGCCGACAATTAAGTCTGCTTGCTCAGCGTCGAAGGGCTGCACTAAGAAACCCCTGAAGCCAAGAATGGAGGGCATCTGTTCGTGACGGTAGGTGATTCCTTTGGCTCTGGCATCGTCCAAATGCTCCTTAATCGTTTTGAAGCTCTCATGTCGGGAATCAAACTTCCAAACAGGATCAGGAAGACCACTATATATGGCCAAAGTCACCTTATTCTCTTCTAAATGGGAAGAAAATAGTATGTTAGTATTGAGAGGACTGTGCGTAGATATCTTAGGACATTCCTGAGCCATCTCAGTTCTGATATATTGATAAATGTAAATGTGAATGTAAATGTGCGCTTAGTTGACCACTCCCTACAATGGCTTTTCAGGATCAACCGGCTGAATGGGATCGGACCGAATGCATGTGAAGGCGATCCACGTGTGATCACCGCAAACCCAGCCAGATGTAATTGGGAGTCGATTTTGGGGAGGGAGGAAAACCGGAGTACCCGGAGAAAAACCCTCGGAGTCAGGTTGAGATCGACTGAAACTCACCCACATACGACCCGAGCCCAGAGGTGAACCTGGGTCACAGAGGTGGGAGGTACGATTGCTGACCACTAGACCACCCTGACTCCCCATAAGTAAATGGTATATTTAAATGAGCTGTTAAATCTGGGCAAGTTTGATTACACTGGTAATCAGGTTTTTTAGGATCACTAGAATTTTCCCACCGTGCCCGAGCCTCCTAAGGACTCAGTTTATTTTCGGTCAGAACACTCATCAAAACTCAAAGTACAATAAGTCATTCTCTTTTGTATAAAACAAGTTATATCGTCTACAAAGAGAGAAAGTTTAACGTTTTCTTCTCGTACCCTTATACCCTATAATTAGTATCACCATCTCTCGGTTAATCTTTACAGCTAAGATCTCCAGAGCTCTAATTATTCAAAGTTATTAAAGGATAAGACCGAGGATCCAGCATCTTGCCTTACTCCCCATGCTGAGAGCAAACCGGTTCTCTTTTGTAAAACCACAAAACATTACACAGCTCAGCTCGAGCCGTTGTTGTACTCATATCCACTTCGTGTACAAATGAAGGGCCAAAGATGAATGCATGCAATACTCTTAAGAGGAAGTTAAATTTTTCAAAGTCAATAGCCACTTAGATGTACCCAAGGATTCCCTTTGACATGTGGATACTCAATCACGTGGGTCATCAGTAGTTCAATTCTGATGAAATCAAAAATAGTTCTTCCCATGACAGTGGGGCTCTGTGAGCTCTGATTATAACGAGTTCTTTCTGGAACCACACGTTTACACTTCAAACGCCTTGCCAAAGTTTTGGACGCTAGTTTGGTAAAACATTAATTCGAGATATCGGCCGCCAATTTTTTTTACCAAGTGATGTCAGTTGCAAATAAGAGCACAGTCGCTATATCTGCACAACTAGTACTGTTACAAAGTGCTGGTAACGACGTGGCCAAATTAGGATAAGTGTCGACGCTGCTTGCTGTAGTTAGACTTGGTTGGCCTTCGGGGGCTTCCCGGCTCACACAGAGTCCAACAGACTAGACTTGAACACACTCAAGACTTGATTACATTCTCCTTTAATAGTTAAATCACAGTGCTTATATACATAATGGTAGCTAGCTAAACGTGATTAAATATGTGAGGGAGTATACGATGTTCCTGTCCTAGTAAGCATCCTAATTCGTACGTGAGCACAACGCCTTACTTACTTATCAATACTTATCCTGAGGAACTAGGCGTTTAGAATCCTACATGAAATCCTAGAAGAAAGGACTAGTTCCTACGATGTAATACGTTGGCTTTGTATGCAACACGTAAACAGCATTATTTGTACGTTAGATTGTGCAACAATACAAATGTACTTCCGATTCGTATCAGGCAATAACTGATCTACTTATAGTTCGACAGGCCACGTTAGCTAAGTGTCACGCTTTCCCTAACTTTACTACACCATGCCCCCCCTTAAAAAGGGCATGTCCTTATGGAAAGCAACAAGGAGGAAAATCCTGCAAAAAGTCATCAAGGAGAAGTCACTTGGCTCCTATCATTAAAACGAATAAGGGGTTATCACTATTGTTGCTAATTAAAAAAAAAATCATCAATGTTTATTTTGATTGTCAAGGCACAAAGTCTCTCATCCATAAAGGGGCAGGGACTTCTCTTCTTGGTCTGTCCAAAAGAGGTCGTGGTACTTCTTCTACTATTGGATCTAGAATTTCTGCTCCGATTTCTGTCGAAACTTGGTCTCCATCTTCGGTAGTACCATTGGAGTACATCAGTTCAGTATCATCCGGAATATAGGGTGGAGGGGTATGAGATCTGCGCACTGGCATACTAGAGGGGTGGTTGACTGGCTGATCAGGTTGCGGGTCCATCGGTACAGGATCAACACACTGCTTCAGACGATTGAAATGAAGAACTTTTCGCTTTCTGCGATTCTGTACGTCTTCGATCCTGTAAGTCATATCACTGATTTTTCTGATCACTTTATAATGGCCTGTCCATGGGGAATGCAACTTCTTTGTCTACCCTGTCTTTATGGCAGGAACATGGAGGTACACAAGATCTCCGACCTTAATGTCTTCTCCAGCAACTCGACGATCGTAGTAATCCTTCTGTCGTCTCTGAGCAGTCTGCAAGTGCTCTCTAGCTCTCTGGTGGGCTTCATCTAGTGTAGATCTTAGCTTACTGACATACTAAGGAGCTGTTTCTGGCTTTCAAGGCCCTAGACCATACATGACATCCACTGGTAAA
>NC_090888.1:51408984-51418984 GCF_036669925.1 Montipora capricornis
CTTCCTTCGTATTAAGCCCTGGCCAAACTATCGAACAAAGTTGGATTCCACATGCAACATTGTTGGATTTAAATGTTGAGGTAGTGGCAAAACACTCATCCAACATTACATGACAAAACTAATTCAAGTTCAAGTTGGCGCTAAATTTATAAATATGACGCTAACACTGAAACGAAAACCGCTCGTAGCGCATGTGTTACTGGGACTGTTTGAGGACGGAAATGACGGATTCAAACGAGGTAAAACCCAAAAAATGTTTAGAGAGCGTGTAGAAAAGGGTATGTTCACTGCAAGATTCATTCGCGTTTAGGTGATGAGAATGAGCTCGGATCCGAATTTGCAGAAATTGTATTTGCTATTGAACAAGAAATGCCAAATGCCAATGTGCAAATCTCCAAACAGAACGATTTTAGTGATTAAGGGGACTAAAATTGCCCTGAAGACATGGCCTTGCTTCATACTCGCTGATCAAGGTTTCTGGATGTTCCGTTCATCAGCTTCCAAGACGTCCCATTGATCCTTGTCCGCCATTTTTATTGCAAATAATGCTAGAAGCCTAGGCTTGAAAATAAGGTGGCGCGATTCGTGATTGGCTAGCAACGCGAACGTGACTCGATTCAGGACACAACTTTGTTGGAAGAGCGGCAAAACACTGTAACATTGTTGCGTCGAGCAGAATTGTTGGTCGCAATGTTTGATCAAAAGCAAACTCCATCCAACACTTGATCGAACAAAAAATGTTGGACGAACATCTTCCAACGTGGGTGGCCCAACGGTCGAACAATATTGGATCGAGCAAAGTTGGAGCGCTGAATCCAATCTTGTTCGATAGTTTGGCCAGGGCTTTAAGTGTAGTTAATGAATGGAATAACTTGCCTAAAGATGTCGCGGAGGCAGAAAACTTAAACATGTTTAACGTCGATTTGATTAGCCCTTAGTACAAATACTTTTTGACAAAAGTTTGACATAAGCAAAAGTGAATTAAATAGGATTTTTTTGCATGTGTTTTTTTAATGTGCCAAGCAGAGCCTCATTGGCTGTTGAAACAAAGGGCCTTTTGTTCCTGTGGTTGGCACATTTGAATAAAAAAAGCAATGTTTGTAAACAGATATCTTCCCTATTGATTCAAGAGGTGAACTTTTCACTGTGTCTTGAAGCCGGCAAGATGAAACACTTAATGGAAGACAAATATATTGAATATGAATAATGTTAATTAATAAAAGCCCAAATAAACACAGTGAATACAAACGAGTGATTGCGCGAAACGGATCAATGTATGTAAGTTTTTTTTATTGTCATGTGAAACGTGATATGTGGAAGTTTAGCCCGTAAGTTACAATCCCGTTCAGAGGTTTGTCTGCGCGATGGACTCGGGAAATGAGAAAGTCGCTGCTCAAAAGGGAAGCAAGGAAAATAGTGCCTTGTGAGGACACGTGCTTACTGGTAATGAATGTTAAACCGATTAACATTGTATTCTTCTGCTTCATTCTTATTTGTAATCAGGAGTAGGCTATGTGGGAAACTATTTTTGTGAGATTAGTTCTAGCTGTCAGTGAGTTACAACAACTAAAATTAAATAAACTCCGGAAATTGAAAGATGAGAATGAACGAATTCTCAGGATTCTCACTAACCACCAAATACTCAAATTTGGGCACATAATATCGCAATGGAACCACAGAAGCAATTAATTTGCGGATTTTTTTTGGTTCCAATGTAACTACTAACTCGGCCGCGAATTCTCCTAACTCGTGTTCTTCATCTCATCCCCAGAAATTTAAAGGTCCCCACCGAAGCGGGAAGGGTTAAAATTTGTGGGGCAGTTGTGAATTTTTGAGAACACCTTTCAAACTTAAATTTTATGAAAGTCAACGGATTAATTTCTATCTTTGAAACAGTTGCTATATCGCGGTTTACAACCACCGTCACTTGCACGAGCAAAGATGTGCCTGTTCAAAGAGTGTTAAAATTACTGAAAATTAATAGAAAAACATCATTTCTGACATGGTTTTCCAATTAGTGAAACCTGCGACAAAATCCGTTTTAGGTTTTGTGTTAGGTTGGAAATCCGAAGCTCCAGAGTTTAAGATTTAAAATCAGGATTTTCCCATACGGAACGTACCCTTACTGGGCACCACAGCCCGCAACATCCCACGTTTGTTGTGTCTATCCTTCTGAAAATCGGAAACTTAAAACTAAGTAAACAAAGATATATTTACCGCATGGTTTAGGCCTTTGAGCATCCACCAGCACCACAATGAGTAAGGATACCAGAACAGCAAACATTTTTCTCTTTAATTACAGCTGCAGTATAGGTTGCTGATCGCTTGGAGGAAGAATAACGGAGATTTGTCTATGTCGTACAATACATATACACTTACAGATCACGAGAAAATCAGGTGATGTTTTGAGAACTACGTGCTTATAAACGGTATCCTCGGTGGGCCAAGAAATTCTATCCCCTTGTTTACTTCAATTTTGCACACTCCGTTGATACCTCTGTTAGCGGGGCGAGCGAGAAAGTGGGAAGGAGAGAAAAATTGTCTATTACCTCGTTACTGATTATTATTTAACAATACCGTTGCACAACCACTGACTAGAAACAAGAAGAAGATTAAAAATGCAACATTTAGCTGGCCGACCTTCTCTTGTTCTAGCTAATCTCACTAAACAAGGTAACTTCTCACTTACAAACCTCCGTCACTCTACCGACTAGAAATGTCTAAAACGGGAGCGGACGACTAAAACTAGCACGGGATTCGGATACTTTTCTTCAGATCTTTTACTGAATTATCAATTTATGGTCAAACTGAATTTATCTTGGAGCGAAATTATTTTTTCTGCCAAGAGAGGACGGTTTGCGTTTTGTGGGTGATGAAAGACTACTCCGGAAACTCCGGAAACTGACGCTCAATTATATTACATAAGTAGGTCCCCAAGGGTACCTTACATCAAAAACAAGTTTAATTTCACAATTTCTAACCAATTTAAGCGTTTCTTGGCCTAAATTGGTTAGAAATTACGAGAGAGATCTTTCACGTTTCAACAAAGTTAATTCACAAGTTTTGCAACTTCCGTTTTTTACATACATTTTCTCGGTATATAAGCGAATTCATCTTCGAACGCATCGCAGTCGCCCGCCATTTTCATAAGTCAGCCGCTTCGCGCACGCGCATTAATCTGTAACTGGGTTTGCTACGTCATTATCGCTCATCCAATGAACGGTTCTGGTGTAAAGGTATCTTCTCGCTTTGAATCGTACTAGCCCCGTATTTCGTTTACATTGTAAAACATGCCGCTGTCGTCGTCACTTGAGGAGGCATTGAAGGTTTTCTCCTCTAACAGTCCTTTGCTTTGCCCCATAAAGTTTAAAGACAGAAGTTATCCCATAGTTGGTTGTAGTTTTAGCAACGCATCCTTTGTCATGGATTATTATGAAGTCGCCGACCACGCTGTGGTGAGTTAATTACGATATAGATCTATAGATTCATCGAAATATCGTCCAACGTTAAGTTTACTCATCAATTACAATGACTGCATTGATTACTGATAAATGACATTTATGTGAGGAATTAAGGAAAAGGGAAAAAACATGAGTGACTTTTAAGTTTTGTTCATTAACAACATCATCGATCATTGGCTGTAACTGCTGCCGTCGACGGCGAAATACGAGGTACAAAACCCTATGGGGTTTGTATCTCGTGGTTCGCCGCCTTAAAGCTTTACGTACAGACATACTTTCTGCCTTATAATTATGGTGTGCAGTAAAGGAATTGGAAAATTCTCATATGTTAATATGCGGGCTTGTTGAACGGTAGATTTGTCTGACGAAACGTCTGTGCTTTCAAGCGAAAACATACAGTCATCGCTTGCAAAAATATGCAAATTTCCGCAATGTCTACTGATGATTGGGATCAACACATATTTATTATTTAACATTCAAGACATCTTTTACTTGGTGATATTTTCTTACATTCTTGTTATCTTTGTGTTTAATTAAGGGCGGTGCCTACTATTGTTATTGCGCATACGTTCTGCGCATCTCCAGGTACTCGGATTTCCTATCGGTGATGCTTACTAAAACAGGGATATTTTTGCGCGGTTTGAAACTACCCGGAGAAAGTACATCTTAGTAAGTACTCTTGGTATGCAAAAAGAAAATTCCAGAGATAATTAAGCTTCAATTTGCGAAAGAATGCCATACATTGCTTTGTATTTTAAAGCTTTTTACAAAAATTATGCATGAATTATCTTTGAAAAATGCGTGGTTACCCCCAATTTTCTTTTTGGATTTCAATAACACTTGTTAAGATCTACATTTCCTGCATAATCACACACCGGGGAAGAAATATCTTTAATTAGTAGGCACCGTCCTTAAGTAGTGACATTACAAGGAGAAAACAGATAGAAGCTCGTCACTGGTCACGGTTCACATGACAGTATTCGATCAAACATATGTCGTCTCAGCCGGAGCATTTTTCGTTGCGAGTAGAGAGTAGGTTGTCGTTTCTCAACGGATCATCATCCACTGTCATGGAGGGGAAGTTGAAAAAGGGAAAAATTTTCCATTTCCAGACAATAATTTTAAATAAGCTATTAAGCTTGTGATAACATTCTCACTTTAATAACGGTGCCACATTTTCTCACTGGCTAATAAATACAATCAGCTTTTTTGCAATGTGTGACAGTGAGAGGTTTACAGGGTATATTACTGTACACCTGCCAACTGTCACGCATTATGCGTGAGTCTCACGCTTGTGGATCTAAAATTGTGATCTCACGCATTCAGACTAATTTCTCACGCCTAACTGACAATAACAAGTGTAACTGCTTAAAAAGCGATTAAATAAAATTAAATTCAATTGTTTTTTGACATTCGAGAAGTTGTCAGAACATCTTCGGAACCTCTTAATAGTGCTAAAGATTGGTTGGAAATCCTTTGGAAATTGTTGCCGGCCCTGGTCGAAAATCTTTCTTCACCTTTGGTTATCTTCGGAAGTCATCGGGAAATCTTCGGAAGTCGTTGGGAACCTTCGGCGATCTTCGGAAGTCTTCCGAAATCTTCGGCAATCTTTGGAAGCTGTCGGTAAATCGTTGGAAATTCAGATTCTGTGAGACAAAAAATCTCACGCATTTTAAAAAGAGGCTTCCCAAAATGTAGTATATAATATGGTAAAAATGGAACTGTAGCATGTATACAGTAAATTGTCTCGGTTCACAACAATGGTATATCATGTTGTGTTTGATGAGCTGTTGAAAGAAACTGGACATGGTTCGCGTATCATCGTGTCAAAATATCCTGAAATATCGCATTGTAATTGACTACCTGACCGCTTATAGAGGTCAAATACGATAAAATTAGCCAATTGGGAATTCTAAATGGTGACCGCGTCTGCTTAATAAAGGTGACTGCTTAATAGAAGTCAAATTTACAGTAAATTAGGGGACTTCTTTTTGGGAATTTGATATGTGTACATTTAATGGAGGGTGACCGCTTAGTTGAGGGCCGCTTAATTGAGGTTTGACTGTACAAGTTGAGAAATTTAAAATAATTGTTCATTGATGCCATACATGGAACATAGAGCAAGATCAATAGAGAGGGACCTTCACAGGTTCATCATTTCTTTGCTGTTTTCAAAAGAAGACCCTAATTCAACACAGTTTTCCAGTATTCATTCCATACATGTAAATCTTTAATTAATGAGACTCATTTTTTTCCTTGCAGAAAGGCGTGTATATGAAGAATTTTTTTCAAAAAGGACTGGATTCACTGCAATCACTGCCTGTTTCCACAAACGCTCAAGTAGCAGTCCAGCGATTGAAGGATTATCTCAGTCGCCCTTCTCAGTCATTAATTACAAAGCTAAAAAAAGTATGCAAGACAGAAGCACAATTCAATTGCATGGTTGCAACAGAAGTTTTTATACCTCTCTCATCTGGCCACTGTATAATAAACAAAAAGACTCCTGATGTTAAGGGCGAGAGATTAAGACTGCCAAGTGAATGTGGAGTGAATGGACTTGTGATAGGTGAGAAAATTTTGCTTTTTATAAATTTTGCTTTCTATTGAGGCAGTGATTCATTTTGAAAATTGTGTTAATGGGTACAGTGTACCCCTCAGGCAGAAATCAATGGGTCACAACTCAGATGCAGTGGGTCAAAATTGTAACCAAGACAAGTTGTAGTTTTATTTTTTCAATCATATAATTGATGTTTCTTAAACCACAGACATCTGAATCTTAATCAATAAATACCTATATAAAGAGAAAAGAAAAAAAGTCCTCTACCTATCTATTAATATACATATAGTGTATATTTATAGATATCATAGGTAGAGGATTTTTTGTCTTTTCTCTTGGTATAGGTATTTATTGATTAAAATTCAAATGCCTGTGTTTAAACTTGTAAAGAAATTACAACTGTAAAACAGAACAAATAAAACTGTCATTTAGTGTCTAATCACTGTAATATTCAGGAAGTCAATTTGAGAAGAACTTGCAGTTTAAACAACACAAGAAAAGGACACTAGTTGTCTATTAAAAAAGAATAGTGCTTTTAGAGATCTTTAGAACACTAAATGACTTCAAGAGAAAGCAAACACACGGAAATTTGCATACGTCCTTAAGAGCACGTGTTCAGTAACGTGATACCCGTGACAACAATACAATCGTTCGAACCTTGTTTCGATTATTCCAAGAATCGTGTTTGTCACTCGCACGAAAAGTTTCTTCTCTGAACAAACAGTGCGGAGATAAAACATACCTTCTTCGTTCATCTAGGCTTTCTTGTGCACTGAAATTTGCATCCTTGGTGGCGTGTTGATATTCAGCTGTCGAACACCTTTGAATGACTTTCTGTGGGAGTTTTTGCGCTGTTCGTTTTCGCTTGAAGTGTGAACTCTGACTATTTATTAAGTCGGAAGGTTCAAATAAACGTGTATGCGTTGTATGTTTATCATTTCAGGTGTGAACTTTTAGCTTTTGTCTTTACGTATATCATTAAATGCGTGCTTTTTTCACTCTGTTTATGTTAACAAAAATAGTTCGCAGTTATTAATTGTGTAAGGATAATTGTTCTCAAATTCATCACTTCCTTTTGATAACTCTCAATTTTTTGGTGCGTCTTATAACCGAGTATTTTCGCGTAATTTTCAGTTTGAGAACTTAGCTTGATTAAACTGCTAAGTTTGGGGTGCGCCTTATAACTGAATGACTACGGTATGCGTACTCAGGACGCGCTCGACGGAAACCAATGGGTATTTAATGAATGTAATGCGTAAAATACGCAAAACGCAGGGCAAAATGAATCACTGTTGAGGCATTTCATTACCTCATTGCTAGAGCCCACATGGCTTTTGTTCAGTGCCAATACTCTTAACTTACAATTTAGCTGACCAAAAAGGAATGAGATTGGGTATTACAAGACTACTGCCAGGGTTGCAAACAAAAGAACTGAATGGTACTGTTTTCATTAGTTTTCCATAATTTCAGATATTCCAAATTTTAAATGTTGACAGAATTTTGCTGTTATTTACAGGTTTTTCAGATGGTTATTATGGGGAGCCAGATATTGTTGTTGTCCCAAAGTATGAGCAGGAACAAGGAACAGGTGTGATGCCAATAGAAACCCCTTACACTTTTTGTCCCTAATGGTACATACTGTACATTTCCTTGCAAAATATGCATGTATGTGTAATGGCTCTTGTACAGTACCAGTCCAAAACTAACACCCGGTAAATTAAAATGATACATGGTTTCTGTTGGCAAGTTAACAACCAACCAACCATAATGGCTCTCTCCATGGTGCAAAGTTAAAAAATGGTGTGGGATACGACAAGCCTGAAAAGGAGGAATTCCTGAAAGTGGAACAAAGCTGTGACTGGGTTATATCGGGAAAGGAATGAGGTGCGGATGTGAGCAGACGTGGTTTCTTTGTGGGGGAATGTTGTGTAACATCCCAAAAAAATGTTGCAGAGGAGACAAATTATTTAGTGTTTGTGAATGGAACTGTACATCCGTCACCTAATTCTGCAATCATAATCCATCATCTGAAGCATTCTCAATTCTTAGATCAAAGTTGTCAGATATGGAGTGTGGACTGGACTTATTAACTCTAAATTAGGCTTTTACTTTGTGTAGAAGACACAGATGACGTAACAAAAGCTTTAGGGGTCTCTACTGCTTTCAAATTCTGATTAGGTATTGTTTCACAATTTTTGTTCTATTGTGTTACGTCCGTCTTTTACATGAAATAAATGCCAATTTAAGATCTGGAACTTCCACTCCACAGTGAAGGTGGAGGAAGGTCACTTGAGTGATTCCAAAATTAAGATCCTAGACTACCACAATGATAACAATAAATATTTAGGTGACTTTATGTAATGTTATTCTACTAGTTCTGGTTTCCGCTGAAAGCGAAGAACCAGAAACAAAGCAGCCAAGGACTGCTGGTAAGTTCTGAGTTATCTGCAAATAGTGTACAGTGTTTTCCAGATATTGTTTTGTTTATGCAATTGGATCTCTTGAAACACAAGTCTGTGTAGATGTGCTAAAATTTCAGGTGCGAAAATTTCATTTTGACTCCTTAGTTGAATCAAAGACAATTTGAAGTCTGGTGCTAAAATATCAATTTAAGGACGTTTGCGCCCATTGCTACTGCGCATCTCTATTGCGCACACTGTTCATTAGGCACGTGCGTGCCATGTCATGTATTTCAAGCGTGTGCACCGATTCGAAAACTCAACAAAATATAGAGCTGATGACCTTTGCATTAACTTGGTGTGCGAATATTTTTGTTGGATGCTCGGTGACCCACACTTTTTTTTCGGCAGATCACTTCCTTTTCTGATTCTTTCCATTATCCAAAAACCATTAAATCTGTATGTGGGAAGTTTTAAATATTTCTCATGTACTATTGACATAGGGTCGAATTGGTACATGGATACAGGTGTGCATGACTTTGAAGTTGCATTTTTTTAAGGCTAATTCTACCTGATTTAATGACATATGTAGCAAAGATCCATCAAATAGGCCTATATATGCTGTGTTAAACACACATAACTTAGATATGATTCTTCAACTTAAATATATGCTGATAGTAAAAAGCTGGCCGGAATCTCCTTGAGTGACTGGAAATCCTAGAATCGCGCGCGTAGGCCGCACCTGCCATCTCTCTGATTGACAAGAAATGAGGCAACCGCCGGAGTATTGACAGTACTGTCAACCACTGAGAGCCTAGAACAGGCTAGTTCCAGAGATTTCAAGCTTTTAAAATATGCACATTAGCCAAGTGATGACATCATACACTCAACCAAATGTGAAGAAAGATATCCAACCAAATTTTATCAGAAATGTTTGATTCTTTGCAGTAATATTCTACTAAACGTGCTCCACCTTACAAATCAGCTTATTTTTGCAGCAATATTAAACTGTTGTATTGTTTTTTTATCAGCAGAGGGGGAAAATTCTCCATCCGAGGACTCACCTGGCAAAGCTATAGTTGAGGGAAAAGATGTTGAAGAAGGCTCGCTAAGTGCCATGTCCCAGTGCGTTGCAACAATAATAGCTTTTGCTCGAATTCAATGTTTCCGCCACCCTGGCATTTCTTATCCATTTCCCATGCTTAAGGTCGATCCTTCAGGAGTTGTTGTTTTAGTTTACGATTATCCTAATGATGTTTTAATGATAAGCCAACGCGTACCATGGAGCGATATTGCGTTTATTATTGTTTGGTTAGTTCTACATCATTATTTATTCCGCCCCGATTCTTTGAGTTACATGAGCAAATATTGCTGTGGGTACAAAACTGCATCTCGTGGCATTTCAATGGATACCCCATGGTACTTGGAGTCTAAATCAGTTTACTCTCTACCTAAAGAGCTTTTTTGTTATCAAGCGTTTGATATTGAGTGAGCATTGCCGTTTAATGGTATGTTCGCTTGTACGTATATGTTAAACAACAGAAAATGTTACTTGTATTTCTGAAACTTTCACCTACGTAAAA
>NC_090888.1:51421484-51433984 GCF_036669925.1 Montipora capricornis
TTTCTTTAACACCAAAAAACATGCGACGTGGCAATCAATTTCAATTCATGCGTGCACTCTTAGTAATTTTGAGTACATCCGGTCAATCCTCTTGCAAAGTCAGCGTAGATGTGTAGGATGGCTTTGGGCGTGCTTTTGTAAAATTCTACCCATGATTTTACCATAGAAACTCTGGTAGTTCCCCGGAAATCTCTTTGGAACTAATAATTAGGGTGAACTCATGGGTAGAATTGGTCCAAACCACCTCCAAAGTTATACTATCCATATCCGCTGAGTTCCAAGGAGATTTTCCAGGAATTAATTAAATTTCGCGTGGTTAATTTTCGCGAGTATTAATTTTAGCGATTTTTTCCAAAACGCGAAAATCGCGAAATTAAGTACGTGCGAAAATTAGTAAGAATAAGGTATTATATGTGTTTCACCAATCTCGTTCCCAGGGTCTCACTTCTTCCCGCCCCCAATCGCTCAAGGGGGCGCGAAGAAGAGATACCCTGGGAAGGAGGTTGGTGTTTTAGTGAATACTGAATACTGCTGACCTTTCGATTTGATTTGCTTCAACTGAACTGAATGTGCTTTAAAAGCTTTATAAAGCCCCTCTCAGGTAGTTGGATCCTACATCACCATTTACGGTAGCTTTTGATTTGAGATACCAGCTAAATGATTTCCATGAAGGCAATTTTAATATCGTAAAATTATAAGCCCTGGACCAAGGTTGGGATTGGGGGGGAGGGGGGGGGGGATAGTCTCCTTCGTACCCGCTTTTTGGGGTCATTACGCAACGCTCCCTTGGGGGAAGGGAGCGTTGATGATGATGACCCCAAAACAACGGCAGTAAAGGAGACTAGGGGGGTAACATTATATTAACTTAATGTTACTGGTGGATAAGTGATACACCATTTTTGTTCGCTTTTTGAGGGACCTTTATTAGTACATGAGGCGTACTGTCACTTCTCGCTTTTAAATTTCTGTCCTCCTTTAATTTTTATTGATACAGTGGAACCCTGTTAATACGACCACCTTCGGGGCATGGAAAATTGGTCGTATTAGCGGGGTTGTCGTATTAACGAGGTAGGGTCACATTATGATGCAACACGCTTTAAACATGTATTGCACCTGAATACCTTTAATTCTGCTATAAATCAACCTTTTCACATTTATTTTTCAACCTTACAACAGCAATTCATTACAACTGAACAAAAGAAAGGACAATGATGTTGCTTAAATTGTCCAGTTAAGTGGGAAGATCACTTCTATCTATTATGGCAGATGTTATACCGCATTTAAACCAAAGGAGCAAGCTAAGCCAATGGCCAAAGGTCCTTTGAATCATTCCCTCTTGTTTAGTTTTCCAGAACCTTTCTTAGGATCCTTGCTGTTCCTTACAAGGCTGTTTTCTGCAAGAGTCCTTTCTTGATAGCAATCCCTAGCTTCGTAAGCCATCCATCTAACCTTTTACTTACTCCTCCAAGTGCACCAACAACTACCGGTACAACTTCGACATGTCTGATCCCCCATATATTCTTAATTTCTCTCTTTAGCTCCTGGTACTTCTCCAGCTTTTCACCTTCCTTCTCATGCACCCTGTGGTCCCATGGTGACGCAATATCCACAATGATTACCTCATTATTTTCCTTTTCTACAACAACAATGTCTGGTTTTCTGGTTGCGATGATATGGTCGCACTGAATGGACATGTCCCACAAGATCTTAAAACTTTCGTTCTCCACAACCCTTTCTGGTTGGTGCTCTTACTATTATTATTATTATTATTATTATTATTATTATTATTTATTATATTATTATTATTATTATTATTATTATTATTATTATTATTATTATTATTCAGAGATCTCCGTAAGCCCCGGCGACCGGCGAAAATCGTCCTGGCCGCGCAGGCTGCTCAGATCCAAATTAAAAAAAAAAAGGTCAAGGGTTCAAACCCCGTTGAAGTCCTGACTTTTTTAGGCTTCTCTACGCAATTGCAAAAATTGCGTTCACAAATGCGAATATCATAGCTTCACTTGATTTCATATCCGCAGTTCATATATGGTCCAATTCATACACCGTAAAATTCCGAAAATAAGCCCCTCCAAATAGAAGCTCCCCAAAGCGGTAACGCAAAAAACCCTCCGTTAAATCGCCCCTCCAAATATAAAACCCCGGGGAGCTTGTACTAGAAAAATTGCCCTCAAATACAAAGTAAAACAAAGCAAAAACGGTAAATTTACTTCCAACTATAAGTCTAGCCCAATCGATTCGGAAACGCAAGTTTCCCTCCGTAGATAAGCCCCTCGAAAGAGGCCCTTGAAAAATATAAGCCCCGCGGGGCTTATTTTCGGGTTTTACGGTATATCATTTTATCGTTAACCTAAAGGCTTAGCCAACAGGTTGACTAAGATTGCAACCACGAGAACATCGTCGTATATCAAATCTGTTTGAAAATGTTTGTATTGTCGTCTTTCCATAAATCGGGTATTGGCAGATGTCCCCGCAAATAATGAATTCCCTACAAAAGCTGTGTATTTGCCTGTTCCCATAAGTAGGGTATCGGCAGATGTCCCCGCAAATAGCGAAGTCCCCGCAAAAGCTGGGTATTGACCTGTTCCCACAAGTAGGGTATTACCAGATGTCCTCACAAGCATTAAACTTTTTGTCACGTCCTCACAACTAAGTCCCCACAAAAAAATTAAAGGTTTTACAACATTTGAAGAGATGTATCAAGAGATGAGACATCAAGCAACAATCATACCAAATATTGTTTGGATGACTGCAAAAGAAGCCGTAGTCCCCACAAGGGGGGTTGGGAAACATATGGCCCGCAAGTAGCCAGGGGCGGGTATGGGTGTGTGTGTGTGTGTGTGAGAGAGGTGGGGGAGGGGGGGGGGGGGAATCTAGTGACAATAAGTTCGTGTCCTAGTAAATGATATATTACTTGCAAATGTGTAGAGCGTTCTCACATGACGTTATGGCAGCCATATTGGTGTTCCAAAACAATGATGCAGCGGCCATTATAGTGTACCGAGCTAATTTTGTGCAATTTGAAATTTTTCGTAAGTGAGTATTCCCTTTTGTTGCAATGAATTTGCAAAGCTGCTGGCCACGTGAGTTAAAGCGCCCTATACCCAGTAATATTTCCTATTTGATTTGAAACAGGAGGGAGGATAAATCTTGATCGATTAGCTTTTAACATTTTCTATGAATGCTACGTTTCTGAATGTTATCTACTTGCTATCACGACTGCTTTTTTTCCATGAGGTAGTATTCGTAGGCCAAATCACAGCTGTTTTGAATTGTTTGATAGTTATTGACGCCGCATAAGGGTTTGTTACTGTTGGCACTTAAGATGCGTTTCGCTACTGTTACAAATTGATTAAGCATATTCCGCGTGTTGACGTCACGTTATGTATAACCGCACAATTGCTAACAAAAAGTAACATCCAGGGACCGGTTGCTCGAAGTCTGGTTAGCGCTAACCGTTGGTTAAGAGGTATCAAAACCTATAGGTTTCCATGGTATTTAACGCTGGCTAGCGCTAACCCAAGCTTCGAGCAACCCCCCGGAACAGTTTGTTATTATCGGTACTCAGAGCCGTTTGGTTGCATTACTATACGTTTTTTAGTATTTCAAGGCAGTTTAAAGGTATAATTAAAACTGAGATTGACTGTCCACAAATGACTGGAGAACTGGCAACCAAAACAGGTTGTTCCAAACATTTACCTACTTTACGCAGAATGGTTATTTACGTTTTGCTATTACTGTTAACAATAAAGATTGAAGGTATATTCCCGGTAGCCCGATACCATTTGTGTAAGCCACGATACTAGTAACCTCGGAATGCCTATGTAATGTATTTACCAAAGTAGTAGCAAATCATGACCTTTACGGCAAACGGTAAAAATTCAACCATTTTCTGTCTAGATGCTGCCGTTTTTACACTTTTTAGGAGATTTTTGTCCTACACTCTTAATCTATATTGATATCAGTTTCTTCCGTTTGGCGTAAACGTCATGCTTGAGGTTGCAATTGTTGATGCTGTGATCCGTTTTGTTACTGTTTGTCTTAAGTGTTAATAAAAGACTGATTACAAAGATTATAATTTATTTTGGGTAGGTTGTAGTAGCAAACTTTCACAATTAATTCACAAAAACGGTCAGATCCACATACACTGTCTTCTAAACCTTCCCACGATTCGCTAAATGGATAAAATACGAGCAATAAGTAAAGATAGGAATTTGAAACACTGATTCCGCTAAAACGTACATTACCGGTATGTCGGAGCTTTCGGAAGCTAGCGAACATGGCAGATTATTTCCCTCCCTTTGTGAGGTACAGGCTTCCCAGCACTTGAATAAGAATTCGTTTAAAAGGGACAATCGATAACAAGTTAAAACATAGGTTATGTTTCAATTTCTTTCCGCTAGTTTCGGTTTGGTTTCGTTTGATTTCGTTTGGTTTGGTTTGGTTTCGTTTAGCATGGTTTCGTTTCGTTTGGTTTCCTTTCGCAAACTGGAGTAAGTCCTCCAGATACATAAGCAGATGTCCCAACATTGCGGCCAAAAAGGGGAACGCGAATACCATGGACCGATATCCCACCCGACTCATATCCGCGTGACTGAATTGGACAAATGTGTTCTCCTTTGTCGAAAGCAAAAACATTCTGATCGGACAGGATAAACCACAGATGCTCCTATTTTAGGAACAGCAATAAATAAAAGGAATTTCATATGGTAGTGAAATCTGCTATTAATGGTTTTATGCTATATATACAAGAACGTTTTTAAAAGCTATTTTAAAGTCATCTCCAAATAGTCGCATCCGACCTGAGTTATGGCGCTATTGACTCAATTGGGAATAATCAAACAAAGACCAACTCGCCGTGGCTGCCGTTCAGGAAGACAAAAAGTCGACAAAGCTTTTGAGACCGAGTCAACCATATCGATATCGAAGACTTTTCCGAACTATCATCCAAAGACCAAGCAAACCTGATAAATACTGCCTTTTTGGAACCTCTCAACCAATACAAGCTATCGAGACCACTATCTTACCGTAATCTGGAAGAGTTGAGCGTGGAGCGTGTCCAAAAGGCACACTTTACCTAAGCTCAAATAATGAGAAATCGGACTGGACCTCTTTGTATCGAAGTGGTTTAAGCCATCGTTTATTTGAAACTTCGAAATAGCCAGCGAAATTTAACAAATGAAATTGATCTAAAAGACATGCACATTTTTCATTACCAAATCTGCGAATGCTGAAGATTTCAAAGTTGAATGAAGAGCAAGTGGTTTCTGATCCTGTTGGAAAAAAACTGAATCCGCTCAAGCGGTGACTATACTATTTCTTACGTTCGTAACGTCAGTTATTCTCGGCTTTTTGTGGTGGTAAATCGATGTTTATCCACTCGTTTTGTTAATTACGCTCCTGTAGACCATTTTATTACCATTCCCCTGGGTATTCTTTACCGGAGCCAAAAAAGAGGATCATTCAATTCAGTAACCCACATTCAAAAGCAGATTCTGCTTTTCAGTGATTCGTTATCTGCTTTGGATTATGGCAAACGAGCAGGATCACTGACTTGCCTCGAACTTGCCTCCTACCAATGTGGACCAGGTTCGATTCCCAGACTCGGTGTCACATGTACTGTGGGATGAGTTTGTTGGTTCTCTCTCTTTCGACGGTACTTTGGTTTTCCCCTCTCCGTGAGAAAACTAATGTTTAATCTGATTTGAGTGATTAATTCGATTTCGATAGGCCAGTTTCGTATTCTCAAGGTTAGACTTGATCTAGCATGAAATGGAGGCCGAAGCGGGGGAAATAATTTACATGTGATTCCCTTGCATTAGTCTCCATTTCGTGCTCGATCCAACCCAATCCAACCCCATCATTACGTGACCCAGCCCAAGAACACTTGATGTGTGATTTCTTGTAGTTTCGTCTTCCGGTATTACAGAAATAGAGCAAAATCAAAGACACCAAAATCTTATCTTCAAATATAATTCTTTATTTGAAACCACATTGTTAAATTTAAACTAAAAGATCCGTTTGACTTTGACCGACAGCGTTAGGGTAATGTCCATTGAACGTTTAGTTTATGATAGGCTTAACTGTGCTAAACATTCGATGATTTGTCCTAATTGCATTACTAAACAAAATAAGATCCATCATTGCTTTTTTTAAGGAAAACTGGTCATGGAGGTAACATGATCTCAAAAAAAGTTTCATATTCTCTAGCTAAACCTGGTAAAATCGCGAACCTCAGAAAATTAAACCAACCGGCGGGTACTGAAGCTGCACTTGTAGCACCTAGATATAGTTGGTCATTAAGTTAATTTTGATGAAGCGTTTCACTGAAAACTTGAACGAATATGCTATTTTTTTCAAAACTGAACTGTGAAGCTTTTCCTAGCTTTCGGGCTGTCCACGATCAAGTATTATTCTATTATGACCGTGCAAAACTTCATGAAAGAAACAAACTTGTAATCTGCCCCAAAAGGCAGGTTCTTAGCCTTTCTTGGATCACTTATCAATTTCCCGGCTCCGTCTTTGTTTGTGGCAGCGGTTGATCCAAGCTTTTGGGACCACAGTTTGTTGGCATCCAAACGCATGCAATGGAAATCCGTGCCTGAAAAACAAAAGTTAATAAACTGGAAGTAAGTAAAACTATTGCAAATCCAGGTCTGGATAACATGTGAAATTTTAGTCAGATTCAGGACTTTATGATAGGTTGCATTTTCCGAAATAATCGTCTTGTAACTTTCACACTCAGCTGGCATTCAGCGAATGTACAGTACCCAAATAAATTTAATCTTTTCTTTGTAAAGGTAATTTTAAACACTTCTTCAGTAAGCACTGACTCAGAAATGTCTTTCAGCAATTACTGGGAAGAAAGAATATCCCATCTCTTACCAACAGCAACAAAAAGTGCCACCAAGCAGTTTGGCTGTTCCGGTGCCGTGGGGCAAGGGGCCTCTGGAGGCACATCCATTTTTAACCAACCGTCACTTTCGACAGCTGCAAGTACGTTGGCAACAGTCATTTCGGTGATTGGTTTACTACTGGCTTGACCAGGCTGTGCAAAACTGTTGGTTATCTTGTCGTTTGCGTAGTTGTAGGCGTTATTATTGGGTTGAACGAAAATGGTTGTTCCACCTTGCCAAGTTCAGTGGAGGTGCGTAGTGTAGTATCTTTCCAACTACTCATGAAACATCTTGAGGGGTGGTACTCTGGGTTTTATCAGGTATCTTAGCTGAGACAGCTCCTGAGTCGATCGCTTGCAAAACCTTTTTCCGCAAGTCGTCTCTGATCAATCCTTCGGGCATGGTGTCCAGCAATAGCTTTTGAAGGGCTGCTGTCTCCTGGCCGACAATTAAGTCTGCTTGCTCAGCGTCGAAGGGCTGCACTAAGAAACCCCTGAACCCAAGAATGGAGGGCATCTGTTCGTGACGGTAGGTAATTCCTTTGGCTCTGGCATCGTCCAAATGCTCCTTAATCGTTTTGAAGCTCTCATTTCGGGAATCAAACTTCCAAACAGGATCAGGAAGACCACTATATATGGCCAAAGTCACCTTATTCTCTCCTAAATGGGAAGAAAATAGTATATTACTATTGACAAGACTGTGCGTCGAAATCTTTGGACGTTCCTAAACCATCTCTCACGAAAAAACTAAAACACTTTAGGCATCACAAAAATATAGTAATAGTAGCAGTAATGATATTTGATGAATAAATGGAATATTTAAATGAGCTGTTAAATCTAGGCACGTTTGATTACACTGGTAATCAGGTCTTTTATGATCACGAGAATTTTCCGACCATGCCCGAGTCTTCTAGGGAAGGTACGTTTTTAATTGGTGGGGGGGGGGGGGGGAAGGGGGTAATAGTTTTTTTGGCAAGAAAAAATTACTCCATGTCGCTTCTATTTTGTATATACAAGCAAAGCTACCAGTCGAGATTAATCTAAATTATTTTACAGGTGTCGAAAAATTTACTTATCAAAAAGCTATCTCCTCCCAACTAACATAATTGTCTCTCTTGACCCGTGCCCGCTTTCGCCCATATTTTGATGTTTCCGCGCGGGGTTCTGGTATAAAATTAGTCTCCGGTGAGGATTCGTCACTTAAGCTACTCGAACTTGAACCGACAACTCGATTTACTACATCACTATATTCGTCCTTTGGGTTCGGGAACCACCCCAGGTCTTCATCTTTCCACTTCTCTGGACTTGTGCTTTCACTTGTTCCCGCAGCCTATGTGCCATTAACTGAGTCAGAGGAGTAGCGGGCATCTTTTTGAGAATGGCGAGTCAGCAAACAGCCACAATAGCCACAAGTTGCTCCATCAGACCTCATGAAGTCCTCGCATTCACCACAAGCACTTTTCCCTCTTTCTATTCCTCGTACATCCTTGCCCATTTTCAAGTTTTCACCGTAGAATCACACGCCACGCAATTAACTACTTTGTGTGCAGATGAAAGCGGTTATATGAGTAACACTTCCAGTTTGTTATTTCCACTTCAGGTTATTTTTGTCTTGGATAGGTTGAGGGGGGTGGGGGAGGGTCAGATGTTTTTGTTTGGGTTTTTTTGAAGGGTTATTAATTAATCCATTCCAGGAAGTGGGAGGGCTACGACTTTTTTCGCAAAAAAATTCTAAAATACCCCGGCCCACCCCCCCCCCCCCCCAATAAAAAACGTATCTTCCCCTAGGGACAATTGTAATTAAGACCAGAACACTCATCAAACTCAAAGTACAATAAAATGTTCCTATAAGACATTCTGTTTTGTAGTTTTGTATAAAACAGGTCATGCCGTCTGCAAAGAGAAAAAGTTTAACGTTTTCTTCTCGTACCCATATATCATTTAAACAGTATCACCATCTCTCGGCTAATCTTTACAGCTAAGATCTCCAGAACTATAATTATTCAAAGTTATGAAAGGATAATACCGAGGATCCAGCATCTAGCCTTACTCCCCATTCTGAGAGCAAACCGGGTCTCGTTTGTAAAACCACAAAACATTACACAGCTGGAGCCGTTGTTGCACTCGTATCCACTTCGTGAATGAAGGGCCAAAGATGAATGCATGGAAGTTAAAATTTTCAAAGTCAGTAGCCACTTAGACGAACCCTAGCCTTTGAGATGTGAATACTCAATCACGTCGATCATCACTAATTCTGATAGAATCAAAAATAGTTCTTCCCATGACAATGGGGCTCTGTGAGTTCTGATTATAACGAATTCTTTCTAGAACCCACTTTTACCCTTGAAACGCTTTGCCAAAGTTTTAGACGCTAGTTTGGTATAAACATTAATTAGAGATATCGGCCGCCATTTTTTTACCAAGTGATGTCAGTTGCAAATGAGAACATAGTCGCTATATCTACACAATCAGTACCCTGATATAAATTGGAGCAACCGATTTTAATTCTAATTCTAAACGTTCGGAAATAAGTCCAATAGAACATACCCTTTAACAAGCAGAGAGTTATTGGAGAGGTAACCAAAAGCCACGACGTTACAAAGGAATTGTGCACTCACCTTCCCGCATGGTAACCGTTGTTATTCCAGGAATTTGGCTTCAGTTAAAATTAGACCTGCTGATGAAAAAGAAAACATAAGCGAATAAGGTCAACATGAACAACAAGACGGAAGTAAAATGGATGTTTAAATCTAAAATTTACCGTTGAGCAATAAAAGACCCTACCGTTTAAACCGCTATTGAGTGGCTAAGAAGAAATCGCAAGTGGGTGATTAAACTGGAAAACAGATCACTTCCCAATGTATGTTCTTTCGATGTTTTCTTAGAATTAAAGTGATGATATAAACGTGCCATGAAAATGGCAGATATAGGTGGTAAAACATCTATTTCTTGGAAGGAACGCTGTAATTTAACGTGGTATGAAATGTAGTAAAAACTGATTGAAGCAAAACCTGTGAACAAGAAATGGACAAGAAAGCATGGAGTCATAACAGCACTTAACTTTTGCAGACCCCACTGAAATTCAGAGGAAAGAAAATCTTTCATATCTTCTTAATTAAAGGTCTGAACAAGAGGAAGGACTACCTAGCCGAGGCAAAAAAAGCTTTAAATGCTACGATAAAGGAATTACCACTCAAGTTAAATTCTGCAATCTCACCTCTAACTTGTCCAGAGCAGGAATGCGAGTTAACGGACCGATGTTTTCGAACCAATATATAGTTTCATGCAGCCATCAATTGTCACTGGTCATGTCAACAAATATGTTGACTAAGGACTTTGAAGAATTTGTTTTAGTGTGTTGTCACTGAATCCTTTTTGGAAGGCGTCAGAATTAAGGAAAGGCCCCTCTTATATTCACCAGATACGAGGATCAGTTCTTTCCTTAAACCTTTTAGCTCCAACATTCTTATTGATGAAAATCAAAGTGCGATTGGGAGTTTGGTTTTCATTATTTTCAGGGGACGTACGTGCAAGATTTTAAAGAATATGTCGTCACTTTGTCAGTTTAGTTTGCTCAGCTTTGTTTTCTTGCCAGCTCCTGCTGGCTCTGTTTGTATTCTTTGATGGCAGCATTATCTCCTGATTTGCAGATTAGCATCACTGTGGCAACGATCAAGCCTTGTAAAAACACCCTTTATTTTGTCTTTAGTTGCTTATATCTCAAAAACGAACCCGGTGACCCCCATTTTTTATTTCTGAAAAGTAATTAGAAGGGCATGATGAAACTTTCTGCAAAGTTAAAAAAAAATTTTGTACAGTGGATTTAGAGCCACCTTAATTTTGTGATTTTTTAAGGTAGCTCTGAATCCTCATGACAGAATTTTTTTAAACTTTGACGAAAGTTTCATCGTGGCCTTTTAATCACTTTTCAGCAATAAAAAAGGGGGTCACCCAGTTCGTTTTTGAAATATGAGCAACTAAATCCAAAATGTAGGGTGTTTTTGCTGGGCTTTTCCGTTGCCAAGGTAACTTATTACATCACAACATTGATCACATCTTGTTTGGAAATAATCGGTGTTTCATATGGTACCATAACATTGCTATTACGTGATACAGTGTTGTAGCGTTATTCGATCTAAACAGAGTCTTCTAGTGTTGAAACCCTTTCCAGCCTCCTGGGGCCCGTTTCTCAAAAGTCCCGAAACTTTACCGGCCATTTTCGGGTGTCATAATTCCTTTTGCATCTTAAGGACGGAGAGGGTTTAAGTCGTCAAACTTCACAGTCCTTTTTCTTTTTGTTACCTTAAAGGCATGTTAAAATATCAGCTTTCCAAAACAAGCGGTTAGTAGTTTCACAAATGGCTTCTCGGACCCGAAAAGTTTTCGGGACTTTCGAGAAACGGGCCCCTGGGGCTTGTTTCTCGAAAGTCCCGAGAACTTTTCGGGCCCGGAAAGGCAGTCGTCAAACTGCAATCTGCTTATTTTGAAGGATCATATTGGGTTCCTGAGTACCCGAGGCCGATCAAAAGAAACAGAGTCCCAATACAGAATCCCAAACTAAGAGGATTGCGAAGTTTGATGGCTTGGAACCTCGGCGTTGCGAAGATATAAAGGGAATCGTGGCACCCGAAACAGGGACTCGTTTCTCAAAACTTTTCGGGCCCGAAAAGCCATCTGTAAAGTTGCCAACCGCTTGTTTTAGAAAGCCGATCTTTTAAAATAACTGTGAAGTTTGACCAATTAAATGCTCTCCGTTCTTGAGATACAAAGGGAATTGTGACACCCGAAAATGGCCCGTAAAGTTTCGGGACTTTTGAGAAACGGACCCCAGGCCCGAAAACTTTCGGGACTTTTTTGAGAAACAGGCCACTAACCCGGGTTGCGCGAAGCATGGTTAGCGCTAACCAGCAGGGTTAAATACCATAGAAACTCGTAGGTTTTGATACCTCTTTGAGCAAGCGGCACCTGGTGTGTTTTTTAGGAGCCCGCGATCTAAGCGGTTTTTGCCTACGTGTAGATTCAAAATGGAGGCATTTTGAATTGCAAACTTACCTTGTTGGCTGCTTTGTCAGTCTTCTTCCATGTTCTGCCGTTAGCTACCATGCTTTACAATCAGGGCGGATACCATGAACTGCTCGCCCAAATGTCGCAAGTCCAAGCACAAGGACCTGAATTTTTCTTCCGTGTTAAGCATCGGTGAAGAAAATGCTGCAAAAGTGAAAGGGCAGCTCCCGCGCCTGTGCTCTAATTTTGCGCTTGTAAAAGATCAGTGCGGTCGAACGGCTTTGCATTTGGCGGCATCATGTGGAAAATGCGATATTTTGGAGTGGCTGGTGACAGAACATGCAGCTGATCTGAATTCAAAAGATGAGGAATCGGGCTGGACATCTTTGCATCGGAGTGTTTTCTACGGTCATCTGGATTGTGCAGTGAGGTTGATCCAGGTATCAGCTCAGTGGAGTCTTTAATTTTTACCTTACTATTAACTTGACTAGCAACAACAACATGATTCAGTCATGAATACTACATACAACTTCTAGAATTTGGAAGTATTTCTAGAATAAAACATCTACGTACATGTACAATT
>NC_090888.1:51438984-51441484 GCF_036669925.1 Montipora capricornis
ATACAGTACTTGACTAAATAACTCATAAAACACATTCTGCCATTGTTATGTCACTTTTTTCATTTAAGTGCAAGCCAAAGTGATTCAGTCATGTACGAGCTCAAGCAATGATGAACTTACATTAAGAGCCGGTGACATAGTAAAGGATATTACAGTGATAGGCAACAAGTGCTGGAATGGTCTCCTGAATGGCAAAAGAGGATATTTTCCAAGAAAATGTGTCAAGCTGCTGAGGAAAGGTATTAAACTGGTCATCTTACAGATATAATTATTGCATTATCATTAATTTTGGAGATTGTAAGTTGGATGTCTGGAATACATAAGGGCTTAACTACATGTAGCTGGAAGTCTCTTTGACCATGTCACCAAACCCCACTCTAGGCTTTGTTCATCTATCACCTCTGTGAGTAACTGAGATTGGAAGGGTGTGATGAGAGAGACTTTTGAAGATCCTGATGCAGTAGTGTTCCTTGAAAAACTACAGTGTAGATGTAACCAAGAACATCATTAGAAGAAACGGCATTACATGGATTAAGATTAATTATTGAAAAGAGGAAGACTGTTCATGCATAGTCATAGCCAAAACTTCTTGGGGCACTTTCAATAACATGATTGTAATTCGTGTCATAGCATCCCACCACCCCAAGCAATGTTGAAACCAACTGCAGCTTTTCAGAATTTTTCCATGTTTCAAATCCAGAATGTAAGGGGGAGGTGGGGAGAAGGTTGTGCCCATGAAACTGCATGTTCTTTATTGACTCCATTGTCCCAAAAATACTTGTACTTGTGTCTCAAAAGTCATTGATTGTAGATATGGGCTACTGTAGTCAAAGATCTCAGAATCTCAAGTCCAGCCGTTATTACTACATGTATCATGCCATGTTACTTTTAAGCGATAACCATAAGATCTTTTAAATCTTTTAACTGGGCTTTGAAAATTTATCTGTTTTCTTACCACTATAGTCGCAACGTAGTGCACATTCCAAAACAGTCCTTGTTGATTCATTGATGACTATAACTGATGACTAAAATCACCTTATCAATCTGTAGCATAACAACTGACAAGGACTGCACACGATCTTATTGCCATTGTGAAAACTCTGATTGCACCATCAGTCGTAGCCATTGTGAAATCTCCGATGACGTAATGGTCTTAATTAATCTGGAACTTTCTTCGGATATGTATGGGTATGAATGATAGTGACAATAACAAATTTAATTGGTTTTTTACATGATTAAAGGGGTAGCAAGGTACATGTAGTCACACAAACTGTCACAGTAATTCAAGAATTATGTTATCCATGGCTATCTTTAGTATGGTGGTTATTTCCCTACCAATGAAAGTTGCAACGTCGACGCATTCAATACTCGCTTTATGTATTCAATACTCGCTTCTAATCAAGCACTTCAATAACACAAAAAGGCAATATATTTTGTATTCAATAGAGTGGAATATTCGTAAAATTTTAAGCACATTAGTGTTGTATAATTATAGCCAAGTGGAAGTTTGGGTCTGCTCACTGACAAAACTAAAAAAAAAAAAAACAATGTGCAAAGCAAGAACCGTGCTTGGCCCATGGCTGTCTCCAAATGCTCCTTGCTTTAAATAATTTTTTTTCACGTACATAATTATTTCAAAAGATTATCCTTTGGAGCTGTACACTTGGGGATCAAACACCAACTTCACTCTTGGTCACAGAGATGAAAACACAAGACACACTCCTGAAATTCTGGAATGTCCACTTGGAGCTGCAAACGTTTTTATCAAAGAAGTAAGTTGCAGAATCCCATCTTTAATTAGTTAGTATTGATTGTTGTGACAGCGAAGACAAGAGTGTCAGCAATGACAGTGATGATGATGATGATGACTGCGACAACAATTATTACAAATGCGTTCTTTTCCACCATTATTACTGTATTTTAGTCAGGATAACGTGGTGTGGGGCATTTTTTTATCCCAGGTATAGACACCAAAATCAATTTTAAATGGGATAAAGATACAGCATTGTCTACAAGTAAGAGTTAAATCAATTCTGGAAATGCACTCTAAGAAAACGACTATGCGCTCCATTCCTTATGATCATGCTAAAAACCAAAGAGTCTTACTTTGTATTCCTTCTCCAATCTGAAGTTCACTTATAATGTGCTGGGACTGAGCTCATAACAAATTAAAGTCATGAAAATTTAATTTTAAGACACATGTATCATCCTGTATCAAAATATGTGTTAATTATGCAGAGAGTATGCAAGAAAGCAAAGAGGAAAATGTAAAGCGATGATACTACTCTGTATCCTGTTGCTAATTAATTTGATCTATAACTACATGTACCACCCCTTACTTTTGCACCATTGCAAAACACTAGCTTTGATGCAGTAGCTCTCTGAGTGTATAACTACAATTTGTTGGCTTTCATTTTGTGAAGGTTGTGATGTGCAAGTTTCACACGGTGTTTCTAAGTGATGATGGCAGAGTTTTCACGTGTGGCCATGGCAGAGGTGG
>NC_090888.1:51443984-51448984 GCF_036669925.1 Montipora capricornis
CTAAGTGTGCCTGGTTTAGGGATGAAAGGGTTGAACAAAGTATAACATCGCAAAAGAGGTGCTTATTGGTCATCGTGGTGGGAATGATAACACAAGTGATCCTTTGTCTAATAATGCAGTGTAGGCACTTTAATAGGTTGTAGTTTGCGGTGTTTTGACCGCTTGGTCTCTGTTGGTTCACTTTCTGTGGGTCAAATAATTTTTTATCCTAAAGGTTGAAATCCTTCATTTGTACATTCGACCATTCAACAGGTACTTGTCAAATCCTGGAGAGGCAAGGCCATTGTAGGAGCAGCTGCTGGCCGATATCATTCTGTATTTCACACACAAAATGAGGTGTATAGCTGTGGTTTAAATGCTGGCCAACTAGGTAAGGTACAAAAATAATGATAGTAGGATAATGACTAAAATGGGGTGCTTGCATGTGTTTGTGAAGTTTCTACAGTAAGTGTGTACTAGAATAGCCTGGGTGCACATCACATAATTATACTTTGCAGTACTTGTCCCGCAAGTGTTTTATAAATTATAATAAAATTAAAGTAGGATTTTCATTTGTTTACAATTCAATAATTTTTATTACAGGTCATAGTAAAGGAGAAGAACATCAAATTCTTCCTCGTCAGGTAAATTTAAGCTATGTAGCACTAAGAAATAAATGAAGAAAAATAATAAAATTAGTGAATAAATGAATAAAAATAAATGAAAAATAAATAAATAAAAATAAATAAATAAAAATAAATGAAAAATAAATGTGCATGTTCTTTCAGAGATTGTATGTCATCATGATTTATGAAATACAGGTGTATAATGCAATTAACATGAGTAGCTAGACTGGGTTGTGACTAGAATGGATACACTACAGTCAGGTGTGACACTTTACATGTATGACAACTACATTACAACATTGCTTTAGGTTGGCGAGGTGAAGATCCTGTGTGTACATAACATTTGTATTGTATTTTTCATATATTTCACACCTCACTGTGGCATATCCATTTTGGTCATAACCAACATACATGATTGTAAGGGTGAATGGTATAAAGTTTTTTTCATCTTCATTCCCACATGTTAAATGTCATGCATGCTACTGTACTTTTAGAAATGTGTTTGGTTTTTTTTTAGAACCACCGAAATTCATTGCAACGAGACCAGTTAAATTTTACATTAAATTTCACTTTGTCTTTTTGATTCAGTTCTTAGCTCATTCAAAGGATCACATTCATGAGTTAGATGAAGCTACTTTGGGTGTATTCAATGCATAATGCACAGACAATCAGGTCACATGTTTGTCAATATGGCATTTTAAACGATTTCAAAGTCTTGTTTGACTGTTAGCCTTCTAATTTTGACCACATTATCGGTACTATTTGGACATGAATACCATTTTGTCAAGCAGTAAATTAAACGCTTTTTATTTATTTGGATTTTTTCAGATAAGTGGTTTGGCAGATAGGAATGTCTCAATCAGTAAATTAACTTGCAGTGATGCTGCTACAGTGTGTGCAACAACCAAGGGCGATATCTTTCTTCTTAATTTGTACACTTGCCGAAGGATCATATCAAGGTGCCCATTTTTCATTCCTTTCATTCAGACTAACTCTTTTTTTTTTATCAAAATACATGAGCAAATTGTTCACTCTGTTAAGCTGAGCTATAGATCTATTTCTAGTACAGGTTTTTCTGTCATCAGCAAAGACGGAAGATGTTTCACTTAGTCATTTACATGGGGAACAAGCACCCCTCAACTTACATGTAGCACGATGCATTCTGTAACAGAGGGTCGCACTGTATAAATTTAAGTAACAGATATTCATATGGCACACTGTCAAAGGCCTTAGACAGACCTGAGAGTAAAATAATACTGTATGTCTGTTGTCTGTGAAGAATTTCACGCTTTTTTTGTCATGGTAAAATAACAGAATTATTTAACAATTATTCCTTAAGCGCGCGTTGGATATGAGATGGTAAATAGCCAACGAGGCGCGTAGCGCCGAGTTGGCTATAACCAGTCTCATATCCAACAAGCGCGAATGGAATAATTGTTTCATTAAATTCCTTCAACTCCAAAAATTTGGAAGTACGAAATACGAGCGGAAAAAGCGAGCAAATCCGAGCGAAATCGAAAAAAACTTGATGAGAACTGATGCGATGTTGTGTAATACCTTGTTGTCAGACAGACGCAGGCTCATCACAAAAACATTTCTTGCCTTCTTGCGTACTTCTAAACGTCGGAATTGATCCAAACTTTCCACAAAAAAAGTTTTTTTTCTCCTTTTTGGCTTATTCAAAGAGAAATTTGGCAGTCCGAAGAATACATTTTTAGTTTAGCAACGTGTAACGCAATCATTTACCATATAGGGTCAAACCGAGGTATATGAGCTGATAACCGAGATTGAGTGAACCAATCAGAGCACGCGAAATGCATTATCCGAGGTTGAGAATTTAATAATTGACGGTATCCGTTTGCACTTTTCTCACGGTGTACAGTAACACTTTTAACGACACCTCACTCAGTGCGACTGGGAATGAAAAGAAGACTGTTTTTTTTGTCCTTAACATAGGTTCGCTGACCTTACACATTTAGAAGTTTTTGGTGGAGAACTAGACATGACATCACCAAAGAACAGTGGCAGCTTTTGGTGGAGAACTAGACATGATATCACCAAAGAACAGTGGCAAAAAACACAATTGACGGATGAATTGGTTGTTACTGCACTCAAATCAAGAGGAACTGTAAGTAATTGGACTTTCGGACTAGCAACGACACACGTGGACGGATTTCTTTAGTTGGTGTTTTGTCACACTTTGTTTTGTCACGCTAGTTTGTGTTTTGTCACGTCACGTGGACCTTAGTCAATAATGCAAGAGCTTGTCGAGAACCTTGGCATTTATTTTCTTTTTCGGGTATAATGACGGCTTGTGAAAGTCTGTTTTTTTGCCCTTCACAGTTTGGTATCTTCAGAAACTGCACAAATAAGCAAATAAGTGCTCCCCCCAACCCCCCCTCTTTACTCCCAACGAGGTTTGTGGCCATTTGATGCGTTTTTGATAGATGCATCTCATTTCGAACATTTGGGGTGTTAAGGTTGCGCTTTTTGAGTCGAACTAGTTATGTTAAATGTATGTACACAATTACAGTGGGCAGGGATGCCTTCCCAAACCTCACTTCTTCATCAATGTTTTGCTTTAAAAAATTATTTCCCTTTGGTGAGAAGTTTGTAGTTAAAAGTTCACTTCATTGGATCTCGCGCTGCGTTCTAAACCAGTCAGTGGTGAAAGCAAAAACCAGCAGACTTCGACGGTTTTGGGTAAAATGTTACTGTTCCTTTGAATTGAAATCGTCCATGAGAATACTTACCAAACAAAGAAAACAAGATACAGTTATGATGATATGATTTTACCTAAAGACCTTGTAGTCATGATAGCCTGAGTAATTGCTCGCACGTTTTTCGTCACGTGTAGAGACGTGAGGTGTGCTCGGACACTGCTCACACGTTTTTCCTCTCGTGAAGTGTTGTTTGCGTGTTATTGATTTGCGTTTTAATTGGCTCATTTGATTTCTTGCGTTTGTTGTGATTGGCCGAAGTTTTTCACAGTTTCATCTCACTTATTGATTTGTAATGACAGGTGTTCCAGTGGAAAGCAGGCTTCGGCTCGGCCAAAGAGTGCTATTGGCAACACAGTCGTCAAGTAACCGGTAATTCCCTACAACGTATTGTTTAAAGCGTTTTCAAACTACGTTGTTTTTACTTTCGCATCGATTGAAAGACACTATGCGGGCTTCCTCGTTGTCATTGTGTATGCTCAGTTTGTTACATGTGGCTGTTTTCTTTTATTTAAAGAGTACACTTGCTTACAATGTACGCCCACAAAACTAGTGTCTCTCTCGCACCTTTGCTTCTTTCCGCTTAAATCGCCTTCGCTGGTTTTGTAACCTTGGTACGAGAAATTGTTTTACTACGCTTAGTGGTTGGCCTAAAATTCTTTCTTCTCGGTCTTAGTAAATCAGCGGCAAAAAGTAAAACCACGGTTTTGACCAGTTCGCATGCATTTTCCCGCACTGTGCTATGATTGGTCAATTTAGCTAGCCGCATTCTAAAGTACAGCCTGCAAAATTTCATGGTGCGAATTTCCACTTGAAAAGATGAACAAGATATATAATAAGCATCTTACCAATCAACGTCGTTTTCCTGTGCCGCACTGTATGTTACAGTACAGATCATTTTTTTAGTAGATCACCCTTGTGTTTAGCTCCCATAAACGTAAGTTGGAAAAATTCAGTTAGACATATCTTTCCTTATTAAGATTAATCTAAGTCATCTCAGTGGTCTTGGTTTTATGGCAATCAAATGAAAATCATTTCATACCAACTAATTTTTTTTCCTATTTTTCAGTGAAGGATTTCGCCTTTGGAAAACAATTTCTTATTGTGTCTGGTAAGTTGACAAAGCCTTGAAGAAATGTCGTGGTTAAAACTGCTGTACATTTTGTTAGTTAAGTGCTCATTGTGGTGTTTACAATGTGTGTCTTGCGCACAAGTGAAAGCTTTCATATCTGTGCAATTGCGTGCTTTTGTGTAAGGAAAGCACTGCTCATTCGTTTCTGATAACCCTTCGCTCTCGTCAAAATCAAACAAGCAAGGCTGTTGGCTTTGGGGGGGACTCAGCCATAACAAAAAAAACGTGAATTTTGCGGGCCAAAGGAGATCTGCATTGATTCGTTTCAAACTCAGTGGTTCACATGCATCACTTCACTTTTCTCTTGTTTAATTTCAGATCGTGGTGAAGCTTTTACGTGCTTGCCCGAGCAAACAAAACCCAGCTCATTGAAAGCTGACGCAAAGAAACGCACGCGAACATCCTCTATTTCCCAGAAAACGTCAGAAAGCACTCTTGCGCATTCACCTCCCCTGTCCTCCTCCCCCCTCAGGAATTTCACCAAAGAAAAAGATCATTCACACGCGCCAGCATCAAGCAGTGTTCTCAGCTTATTAGCTGAAG
>NC_090888.1:51453984-51461484 GCF_036669925.1 Montipora capricornis
GATATTTTGCGCGGTTCAAAACTATGCGGAGAAAACAGAACTTAGCAAGTGCTCTTGGTATCCAAAAAGAAAATTGGGGGTAACCACGCATTTTTCAGAGATAATGAAGCTTTTAATTTGGAAAAGAACGCCATACATTGCGAATATTGTTGATTTTAAAGTTATCTTCGAAAAATGCGTGGTTACCCCCAATTTTATTTTTAGATTTCAATAACACTTGTTAAGATCTGCTTTTCCCGCATAGTCAGTAAACCGCGCAAAAATACCTTTGAATTAGTAGACACCGTCCTTAAACGGAGTAAAATCTACGAGTATCACTCTAACGAGGGAGGGGGTTAATTAAAGTGGACGTTTTTGATAAGAGAGTGATTCCATTCGGTGTTAATACAAATGTTGTGTGTACGAATAACATTTGAACTGTCCCAGATTATTTGGTCTTTGTCGTGAAATAACTTTAGATTTGAAAGACCATGACGTCGTCGTTAGGAAATGGCTCCAAAAGATCAATTGAGAAATTCCACGATCCACCATCATGCCACAATAATCACAAACAAAGCTGAATTGAAAGGGTTGCAGTGATTCATTTTGTAATATGCGCTTCTGAATTTCCTTTTAAAGGCCAGCGGCCACTGTAAGACCATCAAGTTGCCATTTTCAGCCGACACTTTGGAGGTAATGCTCGATTTTCTTTACACTGGACAAGCGGGGCGAATTCGAAGTAAGTGTCATCGTGTTTTGTATATTCGTTGTGAATATTATGGCGCCTGTTTCTTTGCATGTTTAAATGACTAGACCTTATTCGTGCTCTCGCGGTTCGATTGAAACTGGTATGAGATTGAAGTCTCACCCTAATTAGCCTCATTCCGTTTCCGTTCTAGTGCAATCGCGAGAATAATATGATAATAACCTGCTTTGAGAAAATGTGTGTTTCGATGATGATCCGAGGATAGTTGAGAAAAAAAAAACCGACTGCTCCTGCACAATAGTGAGGCCTGTAAGTGTCGAATTACCTGTTCGAATGGTCTACTGCTGGGCTGTAGGAAACACGCGGAAGCTATAAGCAGTTGTAAAAAGGTTGAGACTCACACTGAATGTAAAATTCCCTAATTCTTCCTAAAATCCCTTTTCCAGTTCAAGAGAAAAGTCCTAACGCCCTTCCTTCCCCTCCCTCCCCCTTTTCTCAATGTTGATACCTGTTAGTTTGAATGCCAAGTGGAGATGAAAACAACTTTGTTTAGGGGAGGGGGGGGGGGGGGGTTGGGGGTGCGCTGACTTGAATGACACGCATTGTACGGTTGTGTAGCAGTGAGTGTCTCAACTCTTTTTGCAATTGCTTGTAGACTCTTAGACTAGGTTGAGATGAAAAGTTGCCCTGTTTTACTGTTGAGAGTGAAATTTTAAAAATTAAAAATGCGCCATTTCAGCCTGTGCACGTGATAAAAGAGATGATCAGTGTCACCCCCGTAAATTAAGAATGTAATGGGGATTTTAAATTCTACGACGTCGTCATCGACGAAAACGTCACCTCAAAATATAACTTTGAGCTATCGTAAGTTTTTCACGATTAGTCCATGATCTCGTTCACGTGATACAGTGTGCGCCAAGTATCCTAAAAATAAATTGGTACGAACTGTCTCAGATTAAAATATAGCAGGAATGAAAGGTTTGTTTTTGTACGCTCACGTGGTGGTTAAAACTTCAAACTTGGTGATTTCACGTCGTTGTTGGGCAGAGTGCAGCAAGCATATGTGCCGAATGTGCAGTACGATTATTTTTTGTCTTTTAGGCAATGATTTTCTTGTTTTGTGGCGTTAACGTTTACGATGGTGACGCGGAGATATTCGGGAAAAATGCCCCTTTGCGGGAATCGTCAACTACGTTCCGATTGCTACTTCGGTTGCTCTACCACTGGGCTATAGGAGACTAGGCCATTAAAACGGGATTGATTTAATTTTATTTATCATTTTTAACTTCAGATAGAGCAGACTTAGAGTTGCTTGGTCAGGTCCTTATTGTGGCGGATCAGGTATGCATACCAGCATGCTACCATTTGCAATACCATTCTGAAGAACGGCGATAGACACCGTATGAGTGAAATAGAATACTTCATGGAAAGTGGTCAACACTAATTTCCATCAGTCAAACTGACATTGGACATTTCGTAACAATTACACGACCCAATATCCCATGTTAATATTGACAAGCTTACCGCTCTAAAAAGAATGAAAACAGGCAGAAATAGCGTTTCTAAGCTATATGCCGCGCTGATCTACAGTATTTAGGTCTAAAAACCCCGTTGAGGACGGTTAACTTTCAATTGTTTTGCTGGGTACTACTATTTCAATACTCTAAAAAATTCGATTTTCCGGGAGGTTGTCTCGTTAGTCTAGTGGTCTGTGGATATCAGACACTGCAAGGTGAAGCCATCGATCCGCGTTCAACTCTTTGCCTCGCCTATTGTGAATCTTCTCAGCTTGTTTAAAATCTTTGTTTCGTTGAAGTAGATTTGAAGTCTAAAGTAGACTGTACGTCGTATAAGTTGAATAAAAAGGGAAATGTCAGTTTGAGGGATGGAAAGAAGTGATGACCATGGAAATTGCGGACGTACGGTATTTACGCACGAGTTGTTGACGTAGGACGAGCAGTTGGCGCAGCGAACGAGTGAGATTTCTGATACAAAAACAACGTTTGCGTAAATACTGTACAAAGCACTTTCCATGTGGTATTGTGTTTATTATATACATACTGAGATTTAAATTCTTTTTTATCGTCTTTAATGACAAACCAAGACAAAACTCTGTTACACGACTTCAAGTCAAAAACTCATGCAAAGATTGTGAAATACTATCGATCTCAGACGTCCGTGGACAAGGGCTTTTTTTCATCCCACTTCACGAACCGTTGATTTCAGTCTGCGGTTAAAAAATTCTGATCACGTGATAATATTTTTTGTGGCTCTGCGGTTTCAAAAATACTGATCTCATGACGCTATTTTCTGTTGCTCTTCCCAAAGAGAAAAACGCGGAACGATGTTGACGGCGAGTAAAACCGGCCTAAGCTATTATGGGTAACCCAGGAAAAGCCTTGTCCGAGAAAATGAGAAGCAGGTGAAAACTTTTCTTCGGGTTTTTTACTTTTGTCGGCCGTGGGAAGAACGAAGGACTAGCGCCACGTAGTCGGTATTTTCAAAAGCGCAGAGCCACAAAAAATGTTTTCACGTGATCAGAATTTTTCAACCGCAGACTGAAATCAACAGTCCGTGAAGTGGGCTCAAAAAAAGCCCTTGTCCACGGACGTCTGAGATCGATAGTAAGCTTAAATTTGTGCCGGAAATTTGACATTAAAGAAAGCAAAGAATGCGAGAAAGCAAATTTCTCTCAGTACTTGAAACAAGGCATCTTAAACTTGAAGGCTCATAATCTTTTCCGTCTTTGCGTCTCACAGAACGAATAAAGTCCGCCAAGGTGCTTGTTTAATTCTGCGGCCTCTATGTTTTGCTCTTCTCGCTCGTCGCTCTTTCCGTTTCTCAAACACATTTCCAGCAATTTCACATCTCGTTTCGTTTTCTCTTTCGCTTTCTTGTTTTTGAGACTTCCACGTAATCCTTGGCCGAAGTATCGTGATCAGCGGTTGAACCTATTCTCGTTCATCTGTTTAAGCTTCAACACTTGCGAAAGCTTAAGATTTCTTTAAAAAGCGAAATACTGCCAGCTGAGTGAAAATCACCTTGTTACGGCTCACACGTCAAAAAACATGATACGCGGTGCCTGATTGGACGTATCGTTTTCCTCACACGTGGAAAAAACGATACGCGCCATTTGATTGGCTGTTGGGTTCTTAGACCAGCTTGGGAACCGCCTTTTCAGTGCATGAGTAAATCTCAGTATGTATATAATAAAGATCTGTACGACCAGTTGCATTGACAAGGCGAAGGCGAAGTTTTTAAAAGCGCATTCCATGCAGATAGAGTAGATATGTCCGGAAGTGCAAGTAGTTAGATGCACGCCGATTTCAATAAGGGTCACGAAGTGTCCTCTTGCTATCCTTCACTCGTGTCTCGGAACACAGACAATTTACGTCACAAGGTGTCCCCATAATGCTGCTCCTTTAGTAAGGATAATACAGGAAGACCTTAGACAGCAATGACCAGAACCAGGTTGCTGACCAGCGGTTTTCGTTAAAACAATGGTTTGCTGGGGGTGCTCAGTCTCGCGGGCTCAGAAAACCTGGTTGTGGTCATTGTTATTTAAGGTTTTTCGATAATGCAGTTGCATTTACCGTAACCTAATGGGCCATTTCCGAGTTCATGTCTGCCTCCCCTTCAAAGCGAGTCTATGTGCGAAGTTTTTCTTATGAAAATTAGTTTTCATTCATATGTAAAGTAGAACTAATTACCATCACAAAAACTTCGCACTGAGACTCGCCTTGAAGAGAAGGCAGACATGAACTCGGAAATTGCCTATTAGGTGCATTTTTGAGACACAGTTCTTTTTCCAACCTTTAATTTCATTGGATTGGCGTAAACGCAGCTCTCTTATAGCGTTGTTTTATGAACCATTTTTCGAGAGCTGTTGTAATGTCTGCGCCTTGATACCAAGTTGTCCTTTTTTTCGATGAAATTCTTAGGAAACGTAGGAAAACAAAAATTAATCTGAAACGGGTTGGAGTCTTGCCGGTTGTCTGGTATTCTGTTTCCAATAAAGGAAGATTGTTGCGATTTACAATAGCATTCATTCAATTTGTCTGATACCGTTTACAAATTTCACAATGCAAGTATTCTGTGGTATAGTGAACAGCCTGCTTGAGCCACATGACACCCCTTTGAGACTCCCTTACTCCTCGCGATCACGCCATTGTGTGTGATGAAACTTCCTTGAACTGCCTTTAACACAACGGAGATTACCGTCACTCCTCAATTGCTTTACTGTAATTTGATGTTCTGATCAATGTTTATCCGCAGTTGCTTATTTACCGACTGAAGGAAATTTGCGAGGCTGCGATTTCAAATCTTAGTAAGTACGTCCATAAAATAAAAAGTAAAAAGTAAAGTAAAGTAACTTTATTTAGGTGTCGTTAGTCGTTCTAGCGCTGGAGCACAAATTGTTGACACTGTAAACTGAAATTAACAATTAACACAAGTCAAGTCTTATCTTCGATATTGACCAAAAGAATATCAGTTTTTGGAGATGAGAATGAGGGAACGCCATCACGAACATGGGTATCTTGCAAAGAGCAACAGATAAAGGACAGAGTTTTGATATTTTCTAACAAAACGTGTTTTTCCTTTTTACAGTCACCTTGAAAAATGTAACCCAGATTCTGGAGTTTTCCTTATTGTATAATGCTAATCAACTTCGAGATGTCTGCACAGAGTTCATTACAAACAATCTAGGATATTTTTTGGAAGCCAGGTTTGAAACTGAGATCTTAAGATTAACGTGTTTACATCTATGAGTCTGGTAGTACTTAGTTCTCTTACAGCTATTTTCTATACGTTCAAGTTGATGACGAGGCAATGGAAAGAGAATGTTATCATATGTACTTATTGACTGAGTGGGAGGGCCGGATGGGAAAATATTTGGCCCGAGGTTGGCGTACCCTCGGGCCAAATATTTTCCTGTCAGGCCCTCCCACTCAGTCAATAAGCATTTTATCATATGGGCTCTTTACACTATTTATTAGCACTCATGATCAGAAAATGAAGTTAGTACAAAATAAAAAAGAAATTCTGCACAGGAAGTTTATCTAATATGCTGTTTGCATTTGCTTTTCTGACTGTAAATTACTTGGATGTTTAAAAGCGACGAAATCCCCTAAAATTGCATCGCACGGAGCAGTACGTGTTCCCAATAGGGCCGTACGGCTTTTTCCGGCCCTGCTCGCGCTAATGCGTACGGCCCTCATACGGGGATTTTCCCAATAGTTTTGCAATGAAAGCGCGCGAGGGGCCGTACGGGCCATATGATAATCTAACATACGGACCAGTCACGAAAACAGATCAAAGGAGTCCTTTTTGATTGGTTTCAATTGAATCCCACAGTCTAAGCTAGCTTAAGTTTTGTGCCTTAAATCACAGAATCAGAGGGTTCTTTCGAGTTCGGGATAAGTTAAGGCTACCTGCGCGTGGAAAGCAACGATTTGCGGAGAATTGAAGTCAAGGTTGATTTATTTGGAAATCCCTCTGAATTTCGACCGCCAACCTAGTAAGCGGTTTAACCAAGAAACTCCGAAGTGGTATCTCCGTGTTCAAGCTGCGCTAAAATTGGGACAATAGCCATAAAATGACAGGATGAAAGGGAGCGGAAAGGGGAAAAGTCGGAATTTTTTCTTTGAATAGTTTGGTTAGCTGGCAAGGAACTTCGAAAGAAGGAGGTGGTACGTAGGTGAACTTAAAATGTTTCTTTGTTTGTCTTTTCAATCCTTTTAGGGCTTTGAATTCTCTCAGTCATGAAGCGCTAGTAGAGACTTCAAAAGCTTACCGAAGTCTGGTAAGTATTTTTCCGTAGAGTACGTCATCCGCTCTAAATTGTCAGATCCTTAATAAATGAAGAGAAAAGTGTCAGTCAGAGTTTTCCGTTTTTCATGAAGCGGTAACTCTTTTCTCTATCGCTTTAAAAGTTACGGTTAAGTTGTAATCTTAGCATTTGCCCAAAGAAGAATATTCCCTAGAACATTACAAGACGACGAATAATTTCTTCTGGAATGATTTCTTGTCAGAATTAATTACAAAAGAAAGGAAATTCAATAAATTCAATTGTAGGATAATTCGCTCACATTGTACGAGGTGGCAAGATGAAATAAGACTTAGGATTGTGCAAAGTTACATTTTGAAGTGACGTTCTCGTCGCCGTAGTAGATCTTAAGGTGATTCCCTAGTATTGCACTGCGCATCCTGTTCTGCGCATAACAGCGTAGGCCTTATTCGTATTCAGGCATGGCTAAAAGGATTTATGGTCAAATTTCACGGATCAGTTCTGTTTTCTTTGTCTCACAAGTTTCGAGTGAGATTTCTAAAGGAAACAATGTTTAAATTTAATCATAAAGACTCGTAGCCATGTGCGAATATTGAAGTATCGAACGTGGCCAAAAGAATTTCAAAATGGCGACCTTTCGTGCGGGAAAGCTCGCTAGAAAGAAGAATGATCGTTTTTAGAGCACAACAGTTACGAGAAAAACGGAAAACTTTTTAGACCCTCGCAAAACAAAAAGTCGAGTGATAGCCTTGCTGATGCGAAAGTGTCATTTCAGTTCGAGAGTGAAAGTGAAACCGCGCTATCGCGGAGACTTGTTGTCGAGGGGTCAAGCCCGGTTTGATCTCTGTTTTCTCCTAGACGAGGTTGGTGACCTATCTTATTTTTGGCAGAATTTTATTCTCTTACTCCTCCTCTTTTTGCTGTAAAAAAAAATTAAAAAATTACGTCCCTCAAAAAAAAAATTTACAGGGAAAAAAGTATTCTTAGCTATCACTCGTGGACACAATTGTATCCTTGAGATCACGTA
>NC_090888.1:51463984-51468984 GCF_036669925.1 Montipora capricornis
ATGAAAAATTGTTCACCAACCACTAAAACACGCATGTTGTGTAACATGAAACAAGATTTGAAAGTTATGGAAAAGAAATCATGATAATGTAAAATTGGCAATAAAAATGTTAATGTAGTAGAGAAGAATTATATTAAAGCACAAAAGTATCGTAAAATGAAGAGGAAGCTCGCATTGTATTGGCTAATCGTGTTCGTTGCCATGACGACAGCTATATCCTCACATGTGAAAGATAAAAATGATATGTTCACTGCGCGCGGTGAAGATATGATTTTTTAGTAAAAGGAGAAATCCTGGTATTTCATCAGTATCTATATAATAAAAGCGTTTAAACTTGGCTTCAACGACCATTCAACATTTTTGTCTTCGCCCTCTTTCAACATTAGGGAGCTTAAGCAACGACAACGGCGACGGCAACGAGAATGTCATCTCAAAATATACATTCGCGTTATTGTAATCGCATCGTTACTATTTCAATTTTTTTGAGATGACGGGGGTGTGGTAGTTCCTCAAAAATGACGCTGGTAGGAACGGCGCTCAATTTAGGGTAGAAAATGAAAATTTATCCTCAAGTAATGACGTTGTCCATAAAACCTCAAATTTGGCTATTTCACGTTGTAGTTTTGCTGACGACGGCAAAGAAATGGACAAAAGTGAAAAACGCACGTGCAGGGCGTGCAAGGCTATTGTTTTTGCCCACTAAATATGCAAATTTGTGACGTTCTCGTTGCCGTCGCCGTTGTCGTTGCTTAAGCTCCCTATTGTTGGGTACGCGCGTGCGCACTAATTTGTCTTTCAATGATATAGCCATGACTGTATCCATAGTAACAACCGCGGCTGCAGCCTGGTACTGAATACAAGGCCTCTCGTGAAGCTTTGTTGTATCAAGTGTTGATGAATGTGTTCAAACCGTTTGCCCACCTCAGCAGTCAACATCGTTCAATATCGAACGGATGTTGAAGCAAATGTTGAACCCTTTCACTTGGAGTTTTTATATGTCTTAATCTCGTTTTGTGACTGGGTGGTTTCATTTTGATCTTCTTGATGTGAATGAATGAAGTAAATAGCTAGTTTAGTTTTAGTTTTGATAATCAGTTGAAATGGTCTTCTACTGAAACGTTCACCTCTCCTTTGTGTCAATTTAATTTATTATTTCCCTTCAAATATTTAGTAAATTAATTAATTACTTAATTGATTAATTGTCTATCTATCTTGGTCTTAATTGAAGGTTTGAACGTTGAGGAAAATGGCGAAGTTTTCTTGCAACAAGAAGATGATAAATCCAAATCTCCAACGATTGACGAGAATGCCAAAAGTGATCAGTCGACAGAAGAAAACGCAACACAGGAACATCAATCTCCTGATGCACAGGTCAGTAAGAACAATACAACTGAGTATTGTTCGTTGTTTTCACTCATAGAGCGGTTTTCAATGGAGTGTCGCTTTGCTTTGGTTTATGATTACTTCACTCAGTGATTGGCTCCAAGTTCTCGCGCCACTTTCTCAACCAATCGGAAGTGAAACCAAAAACCAATCGTGGCTCGCGCGTGCACATTTTCCCCCCCTTTGTATCGGCTACGCGTAATTACTTTGAGTTTTGATTGATTACCGGATTGCCTTCGTCCTTGTTGATTGGCCAAAGTAATTATTTAGGTTTTGGTTTTACGACACTCGATTGAAACTCGCTCTATACTGACGGCACTTCGCTGATGCCTGAAAAACTTTTCGTATGAGATTGGGGTTCAATTCATGCATGGGCGCCGTCCCTTTGTCGATCAGGGAACATCTCGTTCTGATGTCATCTTGTAAAAATTAAAGGAAGGCACTGGTGTTTGCATGCGGCTTGACTAACAGGACGAAAGGAAAGGTTTTTCGTAAAGTATTGTTAGATCAATAATTCAGTTTAGATCTATTAAAATTCATGTTGAAAAACCTTGATTGCTAAAGGAATCAGTAAAAGGAGGATTTGTATGCCGCTGAGACTTCCTTGGTGACGTCGCTGGTCAAAGCTTATTACAACTTTGTTTCAGACGGGTTATCCGAATGGCCTGTGGTACCACAAGAACGTTCCAGAGTCAGACAAGCTAAATAAGACAGCGCGGGACAAAACGAAGCCTGCTGTGAAATTACCAGATGACACAGAAGAGAAACACGACCAATCGCCATCGCCAAAGGAAGAAGGTGTTTCTAAGAAGGTTAACCAGTGTGCATGCATCGTCACATTGTTTACTAAGAAGACATTATGGATTACTTACAATACCTAATTATTTACGTATACAATTTCGAACAAATACACTATTTGTCTTGATACTTACTGCTACATGAAGTCTTTCCACTTCGAGTTGAAGTTATTAACTTTATTTAGCTTCGTCCTTTGTCGTTTGGTTGGATTCTTAGATATGTCATTGGTTAATTCCAGGTTTTCTCGCCTGAGAAGCCAGCATGGAGCGGTCAAACAAGGTTTGTTGCCATTAGAACGTTGTATTTTTGTGTTTTTTTTTTCTTTCCTCGTCTGGCCTGCAGTTATCATGTTCAGAACAAGATGTTCGTATTCAGATTCGAAAGCGACCGTCGAGTATTGCTATGCGCGATCTGGAGGCCGGATCAAGTGCTAAAGACCCATTGTAATTGCCATTTTGAAGCCCTTGCTGTTCGTCCCAATACTTGTCTCTTGATGACTTGTTTTCGTTTCTTTCTTGTTCCGTAAGCAGTCCCAGTCCTCCCGCCTCAAGTTTCAAAGACATAATTGAACAGGAAAAGAGCAAAGCTGTGTTTGATGCTAACTCTGTGAATAAGGTGCGTGGTGCAAGGAGCTTGTTTTTTTTTATGTTGACATGCCTTTCGCACTGAGGAAACAGTGGCCGGGTGATTGTATCTTTTAGAAGTGGATGCTCTCTAGGTTTGCAAGAATGATTATAGGAAGTCAACATCCTTCAGGCCCGACGTTTTTGTTATCACGTCTGAGGTCCTGAATATCAGCACGAGGGTAGATGGATTTTTAAATACTCGAAATATCACTCAAGTTCATGATTCTTGCCATAGCTGTCTTCTCTTTTTATGTTCTTCCAAGGTTTCGCCTTCGATAGAGAGTTGCCACAGAACTTCCTCCGAGTTGCGGTAAGTCGCGCCTTTATAACCGACCTCGGCTACGACTACGAGACTTTGCACGACAACGCCCTTTCAAATTTACTTCGTGTGTTCTAAAATAATCATTTCAGGTCCAATTCTTGTTCTCAATTAAAGCGACGAGCAATGAGCCAGAGTCCGGTTTTTTGGTCAGCGCTAAGAACACGGACTCTGGCACAACCTATTCCTTACCTTGTATTAACGATTATCTTTAATTCGTAATTTGCTCTGAATTTATTATTATCGTTGGTTTAGAAGACTGAAAGCTTGATATGGATTATGGGAAATGGTCATATATCATTTAAAAGACAACCCAAGTGTATGGAAGTAGGACTCAAACCTGGGAATATTGATAAACCCGTCACCTAACCACTTGACCACCACACCGCTAGCTGCTGAGGGACAATATTTTAAACACTATTTGATAATGCTGTATTATCACTCGGCAACGAACAATATTAAACACCGCAAAAGGTCGGTTTCCAAACTTCACGACAAAACTAAACATTTTAAAGTCAAAGCTTAGGCTTAAATTATTAATCTAGAAGCTTAGGCCTAAGTATTCCTCAGCAGCGATATTCTATGGGAGACCTAAATACATGTTTGTTTGTTTTTTTTTTTTTGTTTTTTTAAATGCGGTGTCTAGATCTTCAGCGGTGAAGCGTAATGAAGCGGTTCCTTTAGAGTAGAGACTCCGAGTTCAAATCCATTCCACGGATATTTTTTTTATTTCCTTATAAATATTTTTCTTTGCTACCACAAGTCTTGGGACACAGTAACCTAAATTAACGACAATAGTAAATTTAAAGAAAATTACGAATTGACGATAATCGTTAATTGAGGGATCATGTTGCTATGGCGAGAGCCAAAGCAGGAAGCGGACTCTGGGAAAAGAATGCTTACTCTTCTTCATATCTAGAGTTCTTTATTATCTCCCGACCTGAGTTGTTAGTAGTAGCTTTGTTTAATCTATACACCTTTTTCGAAAATGGCCGACATTTAAATATTCTTTTGTTTTTATTCAAATTAGCCCTGGATGCTTCGTTCTTAAGCTTAAAAAGAGTATTTTGCCTTGAACGAGGCATCAAGGTCTAATTTGAATAACAGCAAAAGAGTATCGAAATGGCGGCCATTTTGGAAAAAGGTGTATATGGAGTGTACATACACCTTATTCCAAAATGGCCGCTGATTTATGCGGATACAAATTGGCCCTTGTTGCCTCGTTCAAGAGAAAATATTCTTTTGAATTTTAAGCTTAAGAACGAGGCATCAAGGGCTAATTTGAATAAAAACAAAAGAATATTTAAATGGCGGCCATTTTGAAATAAGGTGTATTAACCAAACTTTAGCGGTTACCCAGCATGCTTCGAACCATCCATTAAAATTGTATCCTAATTAATTGTATTTTGCATCTGTTCTGAACTTAATTTCTTCAGTGGGCATGATCGTCAAAGACATGGCAGAATCTCGTCAATACTGTAGTCAGTCTTTCAAAGATCTGTTTTCTCCAAAACACACGCACAGCGAGTTGTTTTTGTTGTTGTCGTGGTGACTGTTGTGTTTTTTTTTTTCGTTTACCAGCCCACAAGCCAGCGGCGCCTTGCGGTGGACTTCAGGCAGCCGTTTATCGCAGAAGCAGCGAAAGAGGTCAAAGTCGAACTCAGTGGACCAGTCTGACGTGGAAAAGCCAGACAACGATGCAGTTGCTACTGCAAAAGAACATAAACCCACTTCCCCAGCGTGGTACGGCGAACCTAGATTAGTAAACTTGTAAAGAATGCAAGTGAATGCCGCGACAGCAAAGTGAAAATCTCATTTTGTTTCCGGCAAAAATTCAATCGCGCGCGAGAAAACTAAACCGCAACCAAAACGCT
>NC_090888.1:51486484-51493984 GCF_036669925.1 Montipora capricornis
GGAAAAAAAAGGTCAAATCACATAGAGGTCACAATAAAAATGAACGATATCACATTGATAGGTATAATTATACGTTAATGGTAGTTTTAAGCAGTTTCAAGCAAAACTTTGTCGGAATTTTTTAGGGTAAACGTTCCCCCAATCTCAAAAACAAGCGTTATGACGTCTTCAGTCAAGAAATGTGACGTGACAGACAACTACGAGTGAAATGCATAATTTAAAATAAAAAGGTTAGGATGTAGAAAGTGGAAGTACTTTTAAATGTTCAAGCCTCGATATACTTAGGGAATTGTAAAATGATCTGAGAAATGGTCATACCAACGTTTCGTTCATGTTGCCTATGTCAAATTGTCCCTTCGTTTCACCTAAATTACTCCACTATGTAACTTGATAGTAGTACAATGAAAGTCACCTTTTTATGAAGACGAGTAATAAACTATACTATATATATTTACTAGATCTCTGTTTCACATCATACAAACGAGGAACTTAAACCGGGGTACAACGCAGTTACGATCAACAAACGAAGATTTTGTGAAATATGATGAAAAGTTAAACAAATGGTAAAAATGCGTCCCCAAGTCCCCACGTCCCCGAGTCCCCGAGTCCCCGAGTCCCCGCGTCGCCACGTCCCCGAGTCCCCACGTCCCCACGTCCCCGAGTCCCCACGTCCCCGAGTCCCCACGTCTCCACGTCCCCACGTCCCCACGTCCCCGAGTCCCCACGTCCCCACGTCCCCGAGTCCCCACGTCCCCACGTCCCCACGTCCCCGTCCCACTTTTAGTCACAGCCTAAGTATTGCGACACAACAGCCGCGAAATGAATTTTGGACATCTTGATGAAAGGCTGACGTATCGTTTGCTGTAGAATGACAGTTGCGAAATCTTGATGAAAGGCTCAATTATCATGTGTTGCAGAAGGGCATCGTCAAGGGACCGGTTCTACTCAGAAATACGCTACTGCCTTTAATATTAAATGGTCTTAAATGACATATGAACTGAACAATTTACCACCAATGTAAAAAGCAAAATTATCTCTAAGGTGAAACTATCAAATTTTGGGTTTCAATTGACGAGAACCGTGAGCACCAGTACAACATTTTCTATGTTTACTTTAAAACCGTTCATACACAGTGAGTTACAAGATGAGTTTCGCCCGTATTGTATGTACAACGTGAACACCAGTGGTGGAATAATGAGTCGCGAAATACTTACGATTGCGCAAAGTTTTATTTTGAAGTGACTCAGTTTTTGTTAACTCGCTAGTGTGTCCGGCTGCTACTTCATTCTACTGGTGGGGTAACATGAATTTTAGCTCTAGGCGATTTCCCACAGTTGATAACCACACAAGAAGAAGTTCTTACTTGACAAGCTTTCCGCTTTGTCTTGTCAGCCTTTTTTTCTTCAGTTCATTGTTGTATCCCTTTTGTTTTCTTTCTTTTGCGTATTCCACTAGTTTTTTGGCTCTCGCACCTTGCAGGGGCACCCAACGAATCTGTTCCTCACATTATCTGTTCCCCAGAGGAATCTTGCTGGCTGGCAAAAATACAGGTGTTTCGATGAGCTGGCTGGGAAATTTTGTTATTGATAGAGGTTTTGCCTGGGAATTACTGACTTTTTCTAGCATTTCAACCCGAGCTGGCTGTAGAAACTCTGATGACTGAGGACGACTAAAAAAAAAAAAAAAAAAAAAAAGGGAACCCCTTCCCTCTCCCAGAGAGTAGTCACAAACATACGACGGCTGGCCAGAGTGATTGCGCTTGCGGAAAAAACCTGTTTTGTCCTGGTTTTGTCGCTTTTGTTCGGTCGTTTTGGATCGAGGGATTTGAAAGCGCGCGGAATTCCTGGCTGGGAAATAAATTTGATCAGCTGGCTGGGAAACCAACCAATTTTATCTAGCTGGCTGGGAAATTTCTTGTGTGTCTTGCTGGGAAAAAGAAACAGATAATGTTTTCCCAGCAACACTGAAAAACACCTGAAAATGCCTTAATAACATTTATTTTCATTAACTGGGGTATAATAATACATTTTACAACAAATTGGTCGTTGGGTGCCCCTGACCTTCCTCTCCCTTGCTCTTTTGTTCTACAAATAACATTTCGGTGGTTCGATTTGAAACCGGTGGACCCCGCTTGTCAACAATTTGCAGTCAGGCTTCGGTACTTGGTTAAAATTAGCGTTTTCCTAGATGACTTAAGTTTTACACTGGTTTGCATTCACCATTCACTTACGTTTTGTATACTTGACTCAAAACCGTCATTCTCTTTACATCGAAATATATCTAAAATATAGAATGGCTTTCAATGTCGCAGGTTGCTACTGCTCGATTGTCTCGGTTTGGCATATTATTGTTACGCTAAAGGTGATGGCTTAAAAATCACCCGCCAAATTTTAAGGTGGCAAGGGGAAAGTTATTAAATTGTTTCTATCTCTGGCGCGTTTTTCCGCCAGTTGCGTTGCAATTAACGTGAGTAGCTAGACTGGGTTGTGACTAGAATGATACACTACAGTCAGGTGTGACACTTTACATGTATGACAACTACATTACAACATTGCCTTAGGTTGGCGAGGTGAAGATGCTGTGTGTACATAAAATTTGTATTGTATTTGTCATATATGTCACATCTCACTGTGGCATATCCATTTTAATCATAACCAACATACATGATTGTAAGGGTGAATGGAATAAGTAAATTGACACATCCTCACCTGGGAATTTTTTTCATCTTTATTCCCACATGTCGTGCATGCTACTGTACTTTTACAAACGTGTTTGGTTTTTTTTTAATAACACCGAAATTCATTGCAACGAGACCAGTTGAATTTTACATTCACTTTGTTCTTAGCTCACTGAAAGGATCACATTCATGAGTTAGGAAGCTACTGTGGGTGTATTCAAGGCATAATGCACAGACAATCAGATCTCATGTTTGTCAATATGGCATTTTAAAGGATTTCAAAGTCTTGTTTGACTGTTAGCCTTCTAATTTTGACCAGATTATCGGTACTATTTGGACACGAATACCATTTTGTCAAGCAGTAAATTAAACGCTTTTTATTTATTTGGAATTTTTCAGATAAGTGGTTTGGCAGATAGGAATGTCTCAATCAGTAAATTAAGTTGCAGTGATGGTGCTACAGTGTGTGCAACAACCAAGGGCGATATCTTTCTTCTTAATTTGTACACTTGCCGAAGGATCATATCAAGGTGCCCATTTTTCATTCCTTTCATTCAGACTAACTCTTTTTTTTATCAAAATACATGAGCAAACTGTTAACTCTGTTAAGGTGAGCTATAGATCTATTTCTAGTACAGGTTTTACTTTCATCAGCAAAGACGGAAGATGTTTCACTTGATCATTTACACGGGGAACAAGCAGCCCTCAACTTAGCACGATGCATTCTGTAACACAGTCACACTGTTTAAATTTAATTTAATTTAATTTAATTTAATACTTCTATTGCGCATAAATCCATACAGAAATGATCAAATGCGCATTACAATGAATATAAAAATATCCTAAAATTACAAAAAAGTTAAAAATATTCTAGAAATACAAAGATAGAAATAAATATTAATTCAAAGAAAGGACAAAGAAAATCTATATATAAAAATACTAAATAGAAATTAATCAAAAGCTACTTTAAAGAGGTACGTGGACGCAACGTCTAACACCAAACAACATTGGGAGCTGTTGGCCAACAATGTTGGGAGTTGTTGCACAACAATGTTGGGAGTTGTTGGCCAACAATGTTGGGAGTTGTTGGCCAACAATGTTGGGAGTTGTTGGCCAACAATGTTGGGAGTTGTTGCACAACAATGTTGGGAGTTGTTGGCCAACAATGTTGGGAGTTGTTGCACAACAATGTTTGGAGTTGTTGGCCAACAATGTTGGGAGTTGTTGGCCAAAAATGTTGGGAGTTGTTGGCCAACAATGTTGGGAGTTGTTGCACAACAATGTTGGGAGTTGTTGCACAACAATGTTGGGAGTTGTTGGCCAACAATGTTGGGAGGTGTTGCACAACAATGTTGGGAGTTGTTGGCCAACAATGTTGGGAGTTGTTGGCCAACAATGTTGGGAGTTGTTGCACAACAATGTTGGGAGTTGTTGCACAACAATGTTGGGAGTTGTTGGCCAACAATGTTGGGAGTTGTTGGCCAAAAATGTTGAGAGTCGTTGGCCAACAATGTTGGGAGTTGTTGGCCAACAATGTTGGAAGTTGTTGGCCAACAATGTTGGGAGTTGTTGGCCAACAATGTTGGGGGTTGTTGGCCAACAATGTTTGGAGTTGTTGGCCAACAATGTTGGGGGTTGTTGGCCAACAATGTTGGAGGTTGTTGGCCAACAATGTTGGGAGTTGTTGGCTAACAATGTTGGGAGTTGTTGCACAACAATGTTGGGAGTTGTTGGCCAACAATGTTGGGAGTTGTTGCACAACAATGTTGGGAGTTGTTGGCCAACAATGTTGGGAGTTGTTGGCCAACAATGTTGGGAGTTGTTGGCCAACAATGTTGGGAGTTGTTGCACAACAATGTTGCATCCGTTTGCACGGGGCTAAGTCTGGTGTAGTTCCTGTTTTAACGGCTTAGGGATTTGATGACCGACCTTTATTGTAATCTATCGTGTCTGTCTGGTTCCTGTAGCCCTTGTGGTTATTCCGGGCAGCCATTACTCTGCATAATATTATTTTCTTCTATTTCCAATGTAATGGTTGTTTTAGTGTGAATAATTAGACCATTTCCGAGTTCCTGTTTGCCTCAGGTTCAAAACAAGTCCCGGTGCCCATTATTCATTATTATTCATTAATCTATCCCTTTCTTATCTATGGTGTTCAAGTGTGGGGTTTAACATACCTAACCTATTTAAAGCCTGTCACTACTTTGCAAAAGCGATTAGCTAGAATTCTGACATTCTCAGAACCTATGTTACACTCAGAACCATTGTTAAAATCTCTTAATCTGTTAAAATTTAATGATATAATTCAATCAGAAATCCTTTCTTTTGTTTATCAGTGGTTTCACAAGCTAGTTCCTTCATGTTTTTCTGATTTTTTCAAGCCGATATCCTCTATACATGAGTATCCTACACGTCAGTCACTGAATGAAAATTTATTTATAAAATCAATTCGAACTGCCCAATATGGTATTCGCTCTCTTCACTACACTGGCTCCAACCTCTGGAACTCACTTCCAATTACTATCAAGCAGATAACTCCATTCTCTAGATTTCGTAAAACTTAAAAAAATATATTATAGACAGTTATAATGATATTATTAGTTCTTAGTTGATATGTTATTATTGTTAATATTATTAACATATATATTATTATTATTATTTTTATTTATTTATTTTTTGGATGGTTAGATCTTAAAGAAATACTTTTAACATAAATTGTCTATTTAACTCTGTATTCCCTCTGATAAATTTAGTTCCTTTGGGGCACCTACTCGATTAGTTTTATAAGCTATTTAGGTGTCCCAAACTCTTCACAATCAACCTTGTATTAAAACTGTTTGTTTACTTTGTAAATATTCATATGTATATTCTATTTTTTTTTCTTTTTCCAACACTGTAAAATTAATGTTTGTGTGAGTTTAAATTAAAATTGATTGATTGATTGATTGATTGATTGCCCAACCATTCAAACGATAACGAGCTTGATTTGCATGAAAATACACCACTCATTTCCATTTGAATGGCTGCCCACCAGGACTGGCTCCGAAACCGAGGAAAACAAGAAACCCGAAAATGGGCTATTATAATAACAAAATTTTGCATAATCATTGTTTCCAGTTTCTCGTGGGACTTACCGTATGATGGTCGCTACTCCAAACAAAAACAAAAACACAATGCTTATGCAAAATTTTGAAAGGCAAACAAAGAGTATTATGGTATTCATGAAAAAATGTAGCCTGAATAGACCTATTTCGATATACTAAAATTCAGCCCCAAACACAAGGCATCACCTTGAGGCTCTGGGGAATAAATATAAGGATTTGCATGAGTTTATTCCCCAGAGCCTCGAGATGATGCCTTTCGCTCAGGACCGAATCCCAACACATCGAAACCGGTCTGCTAAGCTCCAGAAATAATTCCCCAGTCTTCATAAGCCCTCGGTTTACAAGATATTGTTTGAAGACCCTCTTTGTGTACCCGTCCCTGAGACAAAGCAACACATATTTGACAAAAGATTGGATAATCTGGTTTCCAATAATATCCGATAGCAGTGCCTGTTATATCTCCAATACCTTTCCACTTCCATTCCAGAAATTTGTTGTATTCAGTCTCGTTTTTGCTAAGGTATAAAAGGTAATCGGCTAAATGGCGTGGACTTTTAAAATCACGGACCTTTATGACGGCATTCCGAAGATTCCCAGGCAGAAACTCGTCCAGGTTATCAGTTCCCATGGCAACAGGCACTGAACCAGCGTTCAGGGCATGGGTCAACTGGTCATCTACGAAATAATCACAATCTTGATTAAAAAATACCAAAGTGAATTTGTACTTTCTGGCCAACTCACTCTTGGTGAGTTTATAGTTCTCTTCATATCTTTTGATAAGATCCTGTTTGTTCCGCAAGCAGCCTCCATAAGAATCCACTGTCACAAACTTCATCAGTTGCCTCATGTATTCAGTGCGCACCTTTTCGCAGTTTGAGAAAGCAGCAAAGATCAGCCCAACCTTGTTGCTGAATGAAACTGGGGCCTTCAAATTCGGTTCCTCAAAAGTAGGAAACGGAAAGTCGGAATCCAAGCGATAACTTTGTAACAAATTGAATTTGGACATAAAACCTGGATTTCGTAATGTTGGCGTGTAAACTGGATTCTCCCGAGTCATCAAGATCCATGGCACAGAATGATTGGGAGGCATCATGTGTGGATCTCTTGCACTTACAACAAAAGCATTAGCTTCATTCACTCGGGAATGGTTGACTGTTAGTTCACATGCTACCGGACAGTCTCCTCTCTTCCATGTACCTTCCCACCATTTCGGAACTCTTTTGTAAAGAGTCGACCAGAAGATGATGAGCCAAGAGATGTCGGTGCTATTTTCGATGTTTGACGTAAATCCAACAGTCTCCACTGAGGTGGGATTTCGTATGATGTTTTTATTCTGCTTTAAGACGTGCTTAAACACCAGTTTGATGTCAACTTGACTCACAACCATGGCCATGATTAGAAAACCGAGTAATGACAAAAACACCAATAATCGAATTACCCTCTTGTGGTTGGAATTCATCTCTAAATCGATTTTCTCCTTCTGAATCGCTGCTCTAACGCTCGATTGCACCGCACGAAACGACAGATGGCTAGATATTTTCAACAGTGATGTTGAACCCCCTAAATGAAGATTCCCAAATTACCGATAGCCCCTTGATTGTAGACTGCGTAGCAAACGTTCCTGTTCGAGCGAAAGCTCAGATATGGCACACTGTCAAAGGCCTTAGACAGATTTAAGTGTAAAATAATACTGTATGCCTGTTGTCTGTGAAGAACTGT
>NC_090888.1:51498984-51506484 GCF_036669925.1 Montipora capricornis
TGAGAAGACAGTGATTTAGGAGAAATGGTGCATTTTATACATTAGGTTCCTTGTTCCCTAATCACTCTGCAGTGATACGAGAAGTAGATCAATAGGCCATTTCCGAATTGCTGTTTGCCTCTGGTTCAAAACCAGTCTTGGTGCTGAACCATTCAAATGATAATGAGTTTGATTTGCGTGAAAAGACATCACTCATTTTTATTTGAATCGTTGTGCACCAGGACTCGCTTTGAAACCGAGGCAAACAGCAACTCGGAAATGGGCTATTTCACACTAAAGATCATTTCACGTAGACAAGATTTGCTAATGATTATCGCGTTCGCGCTTATCAATAGCTTGTGCAAAAAACCGTTGGAAGTGTAAAATGCTCGTGCTAATGTACCTCTTAAACTATGGCAAAATGTCACAGTTAGTACTGACACATCAAAACGAAAAATTCACTAGGGTGGGGAGATACATGTACCACCTGTACATGCACCTGACCCTACCCCACTCCCAATTTCTCTAACCTTTTTTGAGCACCAAGTATATTAGGGTAGCGTTTTCGCTCCTCTCCAGCCGATAAACTCAGAGTTCACGAAAATTCCGTGTGATTCGATGTTGTCCATTTGACTATATCTCTATCTATTTCTTTTTATGACATTTTAAGTATATGCTCACAACCCAGTCAGGGATTGGGTAGGCCTTGCGCCATGCGCAACGGGGCCGACTATGCGCCCTAGTCGTGTAAATACATCTTATTCGATGGTCAACATATAATACGCGCGGATATTTTGCGAGCATACAGAGATTTATTATTCCACAACAAAAAGGTGTCATGCACTTCAATCTTTGTCTTAAATTACGTCAAATGAAAACATGAAATATCGACCTGTGTCTTTGTTTCCTTCATGTTCGCTTATTTTCGTCCCCAGACCTCTCCTCGCTGTCAGCTCGCAAACGAGGTTCTGTCGAGCCATTCTGTTTTTCGCCGTTTTCACCGGAACGAATAAGAATTCATTTGCATTTTCATCATAATGCCCCCGAAGAAAGTTCCAAAAGTAGGTGGTCAAGAACAAACAAGACTTTTAAGTTTTTTATAACGCCCAGTCCGCTAAGATGGATCGCAAAAATGATAACACCGATACGACTGATAAACTCAGTCAGTGTAAACAGTTTTTCCCACAGTTGTTAACAGTTGTTATCACAGTTTTTAACACAGCTCTTGAGTTGAATTTTATAATAACATGTTCTTTTTAAGAGTGAGACTGGGACAGGGTTAGATATCATATATTAAATGTAACTGAGAAATACTAAATGAAATGAAATGTAAGTAGGTACTCATTACGTACTACTTATCCTCATCGGGCCGGTGAGGACTCTAAAGGCCGGAGGTACTCATTAACCACAGTAAAAATACTGTACTGCTTCCACGAATTGTTCTTATCAATACTGTATTCCCTGTCATCTGACCCACCCCATGACTTCAATGGCCCATACTTATACAAATATGGCCCATAACTTTTGAAAGTCAGGGGTCATAGGCCCATTTATGTATTTTGCCTTCCCAATCCTTGCTCAGTATACGTTTGGCTTCCTCTTTTCAGTCCAGACCTGTACGATGTTGTGATCGTTTGTGAAGATGGAACTGAGTTGCAGTGCCATAAGTGTATTCTTGTGGCAGGACTTGGTAGGTTCAGTTCAAGTCACTGCCCTAGCTAATAAAGTTACAGCAATCATTGTGAAATACTGCAATCTGATTGGCTCATGATTTTTGACAGATTACTTTCGAAGCATGTGGGCCAGTGACTGGTTGGAGGTAAAGAGAACTGTTTTTTAATCGTTGCACTGACAGTTTTAGTGAAAGCTTTCCTTGAGGCGGTCATGCGTGTGGTGTGTAATGAATCTGCACGACCCAAGTACATAATAGAGCATGTTGTAAAGAAGATGGTGATATGGCTACAGCTTTTTTTTGATTGGCGAACCCCGAAGGTGGTCTTTAACCCTTCAGTCCTGCAGCCGCACCCTATCGACGAGTAAAATCGTTTGGCGTAGAGGACGGTGCCTACTATTGTTATTGCGCATACGTTCTGCGCATCTCGAGATACTCGGATTTCCTATCGGCGGTGCTTATTGATACAGGGATATTTTGCGCGGTTCAAAACTATGCGGAGAAAACAGAACTTAGCAATTGCTCTTGGTATCCAAAAAGAAAATTGGGGGTAACCACGCATTTTTCAGAGATAATGAAGCTTTTAATTTGGAAAAGAACGCCATACATTGCGAATATTGTTGATTTTAAAGTTATCTTCGAAAAATGCGTGGTTACCCCCAATTTTATTTTTAGATTTCAATAACACTTGTTAAGATCTGCTTTTCCCGCATAGTCAGTAAACCGCGCAAAAATACCTTTGAATTAGTAGACACCGTCCTTAAACGGAGTAAAATCTACGAGTATCACTCTGACGAGGGAGGGGTTAATTAAAGTGGACGTTTTTGATAAGAGAGTGATTCCATTCGGTGTTAATACAAATGTTGTGTGTACGAATAACATTTGAACTGTCCCACATTATTTGGTCTTTGTCGTGAAATAACTTTAGATTTGAAAGACCATAACGTCGTCGTTAGGAAATGGCTCCAAAAGATCAATTGAGAAATTCCACGATCCACGATCATGCCACAATAATCACAAACAAAGCTGAATTGAAAGGGTTGCAGTGATTCATTTTGTAATATGCGCTTCTGAATTTCCTTTTAAAGGCCAGCGGGCACTGTAAGACCATCAAGTTGCCATTTTCAGCCGACACTCTGGAGGTAATGCTCGATTTTCTTTACACTGGACAAGCGGGGCGAATTCAAAGTAAGTGTCATCGTGTTTTGTATATTCGTTGAGAATATTATGGCGCCTGTTTCTTTGCATGTTTAAATGACTAGACCTTATTCGTGCTCTCGCGGTTCGATTGAAACTGGTATGAGATTGAAGTCTCACCCTAATTAACCTCATTCCGTTTCCGTTCTAGTGCAATCACGAGAATACGATAATAACCTGCTTTGAGAAAATGTATGTTTCGATGATGATCCGAGGATAGTTGAGAAAAAAAAAACCCCGATTGCTCCTGCACGATAGTGAGACCTGTAAGTGTCCAATTACCTGTTCGAATGGTCCACTGCTGGGCTGCAGGAAACACGCGGAAGCTATAAGCAGTTGCAAAAAGGTTGAGACACTGAATCTAAAATTCCCTAATTCTTCCTAAAATCCCTTTTCCAGTTCAAAAGAAAAGTCCTAACGCCCTTCCTTTCCCTCCCTCCCCCCTTTTCTCAATGTTGATACCCGTTAGTTTGAATGGCAATTGGAGATGAAAACAACTTTGTTTGGGGGAGGGGGGGTTGGTGGTGCGCTGACTTGAATGACACGCATTGTACGGTTGTGTAGCAGTGAGTTTCTCAACTCTTTTTGCAATTGCTTATAGACCCTTAGGCTAGGTTGAGATGAAAGTTGCCCCGTTTTACTGTTGAGAGTGAAATTTTAAAAATTAAAAATGTGCCATTTCAGCCTGCGCACGTGACAAAAGAGATGACCAGTGTCACCCCCGTAAATTAAGAATGTAATGGGGATTTTAAATTCTACGACGTCGTCATCGACGAAAACGTCACCTCAAAATATAACTTTGAGCTATCGTAAGTTTCTCACGATTAGTCCATGATCTCGTTGACGTGATACAGTGTGCGCCAAGTATCCTAAAAATAAATTGGTACGAACAGTTTCAGATTAAAATATAGCCGGAATGAAAGGTTTGTTTTTGTACGCTCACGTGGTGGTTAAAACTTCAAACTTGGTGATTTCACGTCGTTGTTGGGCAGAGTGCAGCAAGCATATGTGCCGAATGTGCAGCATGATTATTTTTCGTCTTTTAGGCAATGATTTTCTTGTTTTTTGGCATTAACGTTTACGATGGCGACGCGGAGATATTCGGAAAAAAAATGCCCCTTTGCGGGAATCGTCAACTACGTTCCGATTGCTTCTTCGGTTGCTCTACCACTGGGCTATAGGAGACTAGGCCATTAAAACGGGGTTGATTTAATTTTATTTATCATTTTTAACTTCAGATAGAGCAGACTTAGAGTTGCTTGGTCGGGTCCTTATTGTGGCGGATCAGGTATGCATAGCAGCATGCTACCATTTGCAATACCATTCTGAAGAACGGCGATAGACACCGTATGAGTAAAATAGAGAAAACTTCATGGAAAGTGCGGGCGTATGGTATTTACGCACGAGTTGTTGACGTACCACGAGCAGTTGGCGCAGCGAACGAGTGAGATTTCTGATACAAAAACAACGAGTGCGTAAATACTGTATAAAGCACTTTCCTTGTGGTATTGTGTTTATTATATACATACTGAGATTTAAATTCTTGTTTATTGTCTTTAATGACAAACCAAGACAAAACTCTGTTACACGACTTCAAGTCAAAAACTCATGCAAAGATTATGACATACTATCGATGTCAGACGTCCGTAAACGTCAGCCCACTTCACGAACCGTTGATTTCAGTCTTCGGTTAGAAAATTCTAATCACGTGATAAAATTTTTTGTGGCTCTGCGGTTTCGAAAATACTGATCTCATGACGCTATTTTCTGTTGCTCTTTCCAAAGAGAAAAACGCGAAACGATGTTGACGGCGAGTAAAACCGGCCGAAGCTATTACGGGTAACCCAGGAAAAGCCTTGTCCGAGAAATTAAGAAGCAGGTGGAAACTTTTCTTCAGGTTTTTTTTTCTATTGTCGGCCGTGGGAAGAACGAAAGACTAGCGCCACGTGGTCGGTATTTTCAAAACCGCAGAGCCACAAAAAATGTTATCACGTGATCAGAATTTTTCAACCGCAGACTGAAATCAACAGTCCGTGAAGTGGGCTTATAAAAAGCCCTTGTCCAGGGACGTCTGAGATCGATGGTAAGCTTAAATTTGTGTCAGAAATTTGACATTAAAGAAAGCAAAGAATGTGAGAATATTATTTCGAATGTCTCTCGGTACTTAAAACAAGGCATCTTAAACTTGAAGGGTCATAATCCTCTCCGTCTTTACGTCTCACAGAACGAATAAACTCCGCCAAGGTGCTTGTTTAATTCTGCGGCCTCTATGTTTGCACTTCTCGCTCGTCGCTCTTTCCGTTTCTCAAACATATTTCCACCAATTTCACATCTCGTTTCGTTTTCTCTTTCGCGTTCTTGTTTTCGAGACTTTCCACGTAATCTTCGACCGAAGTATCGTGATCAACGAACCTTTTCTCGTTCATGTGTTTAAGCATCAACACTTGCAAAGGCTTAAGATTTCTTTAAAAAGCGAAACACTGCCAGCTGAACGAAAATCACTTTGTTACGGCTCACACGTCAAAAAACATGATACGCGGTGCCTGATTGGACGTATCGTTTTCCTCACACGTGGAAAAAAGCGATGCGCGCCATTTGATTGGCTGTTGGGTTCTTAGACCAGCTTGGGAACCGCCTTTTCAGTGCATGAGTAAATCTCAGTATGTATATAATAAAGATCTGTACGATCAGTTGCATTGACAAGCTAAGGCGAATGCGAAGTTTTTACAAGTGCATTCCATGCAGATAGAGTAGATATGTCCGGTAGTGCAAGTAGTTAGATGCACACCGATTTCAATTAGGGTCACGAAGTGTCCTCTTGCTATCCTTCCCTCGTGTCTCGGAGCACAGACAATTTACGTCACAAGGTGTCCCCCAAATGCTGCTCCTTTAGTAAGGATAATACAGGAAGACCTTAGACAGCAATGACCAGAACCAGGTTGCTGACCAGCGGTTTTCGTTAAAACAGTGGTTTGCTGGGGTTGCTCACACTCGCCGGTTCAGAAAACCTAGTTGTGGTCATTGTTATTTAAGGTTTTTCGATAATGCAGTTGCATTTACCGTAACCTAATGGGCCATTTCCGAGTTCATGTCTGCCTCCCCTTCAAAGGGAGTCTATGTGCGAAGTTTTTCTTATGAAAATTAGTTTTCATTCATATGTAAAGTAGAACTAATTACCATCACAAAAACTTCGCACTGAGACTCGCCTTGAAGAGAAGGCAGACATGAACTCGGAAATTGGCTATTAGGTGCATTTTTGGGACACAGTTCTTTTTCCAACCTTTAATTTCATTGGATTGGCGTAAACGCAGCTCTCTTATAGCGTTGTTTTATGAACCATTTTTCGAGAGCTGTTGTAATGTCTGCGCCTTGATACCAAGTTGTCCTTTTTTTCGATGAAATTCTTAGGAAACGTAGGAAAACAAAAATTAATCTGAAACGGGTTGGAGTCTTGCAGGTTGTCTGGTAATCTGTTTCCAATAAAGGAAGATTGTTGTGATTTACAATAGCATTCATTCAATTTGTCTGATACCGTTTACAAATTTCACAATGCAAGTATTCTGTGGTATAGTGAACAGCCTGCTTGAGCCACATGACACCCCTTTGAGACTCCCCTACTCCTCGCGATCACGCCATTGTGTGTGATGAAACTTCCTTGAACTGCCTTTAACACAACGGAGATTACCGTCACTCCTCAATTGCTTTACTGTAATTTGACGTTCTGATCAATGTTTATCCGCAGTTGCTTATTTACCGACTGAAGGAAATTTGCGAGGTTGCGATTTCAAATCTTAGTAAGTACGTACATATAATAAAAAGTAAAAAGTAAAGGAAAGTAAAGTAACTTTATTTAGGTGTCGTTAGTCGTTCTAGCGCTGGAGCACAAATTGGGGACACTGTAAACTGAAATTAACAATTAACACAAGTCAAGTCTTATCTTCGATATTGACCAAAAGAATATCAGTTTTTGGAGATGAGAATGAGATAAAGGACAGGATTTTGATATTTTCTAACAAAACGTGTTTTTCCTTTTTACAGTCACCTTGAAAAATGTAACCCAGATTCTGGAGTTTTCCTTATTGTATAATGCTAATCAACTTCGAGATGTCTGCACAGAGTTCATTACAAACAATCTAGGATATTTTTTGGAAGCCAGGTTTGAAACTGAGATCTTAAGATTAACGTGTTTACATCTATGAGTCTGGTAGTACTTAGTTCTCTTACAGCTATTTTCTATACGTTCAAGTTGATGACGAGGCAATGGAAAGAGAATGTTATTATATGTACTTATTGACTGAGTGGGAGGGCCGGACGGGAAAATATTTGGCCCGAAGTTGGCGTACCCTCGGGCCAAATATTTTCCTGTCAGGCCCTCCCACTCAGTCAATAACCATTTTATCATATGGGCTCTTTACACTATTTATTAGCACTCATGATCAGAAGATGAAGTTAGTACAAAATAAAAAAGAAAATTCTGCACAGGAAGTTTATCTAATATGCTGTTTGCATTTGCTTTTCTGACTGTAAATTACTTGGATGTTTAAAAGCGACGAAATCCCCTAAAATTTCATCGCACGGAGCAGTACGTGTTCCCAATAGGGCCGTACGGCTTTTTCCGGCCCTGCTCGCGCTAATGCGTACGGCCCTCATAC
>NC_090888.1:51518984-51521484 GCF_036669925.1 Montipora capricornis
TATCTTTAAGTTGTAAACGCTCTTTTTGTCATAGTCTGTTATTGCATTAAGAACTCTACTGGCTTTGGGTAAGACGTAAAAATGCTACTTCTTTGTTTAAAGCTTCTTTTTCGGCGTTTAGTTGGCGCTCTCAACCTGACTTCTATGCGACCGCGCCTGATTTTGATGACCAGGATGATGTCAACACTGGCTGTGAGCGCTTTTCTGGTCTACCATCGTCTCCTCCGAATAGGTAAATTACGTTGATAAATCATCTTCTCTGTAGCAGGTAGTTTCAACAATTTTAGTTAAAAAAAAAGAATAATAAATAAAACAGTATTATAATTTTTCGAAATGAAGTATTGCAAGCAGGTTAATGTAACTTCGCGTGTATCGGCGTTTCTTCGCCTGCAGTACATTCGAGTATTTGCAAAGATTTTCTCCCAGGAAGAGTTATACAAAAGGAATTTGTTGTCTAATTACTCTGCAGTGAAACGATAGCAAAATATTTTCAAGCTAAATAACACTGAGAAAGCAATGCAAGTATACAAGAAGGGGAATTTCGCTTATTGATCAGATAACACCAAGTAAGGGAAAAATACAGTAGTACTGTGCTGTTCAAAAAGAGATGCCGTCGAATGACAACCCCTTGCAAAAAAAACTTTGAAATACTACATCAAACCTCAAGTGTAAAAAGACATGGAGAGCCGTATACCGGGCGCAAAATGGTTGACACTATGTTGACATCTCACATTCATAACACTGCAACAACGTGAAAAATTACATTTTTTGGCGCGCAAGTGCATTCATTCCTTGTTTTGAGGCCTAGAGGTTAAAGGCACGGAAGCGTGCGCAAAAAGTTTTTATCTCGATTTAATTTGTTTGTTTTGTTGTTGTTTTTCTGTTTCGTTTTGCGCAAACGCGTGTTTTGCCCGGTATACTATTCGTAAGGGTAAATAAAGTGAAGCGACACGGTAGCGTGTACGAAAATTATTTTTTTCTTTCCTGTCTTCCTTCGGCGCGTTGGTACCTTATAATGATACCTTTTCTTGTTTTTCTCGGCAGTGTGTGGCAGTCGACTTCTATCGCGAGTTCCCCGCCTTCTTCGCCGGTAGCTTTCTCTTCAATTCTTGAATCACAAGAGCAAGAAATTTCCTATCTTGACAGGTATGAATATTTAGAATGTTTTCCGCGTCTAATAAATTCATTCCTCGTCTTGTATAAATGCAATATCACTGTTAAACGTTTTCGTCCTATTAACGGCGGTATAAGAGGATGATTGTCACCTCAATGTAGTTCAATGGCCTACCTTTCGCGTGCCTTACATACTAGTGGAGCATTCGAACTAGCAATTGGAAGGTCCTATACGAAGTTCGGCGATAGAATTTCTTCCGCCGAGTACGCCAATCCCACTACGACCCGGATCGTGTCATTAATCCAACCTCCTGCCGGAGATATTTTTCTAAACATTTACTTGATTTTGATGTTCCAAATTTAAATCTCAAGTTAATCTGTAACGGCAGCCCCTTCACATAATCATATTAAGAAGCAATTTCGCGTTGCTATCATGGGATGGCGTTCGTGTTGGTTTTGCTTGTGTCATTTCCTCTTTTCCTTTTTCTTTCCTGTACAGAATCAGCAAAAAGCCATTTCACATGACACAGGTAAGAGCAGTCGACTGTTGATTCACAGACAATCCACATGCACACGAAGGACCGCTTCTTTTCGGACGCTTCTTTTAGTTTAATCTGGCGCAAAGATTTGGATCCAGGTCGGCCCAACACCAGGGCTCGAAGTTAAGGGTTTTCTTGCATGCGAGCTGTATTGGGCAAATGTTAACTCGGAGCAATCGTGTTTTCGTTATTGTTCAAACTGTTGGTTACGGTAATACTGTAAAGAGCTGGTTTATTCAGTTAAGTGGTGTCATTCTTACTTCAGCTCGAAGAAAAAGCTATGGAGGAATTACTGCACCATTATGGCGGGAAGGACAATGCGTGCGAGTTCGTGACAGTTGAGAGAATTCCATCGACCGCAGCCCACCCGATATGGAAAAAGGAACGATCACCATCGCTAAACAGCAGTTAACGAGCCGCTTCATCGTAGAATATAGAGCGACGTCTGGTCATTTCGTGGTTGCCTGAAACTGTTGGTGCCAGTCTTGGTAACACGACAAGTAATTGTGGAGTTGACTTCGTTCGGAGACTTGCTATAAAAAGCACGCTGAAATGAGTACGGAAATGGTCTGCTAGTATTCATTCTGTCCAAATAAATGATAATAAATAAAACGAAGTAATCGGGGTGTTGCTACTGAAAACAAACATCCCAAAACTCAGAAAATCATCCTGTCTAAAAAAACCTTTCTCCTGGGTCATGACGAATGGGAGGTGAAATTGAAAATCAACGCGAGAAAAATGATAGAAATTTTAAAACTATAAAAAATCGGACTTCTTTTTTCTAGAAATTCCCTTAGAGGGTAAAAGCTTTTTTTAGTTCAAACGAATGTACTAAATTCTCAAGTTTC
>NC_090888.1:51523984-51526484 GCF_036669925.1 Montipora capricornis
AGCTGGAGGCGATGGCAAATTGTCAACCTTGGAACTCGGGAATGTGGTGCGCCGTCACCTCTGCAAACTTTTCTAGGAGGGAGGCATGGGGCGTGTATATTTTGTCAAGGTAATTTCATATTCTTCAACTAGAAATTGAGGTATGGCCTGGATTAGCACTACAACAAGAAACGGGTTGCTGTTAATTGCGGTAGCAGTGGTTGTCGCTGTCTCTCTTATCCTGGCAATTACACTTTCCAATCGGCCGGAGGAACCATCGAGATCAAGGCGTTCCGGTAAGGCTTTTTTAGATCAATCATATTTCATTCGTTTTAGTGCAAACTTCCAACGTGACGAAGGATTCCAAGGAGCGATAAAGGATTTCAAGGGCGACAGAAACCATGAACATCCATAAAGTTGCACTCCCTAGGCCTACAATCGTTTGCCCTTTTGAGAGGTCAATATCTCGAGACGTATTTTAGAGGGGAAAACAGTCGATATCCATTCCGTAACTAATGATATTATCATAAAATTATCTGCAACCTCCTCTCTGACCGTAATATTTAGGGGTGTAATACATCGGATTAAAGCTTAAGACGAAACAAATTCAGCGTATATGCTATTCGGCTTTCCCAGAGTACAGAGATGATAATCCAGATAATCGCCAACAGGTTATGAAGAGATCTCGCTATTGCAATTCTGCCGTGAACTAACACTGCAGACTCCTTTTTACAGCAAATTGAAATAACATAATGTTTCGATTGACATCTACTCTTCTCAAACTCTGTCAAAAATGACAGGTGTAGGAAGAGTTGTCGTAGATGAGTTTGTCAACAAAGCGGTATTGCGACACAACAGCCGCGAAATGAATTTTGGACATCTTGATGAAAGGCTGACGTATTGTTATTTGCTGTAGAATGACAGTTACGAAGTCTTATGAAAGGCTCAATTATCGTGTGTTGCAGAAGGGCATCGTCAAGAGACCGGTTCTACTCAGAAATACGCTACTGCCTTATTAAATGGTCTTAAATGACATATGAACTGAACAATTTACCACCGATGTAAAAAGCAAAATTATCTCTAAGGTGAAATTATCAAATTTTGGGTTTCAATTGAAGAGACCTTGAGCATCAGTACAACATTTTCTATGTTTACTTAAAACCGTTCATACACAGCGAGTTACAGGATGAGTTTCGCCCGTATTGTATGTACAACGTGATCACCAGTGATGGAATAATGAGTCGCGAAATACCGTAAGGCTTACGATTGCGCAAAGTTTCATTTCAAAGTGATTCAGTTTTCGTTGACGCTGCCGTTCATGATCAGTGCGCTAGCTTAATTAAACTCGCCATTGTGTCCAGCTTCTACTTCATTCTACTGGTGGGGTAACGTGAATTTTAGCTCTAGGCGATTTCCCACAGTTGATAACCACACAAGAAGAAGTTCTTACTTGACAGCTTTCCGCTTTGTCTTTTCAGCCTTTTTTTCTTCAGTTCATTGTTGTATCCCTTTTGTTTTCTTTCTTTTGCGTATTCCACTAGTTATTTGGCTCTCTTGCTCTTTTGTTCTACAAAGAACATTTCGGTGGTTCGATTTGAAACCGGTGGACCCGGCTTGTCAACAATTTGCAGTCAGGCTTCGGTACTTGGTTAAAATTACCGTTTTCCTAGATGACTTAAGTTTTACACTGGTTTGCATTCACCATTCACTTAACATTTTGTATATTTGACTCAAAACCGTCATTCTCTTTACATCGAAAATATAGAATGGCTTTCAATGTCGCAGGTTACTGCTCGATTGTCTCGGTTTGGCATGCTATTGTTACGCTAATGCTTCAGTCAATTCCAGCAGTGCCCATCCCCCCCTCGGGCTAACCCCCGGGCATTAGCATTAAAAAAAAAAAAGGGCAAATTCTCCGGGGTGGGGACACAAAGGTAAGCTGTCTAAATGCTCCGGGGTGGGGACGAAGAAAGAGTGCAAATGCACCGCCCCCGGGATCGAAATAGCCGTGTTCAGGTCGGTGATCGTTTTTTGATAAACCAAATATAGTTCACCTTGTCGCTGTGAAGAATCAAGACATTTTAAATGATGATTAATCGCAATTTAAGCTGGCAAGATTGGTCTTGAAGATCGCATCATTTGAATTCGCAAACCTTCTGTATTTTAACTCCACTTTCATGAATTTAAAAATTGCTAGGCTAGTTTTGAATGCGAAGTAGTCATGTTTACGCAGTCTTCACGTCAGTGATTGTTTTGTGGTATTAGTTCACCTTGTTGCTTTTATATATTCATATGCTTACAAGTATAAATGAAGAAATACCTCAAATTGAGAGAACATACCTTTAAAAACATCCACAAATTTTCGAGTCCGTGACGGACAAGCCAGTCTTTAAGGAAGGCCTCGTCTTTTCCGATAAACTCTTCCATGTTAATAGACCAATTTCGATATATTAAAATTCAGTCCTAAACAAAAGACATCATCTCGAGGCTCTGGGGAATAAATATGAGGATTTGTATGAGT
>NC_090888.1:51546484-51551484 GCF_036669925.1 Montipora capricornis
ATTCGTCCTCGTAGAATAATTGTTGAATATATTAGCATCTATATTGATCGTACATATTCGCGCTTATTGGACCCACCTCGTTGACTATTTACCACCTCATATCCAACGCGCGTCCATGGAATAATTGTTAATTAGCATCTATATTGATCGTATTTGTGCTCCCCAAGAAAGTCTTTATGTGAACGAGATTTAACGAGCATGCGGAACCGACGTGAGATCGGAGCATCGAATTATTCCATCTGTCCTAACCAACGTCGGACACGAGAAAAGAAAAGAAAGTCTGAAGCGCAGTTGGCGCTAAAATGTCTTCTTTGACAGTATCAATGAAGATCGAGTGTCAAATCCGCCTTCCCAGTCCCCAAGCCTCCTCCATTCACCCCAAACCAACTCCACGACGGACCGTGCTTATCGATTGCAAACTAAAACGAAATGACCACACTTACACATGTACATATTACTGATTCCACATAGGTTGTCCTTTAATCACGTTTCAGGCGTTAGTTTGGTTTTTGGAAAATTTGATTTACTACGTACGAAAATGAGCTTCCTTTGTTGTTTTACTGCTAACTCGGGAAGATAAACCTATGGTGTCCTCATTAACACTATCAAGACTGGGTCATCACTTCTTTCCATCCCTCAAACTGACATTTCCCTTTTTATTAACCGCGCGGCCATGGGCCGAGCGCGGTTCTTGCTCTGCACGGCATTTTTTTTTTTTTTTCGTTGTGTCGGTGAGCTGAACCAAACTTCTACTCGGCCATATAGTCAGTGGGACTTCCAGTCACGCAATTTATGATGTTTATTCGCCAAAAGCTGTTAAAACGTTAATGTAAAAGTTTATGAATGTTCCACTCTTTATTTAGTACGAAATATATTGCCTTTTTGTGTTATTGAAGCGCTTGATTCGAAGCCAGTATTGAATAAATAAAGAGCCATTACGTCATCCATGGAATGTGTCGACGTTGCAACTTTTGTTGGCAGGGAAATAACCACCGTACTAAAGATAGCCGTGGATAACGTAATTCTTGAATTATGTGACTCGTAAGACTACTTTGCTAGCCCTTTACTCATGTAAAAAGACCAATTAAATTTAATCGTGACTTTTAAGAAAGAAAGCTGTAAGTTGTTAAAAGTGTCATTATCGTATCGTTCATACCCATACATATCCAGAAGAAAGTTGCAGATTTGTTAAAACCTTTACGTCATCGGAGTTTTTACAACGGCTACTACTGATGGTGCAATCGGAGATTTCACCTCGGCTATAAGTGATAGTGCAATAAGTTCGTGTGCAGTCGTTGTTGTCATTTGTTGTGCTACAGATTGATCAGGTGATTTTGTGTCTATAGTCATAGTGAATCAACAAAGACTGCTTTGGAATGTGTAATACGTTGCGACAATAGTGGTAAGAAAACAGATAAATTTTCAAAGCGCGGTTTTAAGATCTGAAAGATCTTCTTGCTCAACTTATACGACATACAGTCTACTTTAGACTTCAAATCTACTTCAACGAAACAAAGATTTTAAACAAGCTGAGAGGATTCACAATAGGCGAGGCAAAGAGTTAAACCCGGATAGATGGCTTCACCTTGCGGTTTCCTATATCCACTAGACTAACGAGACAACCTCCCGGAAAATCGAATTTTTTAGAGTATTGAAATAGTAGTACCCAGCAAAACAATTGAAAGTTAACCGTTTTCAACGGGGTTTTTAGACCTAAATACTGTAGATCAGCGTGGCATAGCTTAGAAACGCTATTTCTTGTTGAACTAAAGCTGTAATTCTGCCTGTTTTCATTCTTTTAAGAGCGGTAAGCTTGTCAATATTAACATGGGAGATTTCGTCGTGTAATTGTTACGAAATGTCCAATGTCAGTTTGAGGGATGGAAATTTGTGTTGACCTCAAGACTGTAACGAAAAGTGCAAAAAATTGGGTTTTAAAGGCAAAATGACCATTGGAAAAAAGCGTCAACTTACACATATTTCTTACGATGGCCGGTTATAATAATTTGCCGTTATCAACACGTTGATAAAACCAAATTTTCGTATTCCACCGTGAAACCAATAGAAGCAGTGCTAAAGTTTCCTAAGTGACCCAAGATTTAAGCCTTTATTTAAAAAAGATACGTGCTTATTTTAACTGGAATTTTCCCATTAAATGGTCCGCCATTGCTAACTTTAAAATCTTGAGAGAGCTGGATCGAAGAGGAAATGACGTCAAAGACTCAATAGTTTAAGAGTGCAATGCATATTTACACGGCTAAATTAATAAGCAGCACGGAAGTTTCGGGATTTCAGACTTTTAAAATCTTGTTTTGCATATGTAATAAGCTGCGTTTATACGCTGAATTTTTAAGTTAGTGAGTCAACGATGTCACTTATCCCTAAATCCAACCGCCTGAAGCCCTATCGGTCAGTTAGAAAAAAAGGAAGTGATTTTTTTATCATAGCGAACCATAATAAAGTCTTGCTCTATGGATACTCCGGACTGCAGGATAAGTTTCCATACATGTAAAAATGTAATAATGGTTGCCATGGTATCTACTGGTTTTTCTCGGTTTTTTTGGCTTCACTCAAAATGGTTACTGCTTATAAGCAAAAGAAAAAAATAAAGAAAAACCGAACGGTTATTCAAGTAATTTTATTTTATCCTACATTATCCGAAAAGGGAAGTTGTTCTCTTCCAAAGTTTTCGTTTTGGATGCTTTGCAGCGCTCATAAAAGGACAAGTTTCCCTAAAAACTAACTGCATACCAAAGCCTTACGTCAGTCATTTAGAAGAAACGAGTGCACCTCTACACACCAGGTTAGTATCTATTAGCTAACTGATAGTAAAGACATTGCCGATCTAGCCGTGATTGAAACAGTGCCGCCGCGTCAAATTGAGAAACTGCGATAACAGTAGTATGGCACCAAGCTACGCCAAAGAGCGGCTTGCGAATAAAACAAAGCAAATTACAGATCCCACGAAGAAGAACAGCCTTCCTCACTTTAGTTGACCTCCAGTTCGAGACGAGACAAAAACACAAATTTAGCACTACTCCATGAAGAGTGATTGCTCCCTCTTTTCCGGGATTTATATTGCGTCACAAGTGCGTAATGGGAATCTACGGATGAAAATTTCAGCACGAAAATTAAGCGCATCCACCAAAGCTTTCACAAAATGAGAAACTGAGAATAGGTACAAAGACATATTTGGTTGGATGATGCTTCGTCACTTCCCAAGAGAAGACCACCAATCCTGATGGACAAGTGATTCTTCTTGATGGCTCCGCTACCAACAATCACTACCAGCAGCTATTGCTTATATGCTCCAACCTGGCTTAGCAAAAACATTCCTTATTATGCATCTCAAGTGTTCATTCCATACAGACGCAGCATGCAAGCCGAGTGGATATCATTTGAGATGAGTACAATCCGCACAGTTTGAAAGCTGAAGCACGAGGAAAGTGCTGGGCTCGGATCCCTTGCTGACCGCCGCGATGCCATTTGCGCTAAATTTATATCGAAGGCTAGGACATCACCTCCTCTCAGCTATATTCTCACGAACCGGTGCACTATTAACCATGGCTGTCAATTGCGTTAAGGTGAGCAGCGCTATGAGCAAGTTAAAGGCCACACTGAGAGATTTAATAATTTTGTAACTGTACGTTTCCAGTAAGGTATATATGACCCACCGCTGTAATTCAGGAGTCTTATTCTGCAAGAGTGGCGTTTAATAAACTATTATTATTATTATTATTATTATTATTATTATTATTATTATTATTATTATTATTATTATTATTATTATTATTATTATTATTATTATTATTATTATTATAAAGAGAAGAAAGGGAGTAAGGCGACGTCAAGAGCCGACTACTTCCGGGCCCAAATAGGGATAGCAGCTCCAGAGTAACCCTCTTCGGGTGTTTTTCACTCTACCTAGTTTAAATCAGCTGTCGACCACCTACACCTTCCCTCCAGCTCTGGTTGTCTTACGAATCTTAACACATATCTTCTTAATGTTTCCTTTCGTCTTATCGGTTCAGAGACTTATTCATTCAGTCTCCACAGTTACAATATAGTAAGGGAACAAAGAACTGTGCTATGCATTTACCGGAAATCAAACTCGGAACCTTCAGGTCTATAGTCCTGTGCCTTCACCACTACACAGTTCTCTTCGTTATTTACTTTTGTATAATCATAATTGATAGGCTAAGCCATGTATATTAAATGATAAGCAATACTAATCCTAACCTGGGCCTAATTTTTCTTTAGGCTTAATCCGGGCTCCCCCAAAAAGTTTATAAGTTAATTGAATTCCCTTGAGTGCATAAAATTATTCAACCAAGGTAAAACGGAATCAAAATGTGACCGCATTTTACCTGCAACATACTCATTGCTGAGTTCCCCCAATTTATATAAAAGACCAGCTGGCAATGTTACCCTCTCATGTTCACAGACCTTCTTAATAAATTAAAAGAGAAAGGAATATCCCAAAATTATCATCAATGTATTATCGCTGCATTGTGATCACTATAATCAAAACAGGCAATAGAAAAGCTGCTTCACATTGAGGGAGCCGTGATACGCATGTTGCTATAGTTTTCGGTAAAGATGCAGATTATTTCACTTTAATAACCTTCTTCACCTGCAAACCTTCTTCCTAAATAACAGGTTCTTATTGACGTCTAGAGTGTAATACAGAAATTAAATGTAAAATTTGTGCCCCTATGTGTTTTCTCGAGAATTAGCAAAAGGGTAGTATTATTACTAAGAGGCATGTAGTGACTCTTACATAAAAAGTCTGCTTACAAGCCAAGTGGCCCAACACACCGGAGCCTATCCCCGGTTTCCGTAGAATGAAGCGACTATTTCTACTCCTCCCTGGATGGGATGCTAGTCCATCGCAGGGTTACCCCCAGCATTAAATTTGCCGGTATCCATTTATACAGCTGGGTGGAAAGAAGCACCGTGGGAGTAAAGTGTTTTGCCCAAGAACACAACACAATGTCCCC
>NC_090888.1:51558984-51583984 GCF_036669925.1 Montipora capricornis
TACTACTACTACTACTACTACTACTACTACTACTACTACTACTACTACATTTCCCAAGCCACTTACCATTTCCCATGGGATCACAATCCCTTTCATCAGCTCTTCCCCTCGCAGCCGCATTATACTGAATTTATGTGACAGAGAGTCTTCGAACAACGTGACCCTGCACTAGTAGGATATTAGATATGGATATTGGATATGGTTATACACGAACGTGACTAACCTCGAATGCCAAAAGTAAAGTCTTTCAATGAAAAAGTGCCAGGCTGTTTTGGAGCGATTCACATATGCAGCGAAGCGATACGCTTAACAAAAAGAGGAAAAGAAAGCGAAATTAAACGAGAACTACCTGTGTACATTCTTTTGGTGACGTGCCAATGTTGTACTTAATCGTCCGTGAATAATTGCCATGCATTATTAAATCACTTTGCATCCAGGGGTCACGGGGATACGTAGACTGGAAACTTTCAAAATGTCTGTGCTCTTCACTATGCGATTCTCCACTTCGTTGCTCATCTTAATATTGTCTCAAGCAGCACTCACAGGTATGCACTGTTAATTTTTCACAGGTTTATAGTGTTTTAGCACAGTCCCTTCTTATTGCTCCTTAACCAACAGTTGGTTAATCGAATCATGCTAGGAAGAATGGATCCGAAGTAAATCGTCATTTCGCCGCCTAGAAATCTCTTTTTTTAAAAGTTTATTTAGTGGCATCCTTTGTTGAGGTCGTCGTGATTACATTGTGGTTTAAGTTCAGTTTCCGCTCGTACTCAAGTCGTGTCAGTCTCTATACCAGAACGAATCGCATACCAATAAAATTTATTCAAGACTGATGAATACTTTCGCTGCATGTTTAATGACCATGTAGTGGTGTGTGTAAACGCAGACAGGATAAAAACAATGCTTATGCAAAATTTTGGAGGGCAAACAAAAGAGTACAATGGTATTTTTGAAAGACTTTCGGAAGACGCCTTTGGTAATACTTTTGTACATCATTCACCAGAGGGAGAGGGTTGGAATTCTGTTGATGTTGTCACAGCTACAAGAGAGGCATACCTTATAGTGACAATATCCGAAAAAAGATATGAGAGTTTGTACCGGATTGAAAACCAAGAAATCTATATTAACTGGGCATATTTTTTACAAGCAAAGTAGGTCCAGCTTTCCCCGGGAAATTTTTATCGATACATCGATTATTTAAAAACTTAATGTAATGATCATTTTGGTACTCGACCACTGTGAAACCTGTTGGCTTGAGCTTACACACCGAAGTTCACATTTCAAGAGAATTAATAAATAAGGGAAAGATTTCCGCACAGCTTCAACTCATACTTCATTAATTTGAGAAGACAATGGCAGAGAAAATAGACGGCGACACTTCAAGATAAGCTTGCTACGTAGGCGAATTATGAGGCCCTCCGAGGAAAGTCCTTGTTCCATTCTTCGCTATAAATGTTTGCTTGTGTTCCCTTTTTCCCAAATTACTTACAAACTTGTTCCCAGCTTTTTGATCCCTAAAATTGATGATTACAACTGAATGATTTCCTGTTGCATGCTCACGTTGTCGTCAAAACTTGAAATATGGTGATTTCACGTTATTTTTTTGTGGACTACGACCAAAAAAAAATGCATTGAAACGCGCAGCACGATTATTTTTTTCTTCCTTAATTAACCAATGATATTCTTGTTTTGTGGCGGTGGCGTTGCCGTATGGTAGCCGTCGTCGTTGCTTGGGACGACGTGAACTGACGACGTGAATTGATTAAATTTGAGGTTGTGCAGAGGACTTGAAAACCTGGAAAAACGTTTTTTCCCAAACAACCGCACCGTTCATGCCAATTTTATTCCTGCGATGTTGATACACACTTTCCATTTCGAACGACATGGGGTTATAACGAAATTACTACAACAACGGGAAATAATATTTTTAGACGACGATCTCGTTGGCGGCGTCGTCGTCCTTGCGTAAGCTCCCTACTTTAAGATCTAAGAACGCCACGAAACAGTAATAGGGAACTTTAGCAACGATAACGGGAACGGCAACGCGAACATTATCTAAAAACATAAATTCGCGTTATTGCAATCACTTCACGACTATTCCTCACTTTTATTATGACAAAGGTGTGGCAGTCCGCCAGGAATGAAACCATTCTGAGCGGCGCTTAATTTAGTGGACAAAATGAAACTTTATCTCCCAAGTGCTGACGTTCTGGGCACAAAACCTCAAATTTCGCTTTTTCATGTTGTTAGGGACTTTAAGTAAGCGTTGTCTAAAAATATTATTTCCCGTTACTGTAATAATTTTGCGATTACTCTAAGTCGCCTGGCCTTGGAAAGTGTGATTACGAATTCCAAGAATAAAATTGGTGACAATGGTGTGGATATTTAGAGAGAAAAATGAAAATTCATCGGCAGGTGCTCTCGTCCTCCACATGACCTCAAATTTGATCATTTCACGTCGTTAAGCAAAGACGACGGCTACGGCAACGAAAACGTTAAGGCCTGGCCAAACGCTCGCAACATTTCAACGCAACATCTTGCAACATTGTTGGGCACAACATGTTGCGTACGTTTGGCCACCCTGTTGCGATATGTTGCGATGTGTTGGAACATGTTGGATGATGTTGGATCAAATTTGAAAACGGTCAAATTTTTCGTGCAACATTTTGGATGTTGCATGATGTTGCACTCGTTTGGCCATGTTCACGCTTCACTGGCGAAAAATGTCTGCGCATGAGTCGCGCAATATGACACGTGATACGTTTCCGGGACTATAATTGGCTCTCATGAAAAAAGCACTCCCGAGAAGAACAGAAAAATGGCTACTGTTTGAGAATCGGTAGCTTGTTGGTTTCCGTTCTTTTTAGAGCGATCAAGACTAGTTTTAAAGCCAGCTTCAAGTGGAATGTATTCTTAGAGAACGTCTATGTTGTGTAAAACGTTTGCAAGTCCAATCCAACCATCATCCTCGGAAAATTTGCTCCTGGAAAATTTTATTTCGTGGGAAAAGAGCTGCGAAACAGGTGAGTTTTTTTTTTTTTTTTTAATACACAACATTTATTAACAAATGTTACTATACTTACAATACTAACAGTACGATGACTACAAGACAAAAGTTGCAAGTACTTACAATCGCTATAATATTGCACAGTATACAATACAAACAAAAACTGCAAAGGTTACTGAATACAACCAAAATTAAAATGCGGTACATTGACGGAAAACACTCTTATGTACAATCAACAAGAATGTGTGTAAAGTTCTGCCATTTAGCAAAGAAAAGTTTTTGTTGTCCCGAGGTAACTGCTATGTATTTTTCTAGTTCTATCTTATCCTGCACTAATCTTTTGAAATCAATAACAGATGATTTATCGTTATTTAGTACATTAACATAAAGAAAATATTTTCCGAGTATTATGAGATGATTGAGAGCTAAACATGGTGGACTCAATTGGCGAATAATTCCATATATAACGTCTTGGGGGGACAGATCTAACTGAAGGTTGCATAATTGCAAAATCCAATTTTGAAATTCAGACCAAAAGATTGACGCTTGCGCACATTCAACAAACAGGTGTGTAACAGTTTGATGTATTGCGGGGCAGAATGGACAGTGCGGAGACGAAAGTTTTTCCAGTTTGTACAATAATGAGTTAGTAAATAAGATGTGGTGAATGATTTTGTATTGGAACATAATTAGTTTTGTTTCTTTTGTAGCCTTAAAAGGTAGAAGGTAAATCTTAGAAAAATCGTCACGCTGAAAGTTATAATGTTCAAGCCTTTTTTCGGCGGTGGGACTGGGTAATTTTTGCCGGGTGAGAAGTTCTTGATATAAGGTCTTACAGGAGAGGGGTCTACTTGAAGTACATATGGTTAATGCAGGTGTTGGGTTGCTTTCATTTTTGAACAAAGATTTTTTTCCATTCACTCAAAATTTGTCGACTATCACTCCAAACGAAAAAAAAAAAACAGTTTTCCGGAACGTTGAAGAGATCTTTTATCTGCTTGATGCCGTTTTGGCACCATTTAGAGTAAAAAACGGATTTTCCATTAACCTTTATAAATCTGTTGTTCTAGATGATTTCCTGCAGCACAGCTTCTTTGTTTCCAGGAGTGCTTATCTTAATTTCTTGCCAGTAACAGATGACTTGTTTATAGAACGATGGAATGTGTTTGTTAAGATTAAGACGTTTCGTGTCGTAATTACAATTAAACAACTCTATTCCACCTACTTTGGCTAAGAAATAGGTTGGAATATACTTCCACGGAGCATTAATATCGGAACAAAGTCGTTTGACCCAAGTAAGTTTCAACGCTTTATCGAAAAAAGAGAAATCTTTCATACCTAAGCCACCTTCTTTTTTACTTTTAATCAGAGTTGTTCTACGAATCTTCGCCGGTTTATAGTTCCAAATAAAATCAAAAATTAGTTTGTTAACTTCGTCTGCAAAATGCTCCGGAGTTTCCAAGACGCTGGATACAAATATAGGCTTGGACAAAGCTAAGGTTTTAACAATGTTAATTCTACCTTGTAATGAAATGTCTCGTTGAGACCACATATTAAGGGTCTTTTTTAATGTTTCCTATTTTTCTAAGAATTTTTTTTTTTAACAGCGGTTTCGTGGTTATAAGAGAAGTGAACGCCTAAGGCATATACTGGTTCATGACTGAGCCGAAGGTTACAAATCGCGTCATTTCGGTGACTTAGTGATCCTAGCCAAAGCATTTCAGAGTTCGATTGATTTATCTTTAATCCAGAACAACTTCCGAATTTGGTCAACAATTCGACGAGGTTCGCAACCGATTGTACATCTGCTAACAGAGCGGTTGTGTCGTCTGCGTACTGAGTTAGCTTTACTTCTTGGTTAGCTTGAATCTAGGCCTTTTGCAGCTGGGGTCACGTGACCAAATTTTTCTAGAGAATTTTTATATTATGGGCTATAACTTAAAGAATGCCAGAAATGGAAAGAGCGCATCGAAAATACCAAAATGGCGAAGTTTGAGTCCCCTGGAATGAAAGACGAAGTTTAGACGACAGTTTGAATTTTCGGAAAATTTAGAAGTTTTGTATGGGAAATATTGCTGGAGAGGAAGATCTTGCTCTCCAGCAACATTTTCCATACAAATTTTCTTATTCTTTTAAAACTTCAGACTGTCATAAGATCTCACCTTTTAATGATGGGGGCCTCAAATTTGGCCATTTTGATATTCTCGACATGCTTTTTCCATTTCTGGCATTTGTTAAGCTATAGCCAATAATTTTATGAAAAGTAAGTCACGTGATGGCTTAGCTGCAAAAGGCCTATTCCCTTGATAATGTCAGAGTGTCTGATTGACTGCGCTAGAAGCTCAACAGCAATCACAAATAACATCCCTGAAAGAGGGCAACCCTAACGTACTCCTCGTTGTAAGAAAAAACGTTTTGAAGTGTGGCCGTTGTTGAGAACACAAGTAGAAATGTCTTTATAAAATACTCCGACCCACTGACGTAGTTTGGGACCGAAGTTAAAGCTTGAAAGGCACTTTCGAATATCATCCCATTCGACGGAATCAAAAGCTTTTTCGAAGTCCAAAAATATGGCAATACCAGGAATTTCCCTATTCTTAGTAAATGCCATTATATCGATTATTTGACGAAAGCTTTCTCCAATGAATCTACCCTAAATGTACCCTGACTGGGAAGAATGAATTATGTGTGGTAACACTTTTTCTAGGCGTGTCGCTATTGTCTTAGTAGCGACCTTATAATCCACATTTAATAATGAAACTGGGTGCCAATTTTTTAAATATTCGGTATTTTTCTTTTTCTTTGGTATCAGAGAAATTATTCCTTGTTTTTGAGGAATAGACAAATATCCCGATTGAAATACGTAGTTGAAACTTTCTACCATATACTTCGCGATAATATTCCGAAAGTACCGCTAAATTCTACTGATAAACCATCCGACCCTGGGGTTTTGTTATTTTCCATTTTTTTCAACACATAAGCGCACTCCTCAATAGTGATATAACCCTCACAGGTCGCAACCATCTCCGCCGATAGCACCTTTTCGGCTTGAAAAAATTGATTGAACTCTGGGAGGTTTGGATCTTTGTTGCTCGATCTGTAAATTTTTTGGAAGAAAGTTTCCTCTTCCTTCAAAATCTCCTTTGGACTCGTTATTTTCATACCACTGCCATTAATCAAAGACGTAACGTGCTTTTTCCTATGATTTGTTTTTTCAAGGTTAAGGAAATATTTCGAATTTTTTTCACCAAACTGATACCACCTTGCCCTGCTTCGTATGATTGTACCGCGCGTCTTAAAGCGGAAATTTTTTTCAGCTTAGTTTTGATTTAATTCATTCCGACTTTGTCCATGTCACTGTATTTCCTCCCAAGAGATTACTGTAATTGCCCTAATCTTATCAAAAGACGTTTTTCTTCATTGTGCGTTGCTTTTGCGTTTTGCTTGGAATATTTAATCGTGAATGCTCTTATCTCCATATTTATCATTTCCCAATACAATCCTTTATCTTTAACGTCTTGGTATTTTTGGGCTACTTGTGGAATTAAGAAGCATAGTTTTTTAATAGGAGTTATCGGCCAAGAGAGAATTGTTGAATTTCCAAAAGCCTGGCCCCCGAGGAGGGCCTGGTTTGTGAAATGATAAGGATAGTGAGACGGCTGAATGATCGGAGTAAATATTTGGGAGTATCCTGGATTCATTAATAAGATAATTTAAGTGTTTTGATACTAAAAAATAATCTAATCTACATTGAATTTTCATTGATGGGTTACTCCATGTAAAACCATAAGATTGTGGATTCTTAAAACGCCATGCATCAATAAGGCTGTGTGTTTTCAGCAAAGATTGAAATTCCACAACAGCCTCCTGTGTTTCATCAACAGGTTTGCCGCCGCATTTGTCCATGCAGCTAATTGCGCAGTTTGTATCACCTGCTAAAACAATATTGTCATTTGCATACGTTTTTAGATAAGAAGTGGATATTTCCCTAAAGAATTGAGCACGAGGCTTTTGCTCATTTGGAGCGTAAATATTCACGAAAACACTCTTTTCACCATCAACAGTGACTTCAGCGATTAAGAACCTGCCATGTTTGTTAGAAATAATTTTTTCAAAGGAAACGTCAAGGCGTGGTTTGAAAAGAATTATAACCCCTCTACTATGGGTAGAACCATGACTGGAGACCATTTTGCCCCCCCCCCCCCCCATTTAGCTTCCCACATTTTTATAGTTTGAAATGATGAATACAATTTTTAATGTGGAAAGTTTGTTGCCACCGGGTACAAAAAGTTACTGTAATGTGCACAAAGGAGGATTCCTAAGGTTGCCAGTCATGAGTGAATTGGCTTGTACCAGGTGGCAGGGAAATGGCAAGGTTACTTTTTTCTGCGTTACACCTCTATGAATGATTAATGATTCGATCAGATCTGAATTTGATTTTGAATGTGATTGTGTCATTGGGAACGTAACCCTAGTATCAAATATTTTAAATAGCTGCTTTTAAGGTCATTTATATTCCCTTTTCTGGTGAATGTCTAGGTTATTATACTTTTTAGCAGTCACAACTCAACGATCCTTGCGTTCAAGTAGTTACCAATTAAGTTATATATGGATTTGCAATTAGTTTGAGTTTAAAATCAAAATCAAAATCAAAATCCATGTTAGTTAAAATAATGTTTGGAAGAACAGAAGTGTAGATACAGATGTAAAAAGGTATCTATAGATTCAGGTATTTTTAGACTACTGTTTTCTGGAAGCATTAATGATGTAATTTTAGTTTTAGGGGACTGTCATGTGTTGTTGGATCAAGGAAATTCCGTTTTGAGTCAAGTATGGTTGACAGTGGATAGTTGTTCCTGAAAAGGCTGAAAGGAAGCTTTATTGCCTTGGACGTTTTTTGCTTACACCCCACATGTTTGTTCTTTTCTTACATGGCAAAATTTATCAATATATTTTGTGATTTGGAGCTGCAGCTAGAAACAGTGTCCCAAGCATAAGGTCTCATTGGGGTTAATGGCAGTAAAATAATTTTGTTAAAAAGATGTTTAAAGTTTTTATCATAACTTCTCATCTTGGTCCTGCTGGACTTCAAACATGCTCTACCATTTTGCACAAGGAACTTGTCAATCAACCGTTACCTTTTGGTGTATTTGCAATATGATCTTTTGGATAGCAATTGATTCATTTTTCTTATCCCTTATGTGTAGATATCCTAGGTCTGTCACATAGTTAGTTTTAAGCTTTTATTTCCCGTAGTGTATCTTTATTATAGTTAGCACGTGACCCCACAAGCATGTATTATTGCTTTAATATTGATTGTGTTTAAATAAAGGATATTGTTGTCTTGTCTTGTAGATAATGCAAAACAGCCTCAGTTGTATTTGCATTATTTCTAAATGTTACTTTTAAAGGGCAAACCATTAAAAAGTGTACAAAGTTTGCAGGAGTTTAGGAAAAATATTCAAAATATTCATTGATTTGAAGTTCCTGAAGCAGGTAAATCTTGAAGAGTTTACGCAACCATATTTGGAATATACGGCATTTCTATTTGGGAATGTTCAAGTCCACAGAATCCATTTTCTTTATGTTGAGAAGTACTGTAAGACTGTTGACTCCATGGGGTTCCCCATTGACGAGTAAAATCGTCTGGTGTTAGACATAGTAAAATACCAAGTATGGGCGGTTTAGGGGTGAAGGGGTTAATTAATTAAAGTGCCATCATTACTTTGACTTTCTTTCTTCATTTGAACCAAAACAAAGTGATTAATTATCACCTCCACCATTGCTATACAACGGCTTTGGCTTTTAGAACAAAGTATCAAAGTTGAAGTCGGTGGCTCAAGGAGTAAACTTTGCAAAAAAATTAGGTTAAAAATACTTTTATGGTATTTGAGTTTTATTGTAGAACAAATTTGCATAATATCATTAAAGTCATTAAATCAATGAGAATCCAAACATGAGGATGCAGTTTGCTCAGGAGGGCTCTTTTTTTTTTAAAACAACCCTTAAAGGTAACAGAATCTTGTTTTCTGGATGTAGGCTAAAGAAATCTGACTCCTTAGGGGAACCAGTTCTAAATTGACAAATGACTGGCATTTTATAATTCATAAGTAAAAGCTACTTGCTCGCTTATCAAATTTTTCTACAGTTCCATTCATTTTTCAGATTGATAGCCTTAAATGTACTGCGGCAACTCTGCCAGCGGTTTGGTCTCAGTATCATAAGCAGTACCCCCTTGGGGTAGTTTGTTCACTTCACCACCATTGTTTAACCCTATCCAGGGACTAAAGCAAGGATGGAAATTGATTACAGCTTAAATAAATTGGACCACTTTTTTTACTTCTTACACTTACTGCATTCAACTTTAATTTATTCATCCTTTGAAATGGTAGGAATTATTACTATTTACAGCAATTGCTAAAAATTCATTGCATCTAATGTTGAAATATTTTTTACATATGAGTCTTCAGTATTTATGAGTCAATGAGTCATGAGTCAATGAGTTAGTGTAGTTACCCTAACCCATAAAATGAAAGCTAAACTTCCAGAGAGTGCTTAGGCCTAATCACTGAAACGAGGGCTTAGGCTTGATCGATAAATTATTGTCATATTGACTGTGAGTCTCATTGACTCATGACTCATTGACTCGTAAATCATGGGACCTCTTTACATATGGAAAGGTAACAGGAGTTATTTCTGTGAAGTCTTATCCAGAAAACTGCAACATGGGATTATGTCCCTTTCAAATGTCGCTTTGTATGCTTTTGCTCAATGTCTTTGAACGATTATTACGGAAATATGAAGTTATGGTTTTTCTAAAAGTTAAATCTAATGCAAGGGGATTAAAATTATTGAAGCAGCTGTGTTGCAACCGGAGTCCGCAAAGAGAGGTTAGATAATTTGTTGTACTGGAAGTACTTAGTAGGCCAGCGTGAAATTTGTGAAACGTTTTGGAGGGTGGCAGTGAATCACCTTCAACAAGTTTTCTAAACTTTGAAAATACCTAATTTTATATCCTCCTGCTGTTTTATTGCTGGAAGATAAAATCAATTCCTGATTAAGTATTTTTTTTGTCACATTAACCCACTACAATGCGGTGAAAGCGTATTATTAGATGTAGTAATATTTTGTTACAGTAAAAATCTCCCTGCTAGTAAGCCGGACTTCTGAATCAAATATTGTTGTTTTGGCTATTCAGAGTTAACCTAATCTATGTTTGCTTCTATAATTTGGAGGAAAGCAAACTATTGGCATTTTGCTTGGAACAACTATAACAAAATATAATTGCAACGAAAAGGTTTTCTTCTAGTGTACCCAATATGAGGTGCTATGACATTATGTTAAGTATGATTTTGGTTATTATTACTGCTAAATTCACTTTAAAATTTATTTTTGAACGACTGAAATACATTTCTTAATCTTCCCCTCGGTCTTAATAAATTTTCCTCTATGGACCACTTGAATGGCAATTTTAACAACTTAATTTTGAAAAAAAATGCGAAAATCTTAACATTTTCTGTTAGATGCGGGACCCCGCGGAAACAGTGTGTAACTATTTAGTTGGAAGAGAAACCATTTGGAAATTTAGTGGTATCTTTTTTGCTCCACTTTTTAAAAGATAAACGCATGAATTGAAATCAAGATGGTAATCCACTAGCTGGTAAGCAAGCGAGACTCGCGTTGACCTTGAAATTTTTAAAGAAATTTCCCTCGTAGCCCTGTTGGCTTAGAAGAGAATCTCGCTGGCATAGAAACGCACTATGCGGTCAACATTCGTCCGTTTTATTGGCCTGAAAAAGGGCCTTTTTTAGTTGACGGAGATCTAATAAAATTGATCTTATAAACATCGAATGGCAGCCATGTTTGATTTGAGGTATTGAAGTCACATGACAAGGCCTCGACCAATCAGACATTTTTCGCCAGTGAATGTTCACGCAGTATTGTTGCACTTGGGCATGCGCGTTAGGTCCACTTCTTGCGCGCCAGGGGCCTGGGGCACTTAAACATTGGCATGTTGCGTTGAAAATGATGAAAATGTTGCGTGCGTTTGGCCACCCCGTGCAACACATGTCGCAACATCATGCAACAATGTTGCAAGATGTTGCGTTGAAATGTTGCGAGCGTTTGGCCAGGCCTTTACTCCAAGATATAACTTAGCGCTATCGCAGGTATTTCGCAATTATTCCGTCTTGTTGACCTTTTACAATGGCGAACTACCCTGTAACTGAAAAGGTACGAACGGCTTTAAAGTTAAAACAGAAAAATTACTGTTTCCTTGTTATAATGTTCACGTTGTCGTCGAAACCTAAAAGTTGGTGATTGCCCATTGTTTTTTTTTGTGGAGTACGGCAGAGAAATGCACAGAAATTCGTTTTGCACGTGCAGCATGAGTATTTTTCTTTTTTTAACCTATAACATTCTTGCTTCCATTTTTGCGGAAAGTGATTTACGGCAGCGTTTATAGCCAGAGATCAATCAGACCTCCCGTGTGACCATGTCAGTCATGTTGTTACATCGGTTTGCTATCTATTGGGAACAATTTTGAAGGTCAAATATAAGTTTTGGGTAAAAACTTGAGCTGTTTGATTTAAGAGCAGTTGTAGCAATGAAAAATCCAAGATGGCGGCGCCGATGTGCATAACAGGAACGGCTCGCTAAAGTTCAAAGTTAGAGCTAACCTCTAACGGCAAAACGACTAACCACAAACCGCGGTTTGCGATTTGCGGTATATCCCGAAAACGTCGGTGCTAAAGGTCTCTATTAAGCATCGCGTTTACATCAAACGGCGAACGCGAAACGGTGGGCTGCTGCTTGTCACAAAAGCGTGAAAAAGATGTTATTGTAAATCATCTTTCTCTTTTGAAATGTTACTTGATACCTGCTGCTAACACACAAGAAATGAGTTCATATCAAACGAGTTTCTTCTATTTTTGGCAAAACGCAAATTTTACTCCGACGTTCACCGTTTGCCGTGAGCGTGATGCCTTTTCTTTTTGCTAATTAAATCTGTTTTTATGTGGCGTTTTCGTATCCGTGGTCGTCGTCCTTAAAAGTGAAGTAAAGTAACCATATTTAACGTCGATAACTCGTAACAATAGGGAGCTTACGAAACGAGGACGACGACGGCTACGAGGACTTCATTTAAAAATACGAGTTCGCGTTATTCATATCACTACGAAACTATTTCATGTCGTTTCGCGTTAAAAATGTGTAGTAACTGGTGAGGAATTAAACTGGTATGAGTGAGTTGGAAGCGTAGAGAGAGAACTGAAAATTCATCGTCATGTGTTAACGTCCTCCACAGAACCTTGAATTTGGTCATTTCACGTCGTCATTTAGGAGATGACGGCAAAGAAATGTACCAAAATGTAAAACGCACGTGCAGAGCGTGCAGAGCCATTGTTTTTGCTCACTAAATCTATTGTTTTATAGCGTCGTCGTTGCCGTCGGCGTCGTCGCTTCGTAAGTTCCCTAATAATTCAACTGACAAACCTGAGGTCGACGGTGCGCTCATTTTACTCCCCCCTCTCCATCAGTGCTCCGTTTTTACGGGTATTTAAAGCTACTTAGCTACACGGAAAGGAAAGAAGACGAAACAAGGATGCGACATCCGGGAATCGAACTGAGGACCTCTTGCACCAAGGTCGCGCACTAACCTACTGTGCCATCCTTGCCTAAGGTCCCTGTTGTTTTGCAGACGACGGCAAAGAAATAGATAGAAAAGAAAACTTCTCGTGCGCAGCGTGCAAAGCTAATGGGCAGATTAAGCAGGCGCGTTTTTGAGACGCGGACGGCAACCGGAAGTGACCTGTTTTCCCTTTTAACTTGTCTTCACACAACCACATTTCATTGTCAAGTTTCTTTTCTCCATTAGAGATGATTAGTATAAAAATCTGGGAGACACAACTGTCCTGGAAGGCGAATTGGTCTCTTCCGGTTGCCGTCCGCGTCTCAAAAACGCGCGTGCTTAAGCTCCCTTGTTTTTACCACTAAATACGCAAATTTGTGACGTTTTAGTTGCCGTTGCCTTTGCTAAAGCTCCCTGTATGATTGGTGAAGCGCTTGAGATTTCGCGTCTTGAAGAAACGAAAATTTATTAAAAGCCGATTGTTTTGCAGTTTACAACACAAATTTAAATTTGTACTATGTACGCGTTTACACTGATCTGTGCACTGGTGCTACTTACAGGCGCAGCCTATCAAGACACAAACAAGTGGTATACTGATGGCGTTCAGCTGATCAAAAACAACTTAATGCTGGAGCCAAACAAGAACACCGCAAAGAACACCATTCTTTTTATGGGAGACGGTATGGGTATCACCACAATCACAGCTGCTCGTATCTTAGAAGGACAGATGAGAGGAGAGAGAGGAGAAGAAAATGTTCTGAGCTGGGAGAGGTTTCCTTGGTCTGCCCAGTCCAAGACATACAATGTAAATTCACAAAGCGCAGACTCAGGAGCGTGCGCAACTGCATATTTGTGTGGTGTGAAGACCAATCAAGGTAAGACACAATGACTTAGACCCATGTCTCTTTCGATCTTCTAGTGCTTGTAGTAAAAGCATGAAAATTTTTAGTCTAACTAGACAGTCGTTCTCTTTTGAAAAACTGAATCCGTAAAGGCGAGAAATGAGCTACATTCAAACTATTCTGTGAATGAGTGCTGTCCTCAGTAGCGTTTATATATTCAGCGAATAAACCCTTCGGGCGGCTAGTATGTCATGGCGGCTGATAATGTCCGCGGCTGAGAGAAAAATGAATATTCGGCCGAGAAGCAAAGCTTCAAGGGCAAATATAAATGAAATTTAAGGACAATCTCTCAGCCAAGGACATTGTCAGCCAACATACCATCAAGCCAGAAAGGGGTTTATTTATTTTATAACCCTCCCATGATTAATTTATATCACACAAAAAAACTGCTCGCCCGCCATGCTACGTATTTTTTCGATGCACTGTTCAAAATTTGTCTAGAAAGAAAGCTATCTCAGGAAAAAAACAAATCATTTACTTGTCAATGTGCGTCGAAAACCGTCGAAAACAAGGCGCTTTTTCTATTACTGAAAAAGAAATTTCAAACATGAAACGCAGAATGTGCAAAGTCTGAATGACAGTGTTTTCAAGTGCCGCTGGACCTTTTCTGTCCCTGGCCATGGACGGTTGGTTTATTTTGTAGTTAGTAAATACAGTGAGTTAAATTCTCTACACTATAAAATGACTCACTTTAAGTTCGCATAGGATAAAATCTCTAAAGGCTTCTCATAACTTTCTTCACCTTCAAAGACGTTGACAGCATATTTTGTTGACTTTCTTGTACTTTCCGGAACAGCATTTGGAACCAGCTTCACTAGACTCCAGGCCCCGGTTGTTCGAAGGGTGGATAGCGCTATCCACAATCAAATCACAATCAACTGGATAACCCAATTGGTTTTTCCAGTGTTCATCCGCCGGATAGTGATTTATCCGGTGTATAGCGTTATCCACCTTTTGAGGAACCGAAGCCAGGAAACGAGTTTGCTTTTCTACCATGTAAAACTTTTCTGATGAAAATTTTTCTGCTGCCTTTTTTCTGCTGGCCTCGTTTCTTTTCAACGGAATGATCGCTACATTTCGCAGGACAAATATCCTCGCAAACGGAGGTTATTGCGTGATAATTGTCCTGTGAATTTGGACCACGTAACGAAAATTAGCCAATAAAATCGCCCGAAAACAGGCCTTACACTACTGTAAATGTGATAGATGATGGATTAATAGCCTTCGCTGATCGACAGCATCAGGAACTTATGTTTGTGCGTCACACAAGGACAACACGCATTCACAGATGTACTTGGCTTGGCCCCAGCCGATTTGTCCCGAAATACGTTGCGTTTGCCGTAAATGTGACTCTAAATCTCTCAAATGTTTCACGTCATCTATGATGTGTGATGGAACAAACGCACGACTCTTTGACAAACAGAAAGAGGCATGCCATGCCATAGAATATTCCAGTCCTGGCATCTTTGCAACTATGGACAATGAAACCGGGGCTGTGTTTGATAAGCTATGTTTTTTTCTGTACAATTACAACGGTTCCAGCCGGTGTGTTTTGGGTTTGATGAGCGAATGGATAACAAAGCTTGCTGTATTGGTTTTTATGAGTTTAGCCCAGTGAAACCCAATCATAAACAGAGATCATTAATACGTGCTTTATTCAATATAAACTAAAAATAGTTAATCCCATTATTCCGTTTTCAGAGCTTATTGGCATAGACGAGACAGGAAAATGGGATTACTGTGGCAGTCTAACAGAAGAAAACAAATTAATTTCCATCCTAACGCTAGCAGAAAATTCCGGGATGTCTACGGGTTTTGTGACCACCGCTCGTGTCACACATCAGTCCGTGTCTCCACTCTACGCGCACTCGGTGAGCGGTGACTGGGAAAGCGACAAAGATAAAAGTGAACAGGCCAAAGACGATGCTTCAAATTGTCCAGATATAGGTAGGGATGAAAATGGTTATTGATGTATGACAAGTTTGATGACAAAAAGAAATGATGGGTTCCTGATTACTTTTCACTTGAAAAAAAATTAAAGCAATTGAAAGGACTACTATTCACTCTCTACACTGACCTAGAGGGACGCTTCCATTAAAATAGTTTTGAGCATTGTTGAGACTGTATGCCAAACGGTTGCGTGCAATTTTCCTATGAATTCATGTACCAGAGCCTCAAACCGAAAGCCGGATAACAACGGGTACTTATTCATAGCTGCATCTCATTTGGCCGTTGGCAAGAATGTCAGCCCCCGTGGTCTGATGTCCGGTGGTTTCCCAGTTCCGCAGCACCTCTCTAAATGTGCACAGCCGAGTCTAGTGGGCTATCCTACAAGAACGATATGCATCAACTGACATCCTGTAAATGCGATCTTGGCTTAGGAGGGGAGGGGTGAGGGGGTGGGATTGTTGGTCAGCAAAGCACACTAGACGTTCAATTACAATGTCCTGTAATCTATGAAGGCCACGACATACAGAAAGTCGTTAAAAGTCTTAATTATTTTGTTTCTATCAAAACTAATATTCCAAATGGGGAAGTGATCCTCGCACTTAACTAGACAATTCAAGAAATCGTCTTTTATAGACACCTGGGGCCGGTTCCTGAAAGGTGTAATAACCCTATTCCAGGGATAAATGTGCTTGGAATAAGGCACACTTATACCTGGAATAGAGTTATTACACCTTTCAGGAACCCGGCCCTGAAAAATTCAGGTGGTTTTAACCGGAATCGAACCCATGCCCTCTGCGATTACGGTGCAATTCCAGTATTCTACCGATTGAGGTATGAAGCCACTCATTTGGGAGCAGTTCGGAACTAAGGGCGCTTTCCTTTGTCAGAACTGGCCGACCAGTTTGCAAAGAAAATGCAGCAATTTGAAGGAACACTTGCTTGATGATCCCTCGTGCGCATTCTTCTGGCCCCAGTTGTTCAAACGATGGATAGCGCTATCCACCGGATAAATCGCTATCCAGTGGATAATTAAGTAGTAGCGAAATCAATTGCGCTATGTAATGGTTAGTGATTTATCAGGTGGATAGCATTATCCACCTTTTGAACAACTGGGGCCTGGAGGAATATATATCATCCACAAAAGTGTGTTAATTTGAAGGCGTTGTAGAGTTAGTCCTTCCAAATGCCAGGTCTGGCTGGTCAATTCTGTCAAATGGAAAGCGTCCTAATATTCGTACATCTTATAACAATGCAAAAAAAAGATAAAATAAGTATTGCGAGCGCCTTTATTAAAGAATGTTAAGGTACACGGTTTAATAATTATAACTCTAGGCTCAAAGGTTTAAGTCTAATTTTAACCCGTTTCCCAGCCCTGCAGCTTGTTGAATATCCACATCGTATGGAGGTTATATTTGCGGGTGGGCGTGAAAAGATGACGTCTACGAATCACAGTGACCCCGAGTACCCTAGGGAAACCGGAGAGAGACTGGACGGCAGAAATCTGATAGACGAGTGGAAGGACAAATACCCTAACTCAGAATACGTTTGGAACAAGACAGCTTTTGAAAAAATTGACCCCGAAAAGGTTGATCGTGTTATGGGTAGGTCTTAATTGGCGAGATCGATTGATTTATTGATCAACCGCATGACTTACTGCCTTTAATTACAATTAAAACTTTTTTAATTATATACTGTAGCATTTGAAACTTGTAGCTTAAGAGGCCATTTTTGCTACGAAACCTGTCTGAAAGGAGGTCGTCTTAAGGTTAGGGTAGTTGAAAAGCAAATCCATGTCAGAATTCGACTGTCGGTCAGAAGGGGATTTGGGACCCAGGCAACTTGCAAGCAAAAAGGCCTCTTAAGCTGCAAGTTTCAAATAAGCTGTTACAATCTTCCTGTTGAAGCGAAACAAGTAACTATGAAAAAATTGTCTCAATGACAGGATATGTATTGTCTGTGATGACAACAAAATTGAGGTGAAACTCATCTTTCACATGAGTGCACGAGATATTCTTCTGTAAGGGACATCTTTGCTAGGATTGAACCGTTGATTGGCAATTGTCACGCGAGTCTTTAAATTGTTACTGTGATAAAAATAGAAAACAAAATTTTTTTTGCTCAGGTTTTGAACGGTGGGTTTGTCTGACACCTGACTGGCAAAATTTTGGACTTTGATTTTTATCCAAAGGCTGTTTACTTTGAGAGTGTAAGTTTTGGATTTCACCGTGCGCCCTTAATCACGTTCAAAACTGACGTATTGGAATCTAGGGAAAAGTGACGTCATTTACACTACAATCTTGGACTGATTAAATGGAAAATTGACACCCCCCTCCATCCTAAATCAATGATGGGAAAATGGCGCGTTTTGGCCTTCACGCGGCTTCATCCTTCATTTAGGAGGATGGGAGCATTTCTGTTCCATTCTCTACTTCTTCAAATCCTATAATATACTTTTTTTACCCCCAAAAAAATTGCATAGGCATTGTACGCATGGTTTCAATTCTCTTGGGACGTCTACATGTCCCAAGGGGGGTTTAAACAAGATGTATTATTGGATTTGAGAAAGTAGAGAATTGAATCTGTCCAAGATAGTAGCTTAAAATTATAGCGTGCAAATACAGCTTCTTATATATACAGAACATGAGTTTAAAAGTCTGAAAGTCCGAATATCCCGTGCTGCATATTAATTCAGCCGCTCTACACATGCGTTATGTTTTTAAACTAGTGAGTCTTTGACGTCTTTTCTCCTCGATCCAGCTCTCGAAGATTTTAAAGTTAGTAATGGCGGAGTATGGAATAGAAAAATTCCAGTGAAATAAACAGGTGTCTTTTGAATTCAAGGCTTAAAACGTGGGTCCCTTAGTGTTAAGTTAAAAAAGTTTTGAAATCTAAAGAAAAAGAGGAATTGACTTTTTGGTCACACTGATAAATTCCGCAGGCTTTGAAGAAAGAGACAAAGTGACTACGTTAATGGCATGAACGAGCAAAACTTGTACTTGAACTGTTAATTATTTTAATTAATTGTTTAGTAAGAAATCAATGTTTACTGATGCTATCAGTATTAGTAAGTAGCATTGCATTTGTATCCCTTCAACTGAGTAACTTGCGATGCTGTAAAAGATTTTATAGTCAAGCAACTAAGGCTTACTGCTGTCGATTACTGAATTAATTGATTGATTATCATTTCGAACTTTTTTCCCTATAGGACTTTTTGAGCGTGATCATATGAATTATGAGGTTGATCGATTGAAGTATACAGCAGGGGAACCATCCATCGCAGAAATGACAGAAATGGCAATTAAAATACTCAAAAAGAATCCCAAGGGATATTTCTTGTTCGTTGAAGGTAACTCCAACCAAAACTAACTAGCTTGGAATGGATTCGTCACACCGTTAAGTCGCATCTGTGCCTCATGCATAGACGAAAGTCGAAGTCAAGTCCTAAAGATCCGTAAATTCATTTTACCATACCATGGAATAAATGAATTTCAGTTCACTCTTTTTAATCTAAATCAAGACAATATTTCGTAGGAGAACGAACCCCTGTGCTCCATGAAAATTATTGAAGTGTATTTTTAGATTGCGCCTACGCTACAAAGGTTATTTTATCTGTTGTTCCCGCGACCGCGCCATCCATTTTCACAAGTACGACTTTGAAATAACCACGCAGTATGACACAGAGCTTTTCATCAGGATCAGGCCTTCTTACCTCATATTATCTTGGTCAAATACAAAAGTTAATACGAAGAAATGACATTTTTTCAGTCATGACTAAGCGCGCGATACTCGAAAAAAAACTCCGAGTTCTCCGTTGCACGAGTCGAACATACGATTACTAGTTCGGATGCTCCACTGAGCTATAGCAGACCCGTTGGAACCTGGGGCCCGTTTCTCGAAAGTCCCGAAACTTTACGGGCCATTTTCGGGTGTCAAAATTCCATTGGAATACTGATCTCAAGAACGGAGAGGATTTAAGTCGTCAAACTTCACAGACATGTTTCTTTTAGTTAACTTTAAAACATGTTAAAAGATCGCCTTTCCAAAACAAGCGGTTGGCAGTATCTCAAATGGCTTTTCGGGTCCGAAAAGTTTTCGGGACTTTCGAGAAACGGGCCCCGGGTTATTAAACTAGGCTCGGAAGGTCGTAAGTTCGACTCCTGCGCATGCGCCGAAGGAGCACTCGGATTTTTCCCTAGTATCTACGAGTTACCATTGAAAAAAAAAAACATCGTCCCGTTGCTTCTGCTTAACCATCTACAATTTTTAAATGTATGTTATTAATAAGTAATCACACGATTTTTCTCGTGCAATTTGGAATAAATAAGCACTTGTAAATTTTTTCAAAGGCTGCAAATTGCACGAGCCCGTGGGGCGAGTGCAATTTTGTTCGTCTTTGAAAACATTTACCAGTGCTCATTTATTCCAAAGTGCACTCGAAATCATGTGATTGCCTATACTAATATTCCTAAATTCAACATAGTAATGCATGCGTAAGTGAATAAATACAAACACATATTTTTTAGGCGCCCGTATAGATCATGGTCACCATGCAAACAGAGCTGTTCGAGCGCTGTATGATGCTGTTGCTTTGGCTAAAGCTGTCGACAAGGCTGTCAGTATGGTGAACAGAGGTAGATAAATTTGTTGACTTGATAATCGATAATAAATAAATCCCATGGAACCTGCATCATGTTCGTTCGCTCTCTTTATTACTTGTCCTTTTTATTTTGTTTGATTTCCCATAAAGCTAGGAGTATTTAAGGCAACTAGCATTTTTTTAAGGTCAACCAGGCTTAGCCAATCAAATATTTAGCATTGACGACCAATCAACTTGTTTCACGCCTTGACAGCTATGATTGTTGAAAACATTTCTTGTTGTCATATGTTTCAGTCATTAGCCTTTCACTAACCTAGATTTCCTCTCCAAATTGTAGATGACACACTTTTAATTGCAACCGCTGACCATTCGCACGTGTTTACGGTCGGTGGCTACCCAAAGCGAGGCAATCCGATTTTTGGCCTGGTCATGAACATATATGAAAATAGACCAAATTTGGGTGATGATGATAAACCATACACAACTCTTGGCTATGCTAACGGTCTCGGAGGAATTAATGGCACTAGAGAGAACCTCACAGGAGTTAACACTGGCGATAAAGACTTTCGGCAGCAAGCGACGGTATTGAGGTATAAGGAGACTCATGGACTGGAAGATGTTGGTAAGGGTTCTTTTACTCCATTTGTCCTTTACATGAAGAAAGAACTAATTCCTTTGACTCTTTTAGTTTATGGAAGACAGCGTTCAGCGTCGAGACATTGATAATCATTTATTATTTCCAAACTTGCTACCAATTGTTATTATAGCAATAAAATAAGCACTGGTATGATCTTAACAACGAATTTACTCTCAAGAGAGCGAGTTAGACCCTCTAACCAAAGGTCCCCTGAATTCTATTTCCTGTCTACATTTACTGGCCTAACACTTTCCTCAAGAATATTCATTCATTTTATTATTCAAATACAAGGTCAATCGAACGCTGGGTAGAAAAAAGTAGGCAGGGAAAAATCTAACCTTCCTCTTGTTCGATTTCCGCGATCGCTTTCAATTAACTTTGAGATACCATGCAGTTCGTCTTAATACCTCCATTTTTAACAGATCGATGAAGGACGCACGCAGTTATTCATTGTGCTTATTTTGGTTAGCCGAGTCCGGCTCTGTTTCCGTTTCTTATATACTGGTGTCCATTATTTTCTAAACCAATCCTGAAGACAATTGTAATAGCGGTGTCATGAGTGCATATAAGTGAGGATGAGACGAAAAAATGGGTTCGGGTCATGGCCGGGGACATTGTGTTGTGTTCTTGGGCAAGACACTTTACTCTCACGATGCCTCTCTCCACCCAGGCGTATAAATGGGTACCGGCGAATTTAATGCTGGGGGGTAACCCTGACATCCCATCCAGGGGGGAGTAAAAATACACCCAGTCGCTTCATGCCATGGAACCCAGGATAAGCTCCGGCCTGATGGGCCTTCTGGCTCGTATGCAGAGACTTAACCAGTTTACCTTAAGGATACTTATTATTGTTTAACTTTTCACAGCGTAGCGCAAAGCTTTAAATAGATTTTTAAAAATGACATGACGAGATGTGATGGATGGGTAAATGCTGTCCCGCTTCATCCTCAGTTCTTTCTCTGATTATAGTTCATCTAAACCATGCTATATCTTTTTCCCGTCCATGAAATATAGGCATATACGCGGACGGTCCTGGGGCCTATTTATTTCACGGTGTTGTGGAACAGCAGTATATTTTCCATGTCATGGATCACGCAATGTGTTTGAGCGACAGCAAGAAAGGATTATGCAATAAGCATGTCACTCGAGGAGGCCCAGAACCCACCGAAGGCCCAACAGTGAAAAACTCCTGCAGTACAGACCAGGCAGCGCTGACTATCATATGTGCATTGGCGTTGCTGTCCCTTACAGTCTTTAAGGTTTAATTTTCCTGTGCGATTTACTGTGCAAGTTCTTTTTTTGCATGTAGTCAAATAGTTGTTTTGTTTGTATGGACTTGATAATTTTAGGAATTAAAAAGTATACAACAGTTTTTTTTTCTCGAGTTTCTCCCTACCAAGTCCGAAAATTAACCAAGGCCAAAGTAATTAAGTAGCCCATAACCAGGAGTCTAGATCTGCAACTACAATACTAGGTCTATGAAACGGCAATTTTTCGGTCATAGATCAAGGTATTTTTAGACGAGTTCTTAAATAAGAAGAAGAAAAATGTGTTCTTTTCCGGATCAGAGAGTTTTTTTCTCCCGATTAGTGAGCTGCCTCGTTCGTTCGCTTCAGGCTCACTCATTGCGGCAGCAGTTAGAATCTACATCGATCGTAAAATCTTCATATGCGCGAGATTTAAGCAGGTGAACTGAGGTGACATCGGAACATCGAATTATTCCATTAACCCTAAACAACGTCTGATACGAGAAATCCAAAAGGAAAGAAAGACTGAAGCGCAGTTAGCTCAAAAATGTCTTCCTCGACAGCATCTGTGTGTGAAGATAGAGTGCCAAATCCTCATTTTTCCTCCATTGACCGCAAACCAAACCCAAGCATAAATTTCCTTCAGTCCTCGACGGACATTCGCCCTTGTCACACAGCGGCCATATTGTCCCAGGAGACCAAAGAAGCTTTGTTTTACCACGCCAAGCCTCACCCCCATGGTTTCCACTGCGAGGCTTGGCGTGGTAAAACAAAGCTTTTTTGGTCTCCTGGCACAATATGGCCGCCGTGTGACAAGGGCGAATTGATTATCGATTGCAAACTACAACTAAATGGCGACGCATTCACATATACATATTATTGATTCCCCGTAGGCTGTCATTTAATCACTTTTCAGGCGTTAGTTTGTTTTTGGAAAATTGTGATTGAGCTTCCTTTGTTGCTTTATTGCTAACTCGGGAAGATGCACCCATGGTGTTCTCATTTGCACTATCAAGACTGTAACGACAAGTGCAAAAATTTGGTTTTAGAGGCAAATGAACTACTGAAAGAAAGAGTCAGCTCACACATGCATATTCAGTCTTAAGGTGGTTAATTTGCTGTTATCAAGTGAACTCGTTGATAAAACCGTAGTTAATGCATTGAGATGGTTATGAAACTCGACAAGTTCCTTTGTTTCATGTTTTTGTCCGTATCTTTGGTCTTGACCCTGACCAACTAATTTGCAAACCCGTGCGAAGGGAAAACAAAAGATTTTGCCGGGTCACGGTCATGCAATTCATCATCGATTGCGACAACATTGTTCTCGCTTTTGAAGGTTCTAAGGTTTCATAACCATTCCCTCGATTATTAATTAACTTTGATAAAACCAAATTTTCCGTTCCTGCTCCACACCCCACAGATGCAGTGCCATAGTTTCTTTAGAGACTAAACGCTATATTTTGTGACGAGAGGCACAATAAGAGATAAATGTAAATAAAAGATGCCATTCGTCATTGAGGAGGGAGGGGAGGCAGGGATGAACTTAATGTTTTCCTGGGCGGGGCTGATTCTACCACAGTCATTCTGGGTCGCTTGCTTACTGGGAGCACACAATCTGTTAAGAAGACATTGCGTGGCGGGTGGAAGTTTAATGTCGAGGAAAGCTATTGAAGAGAATTTAAGTCGTCAAACTTCACAGACATGTTTCTTTTAGTTAGCTTGAAAACATGTTAAAAGATCGCCTTTCCAAAACAAGCGGTTGGCAGTATCTCAAATGGCTTTTCGGGACTTTCGAGAAACGGGCCCAGGGCTATTAAACTAGGCTCGGAAGGTCGTAAGTTCGACTCCTGCGCATGCGCCGAAGGAGCACTCGGATTTTTCCCTAGTATCTACGAGTTACCATTGAAAAAAAAAAACATCGTCCCGTTCCTTCTGCTTAACCATCTACAATTTTTAAATGTATGTTATTAATAAGTAATCACATGATTTTTCTCGTGCAATTTGGAATAAATAAGCACTTGTAGATTTTTTCAAAGGCTGCAAATTGCACGAGCCCGTGGGGCGAGTGCAATTTTGTTCGTCTTTGAAAACATTTACCAGTGCTCATTTATTCCAAAGTGCACTCGAAATCATGTGATTGCCTATACTAATATTCCTATATTCAACATAGTAATGCATGCGTAAGTGAATAAATACAAACACATATTTTTTAGGCGCCCGTATAGATCATGGTCACCATGTAAACAGAGCTGTGCGAGCGCTGTATGATGCTGTTGCTTTTGCTAAAGCTGTCGACAAGGCTGTCAGTATGGTGAACAGAGGTAGATAAATTTGTTGACTTGATAATCGATAATAAATAAATCCCATGGAACCTGCATCATGTTCGTTCGCTCTCTTTATTACTTGTCCTTTTTATTTTGTTTGATTTTCCATAAAGCTAGGGTAAAAAAAAGTAGGCAGGGAAAAATCTAACCTTCCTCTTGTTCGGTTTCCGCGATCGCTTTCAATTAACTTTGAGATACCATGCAGTTCGTCTTAATACCTCCATTTTTAACAAATCGATGAAGGACGCACGCGGTTATTCATTGTGCTTATTTTGGTTAGCCGAGTCCGGCTCTGTTTCTGTTTCTGTCCATTATTTTCTAAACCAATCCTGAAGACAATTGTAATAGCGGTGTTATGAGTGTATATAAGTGAGGATGAGACGAGAAAATGGGTTGGGGTCATGGCCGGGGACATTGTGTTGTGTTCTTGGGCAAGACACTTTACTCTCACGATCCCTCACTCCACCCAGGCGTATAAATGGGTACCGGCGAATTTAATGCTGGGGGGTAACCCTGTCCCATCCAGGGGGGAGTAGAAATACACCCAGTCGCTTCATGCCATGGAACCCAGGATAAGCTCCGGCCTGATGGGCCTTCTGGCTCGTATGCAGAGACTTTACCAGTTTACCTTAAGGATACTTATTATTGTTTAACTTTTCACAGCGTAGCGCAAAGCTTTAAATAGATTTTTAAAAATGACATGACGGG
>NC_090888.1:51596484-51606484 GCF_036669925.1 Montipora capricornis
TGCATTCGAGTGCCACACGAAGACGTAAGCTGGAAACTCTGAGCTCTTCACAATGCGATTCGTCGTTTCGTTGCTCATCTTAATATCGTCTCAATCAGCACTCACAGGTATGCACTGCTTATCATTTATAGGTTCAGTGTACCAGCCCCCATATTAGCCAATATTGTGCTGGGGTTTTGAAACATTTATCCTTACCATCAAATAGTTAGTCAATCCTATCATATGGAAAGCGATACCTTTCTTCTGTAATCTTTATTCTTTTGATCTTGAAGCATTCTCTTGATGTTTTGGAGTTTTGTCATAGTGTACTGTGACAACATTATGTGGTGAGGTTTTGTCATTATCAAGTGCACGGGCACTCAACGAGCCAAAACCCTTTGAGAGACATTTCTAGGTTCCTTGTAATTTATAAAGACTATCCAAAGAGATGTTCTTATCACCAAGAAAAATATGATCTGTTCGGATATCTTAGCTGAAAATTAAAGTGTCCGAGAATTTTAGGGAATGATATCTTCATTTCAGAAATTGTGAGTAATTGAAAGTTACCTTCTAAGAACTTTCAACCGAACCATTTTCTCTTCCGAAACTGCTAGCTGACGTTTTGAAGTGCCAAAAATTGCAAAAATACCCCTCCCGAAAACGTAGGTAACTACTTTTTCCTGGTCGCGAATCTTTTAGGCGATGTTTTAGTAAAGAAATCTATAGCTGTTAGGCAACGTAGAACCGAAATTCTTAGAACAGTTTGACTCTCCCGAGCAAGCACATTTTATTTCACCGAAGATTATGGTTGAGTGCCCGTGAGTCAGACATTATGTAACGAAATTTGCTGGTTACCTGTATGTTTTCATGATGATGTGCTGAGGTCATCTTTGGACGTGCTGAGTTCACTGATAATCACATAACGGGAGAAACTCGACACGTCGTAAAAGAACCTCACCACATAAAATGTAAACACAGCACTCTCAACACATCATGAAACACAACACGTAACCATCAAACCGTGTCACATAATGACAAAACCACACCACAAGACAAAACTTCAAGACCAAAGAATAAAGAATACTTAAGAAAGTTATGGCTTTCCATAGAATCATGCTAGGAAGAATAGGTCCGAAGTGAATCGTCATTTCACCAGCAAGAAATCTCTTTTTAAAGTTTATTTAGTGGCATCAATTGTTATCATGTAAAACCGTGGTCTATATAATTATGTTGATAATAATAATAATAATAATAATAATAATAATAATAATAATAATAATAATAATAATAATAATAATAATTCGTTTCAGGTATTCAATTCGTTTCAGTCTTTACACCAGAACGAATTCCAAAAGTCGCATATCAATATAATTTATATTCAAAATACTTTTGCTGCATGTAATGAACGTGCAGTGGCGTGTAAACGCAGACACAATAGACACAGATATAATGTGGTAATAGTTTCCGCTTATATCACTCACCAAGGGACAGTACAGGGGAGGCCGACTGTCACCACACCAATCCTTTATCTCCACTCCCAGATGGAGAGGGTTGCAATGCTGTTGAGGTTGCAAGAGCGGCAATATCCGAAAAAAGAGAGAAGAGAGCTTGAACTGTACAAGGGTTGAAAACCAAGAAATCTATATTAATTGGGCATATCAAAGAAGGTCCAGCTTTACCTGGGAAATCTTATCGATACATCAATAAATGTAATAATCATTTCGGTACTCGACTGGTGTGAAACCTCGTGACTTGAGTTTACACGGCGAAATTCACAATTCTAAGTACAATACAACGAGCTTGGAGTGAAAGTTTATTACGATGTGTCAGTCAGCCGTACAAATGCAAGACAATCCTATTACAAATGCAAGACAAGCCAACTATAATAACGAAAATTAAACGTAATCTCATGGAAGTTGTGCTACGCCAGATACGAAAAACCACTAAAAGACTACCCTTATAAGAAGTGGCCAAAAACATGTGGAAACGTATTCTTCGTTTAATGCGGCAGCACAAAACCCCGGGGAAAGGGTGAAAATAATAAAAACAGCACATAGAATGACCTAAGTCCCCCGCCAAAACCTTAAATACCCTTAACTAGTCCCGTGACAACCCATGAGCCTTTCCATCGTGCCGTCAGAATATAAATTTCTGACTAATTCATTCAGTCAATCAATCGTCATTGGCCTCAGAAATTACATATTCAGACTACAAAACAAGAAGCTTCGAGTGAACGTTTATGTAGGATGAGTCAGTCAGCCGTAAAAACTGCAAGACAATTCCACTAGAGACAAAGAAAGGAAAAGAGCAAGCAGTGTCACAATGAAGTTAAATACCAAGCTTCTTAGAGACCGACAGCCTAGATACCAAGCTGTCGTCCACATAGCCACTCTTAGCAGAAACCGACCCCCATCTTCCGTGCCTCTGGAAAACCCTATCGGGCACCCCTGCATTAGCGGCAGTAGACGCGCCGCCCGCCCTTATTAAGGAGTGGGTACTAAATGCAGAACTTGATGGACGAGAAAGCGAAGCTGATCTTTTCACGGATTTCTTGGCAGCCGCGGACTTCTCTTCTCTCTTTAATCAGTGAAATGTAATCCAATCAATTATGAGATATGCATGAAAACAAGATATTCTTGATGTGTGTATCACTGCGGGTGTACAGACCCTGAAAGATGGAAATTCACCAAGCTGTTCCAAAGCAAACAAAATGAGGTTTCAAGACAAACCACAGGTGCTTGATTTAACTCCATTGGAAGAAAGACTTACCGCATACCATCCATTTTATTACAAATCTGTGAGCTACCCAGAGGAAGTCAAGCATTTACGGTAACATTGTTGAGGCACTAGCAGATGTAAGTTCAACAGTAAATGTTTTACCTACGGTAGGTCCTTAATGACTCACAGACCATCCCAGTGAAACTGAAAAGAAAACTCTGCAACAAGCATCACTATAAATTTGAGAATGTCAGACCAAGGACAGATTTAGATGATGCTGATTATGAAACGAGTAAATTATTCCAAAATGAAAACATAGAAATGCAACAACTGAAAATTGGCTCCAAATTTTGATCCCAATAAATGAAAATGCAGAATGGTCAGAATTCATCAAAGAATGCCAGCCTGTTCAAACAATCTGCCAGTTGTGAATAAGAACGGCAACAAATGCCAGTACAGAAAACAACATTGTTACGAATGATAATGATGTGAATGAATCATGATTAGTGTGAAATAGACGAAGGGCCAGTAGTTAAAATGGACACCTTATTACAAGAGCCTGATATGACTAAACATGACGATTATATATTTTACGTGTTGCATCAGAAGAAGGAAATATACCTGTTTGTTCCTGATGTTTTGAAGAGTAATATTGCGGAAATAGTCAACATTTCTATAGAGTTGAATTCCGGCTGAAAGACGATCTGTATAGCACATTGCAAAATGACTCGGACATACTCTAGTGAAATGGAAGACTGCGAGTCTACTCTTATTGCACGAAGGATACAACAACGAATCTGTAGTATAATAAAAACATGAACTATATGAAAAAAAAAAAAAAAGACTGCAGAGAAAAACTCTCACTGCACTTTCATTTATACACATTAAATTTAAAGAAAACGACAAAACTTTTAAAATTACAAGACATGTTTCGACAGAAACTTCTGTCATCTTCAGTTGATTGATGTACAAAGCGTTAAGTTGAATTTAGAAGTCAGAAAAAGTGCTAATTATGCCAGTAACAACGGAATGTACATAAAACCTGACAATGTGAGAATTAAAAGGATAGTTTTAGATTACGTGATGCAGTTTAATGATTTAATGCCAGTTTAATGGCATTAAATCATTAAAAGTTGTTGATTAAGAGAAGGTTGTTCTCTTTGAATATGAAAAGCCTGTCTTATCTTGAGTTGAAAAGTCGTAGAGGCGTGATCTAAAACTGGAAACAGTCCCCTGAAGACAGGGCGCGACATCGTTCGGAATTCTGTAGGTGTTTGAAAATATGAGAAGCCCTATCAGTGACTAAGTGCTCACGCACGCGCGTGGAAAATGCCGGGATGTTTCGATAACAGGCATTACAGCCCGCACATGCAAACTTATAAACCACACGTGAACGAAGCCCGCCAGCGATAGGGTCTTTCACACCAAGCAAGTTGCCTATCTTGAAGGAGGAAAAAAACTAATTTGATGTCCAAATCATTGCAATAGCGCTTGATAAAGTGACGGATCTTTTTCTGAGTTACGACAGAAAAATGGCCTATGTAAGGTACATGTAGCTTAAAATAAAATATAGGCGAAGTGGGAAGGGAACCCTTGGGACAATGATTACTTAGGTTCCCAGTAATATTGACCGAAACGGAACCACCGGAACGAAACCACCGAAACAACGGAACGAAAGCACCGGAACCATCGAAACGAAACCAGCGAAACAACCGAAACACCAAACTAAAACCACCGGAACACACGAAACAGCTATAAAAACTTGAACGACTCGATTGCAGTATAAAATTTGACCTCCCGGCTGATTGTCGCTTATAATAATTTCTCGAATGGTTTCCTTCAAGTTTTCTGATTCAGTTGCTCTTCATTCACAATCTTTGCAGATTCCCTAAGCACACCAGAAGATTCTTTCATTTCATCATTTTCACGCAATGATGCGCACACGGCGAGCAAGTGAAAACGAGCTTGGAACAGTGCAAAGACCAAGGCAACAAACAAAAATAAGAGGAGACAAAGTTATGATAAAAAAATGTTAACGTATTTGTAAATTATTGTATTATTGAAATGTACTTGCATTTCGAAGAGATAGTTAATGGTGGAGACTGAATTTACCAAGTCTATTGTGTGCTTGTGTAGAAGGGAACAACTTTGAACAAAACGACTAATTTTACTTACGGTGAAACTACATCACGAGTGAAAGAATTTCAGAAAATCTCGCGATCTGCATGGTCATTATGGCTGTTTCGATAGCTGTTTCACAAGTTTCGTTTCGGTGTTTCGATGGTTCCGTTGGTTTCGTTCCAGTGTTTCGATGGTTCCGGTGGTTCGGACGGGGCCCGTTCCGGTGGTTTCGGTGGTTTCGTTTCGGTGTTTCGATGGTTTCGGCGGTTCGGACGGGGCCCGTTCCGGTGGTTTCGGTGGTTTTGTTCCGGTGTTTAGATGGTTTCGGCGGTTCGGACGGGGCCCGTTCCGGTGGTTTCGGTGGTTTCGTTTCGGTGTTTCGATGGTTTCGGCGGTTCGGACGGGGCCCGTTCCGGTGGTTTCGGTGGTTTCGTTCCGATGGTTTCGTTTCGGTGTTTCGGGTTTTAGTACATCTCAAATTTTTGTTTTGTGCGACCCTGTTGATAATAATTCAGGGCGCGCACGTGGCGTCGTCTCGGTTGTTGTTTTGCACGTAACTTGTCTGTTCTGCAAATCATGCAACTTTTTCGGAGTTAGTGTTAAAATTAACGTATTGAACATGAAACTTGAATGTATTCAATCACTTGATTATTAACATTCAGGCCATGGCGAAGTCACGGCCGCACGGGCCGACGATGAAGTGTGTATCGATCGCTTAAATCGTAAATTACACTTCAAGTGTTGTTAAAATAAATGATGCTCTTTTATTTTTTTTTTGCTGTGGAGATCTAGATACTTTATCAACTGGAGCCAACAGTTCCTACAGCATATGGATTCCTCGAGACGTTTTCAGATGTGATCGATGGAGCTTTGAAAGCCCATACATTTTGATCGATGAATCAACGGCCATAACAGTTTCAAAGAAATTGATCATTTTAAGTACATATTCGTGAGGAGGGATAAGACTTTATTTTTATGCAATTTAGAAATCTGAAAGGGTACTGAGCAGCAATTAATAGGCAATAGATCGAATATTAATTCTTGAATATTAATTAGCTGGATCCCCAAAATTTTGCAATGGACCCCCAAATTTTTCAAAAAGGGGTCCAGAGGACCCCCAAATTTGAAAACCTGGATACATCTCTGCTTTTCATATTCAAAGAGAGCAACCTTCTCTTAATCAACAACTTTTAATGATTTAATGCCATTAAACTGGCATTAAATTATTAAACTGCATCACGTAATCTAAAACTATCCTTTTAATTCTCACTTTGTCACGTTTTATGTACATTCCGTTGTTACTGGCATAATTAGCACTTTTTCCGACTTATAAATTCAACTTAATGCTTTGTACATTAATCAACTGAAGATGACTGAAGTTTCTGTCGAAACATGTCTTGTAATTTCAAAAGTTTTGTCGTTTTCTTTAAAATTCTGACTTGCCCGCTGATATCAAGACCCTTTGGAAACATTCAATTTACTTAGATACAATATTAAATTCACTTAGATGCACTATCCGCATCTATCATCTCTATTAGTGAAAAGAGCATCATCAGCCTTGTAGGGCTATCAAATTGACACTTATCCACGAGTTGGCCATTGGCTCCCCATGTTTTCTTCAGTTAATCGTTGGATCCCTTTTGTTTTCTTTCTTTTGCGTATTCCACTCGTTTTTTGGCTCTCGCACCTTGAAGATCAAGGATATTGTTCAGTCCATGCCCTATTGCTCTTTTGTTCTGCAAGCAGCATAATTTCAGCGGTTCGATTTTAAACCTGTGGACCGGGCCTGTCAACAAATTGCAGTTATGGCTTCAGTAGTTGGTTAAAATTACGGTTGTATTTTTCCTAGCTAGGTAGTTAAGCTTTACAGTGGTTTGCATTCACTATTCACTTAGTTAACGTTTTACTTGACTCAAAAGCATCATTTTGAAAATATTTCAAAGAGTGACTTTCGATGTCTCAAGTTACTGCTCGATTGTTTTTTGTTTGTTTGTTTTTTTGCATTACTATTTCGCTTAGCCGGTGATGGCTTCAAAAATCACCCTAGAAATTTTTAGGCAAAGGGAAAGTTAATTGTTACTTTCTCTGGCGCGTTTCCCCGCTGGCTGCATGAATTTGCTTCGATTTACTGATTGGTTCCTTTGTTGTTATGCGTCTGTTTCGATTGGATAAGCCGACCTTTGTGCTTTCATACGGTACCCAATTGAAAACCGCGCATGTGTTGTTATTTTTAGACGTGGCAGCGCCAAAGGACACCCCTGGATCGGTTCCCGAGAATCAGGAAAGCAGCAAATGGTTCACAAATGGCGTCAAGCTTATAAAGGAAAATCTGAACAAGAAGCCAATAATCCACACGGCCAAGAATACAATCATCTTTCTCGGAGATGGAATGAGTGTTACCACCGTAACAGCTACTCGGATCCTCGAGGGTCAAATGAGAAATCAGTCAGGAGAGGAGAACGTATTGAGTTGGGAACAGTTCCCATGGACCGCGCTTTCTAAAACCTTTAACGTGGATCAGCAGGTACCAGACTCCGCAGGGACAGCAACGGCCTATCTTGAAGGAGTGAAGACTGATGCAGGTAGGAGGGTGTTGGTTGTGCAAACAGGGCTGAATAACGTCTGCGCATGTGCTGGCTATCATGGCCCGATCGATTGCGTGCGGCCTAAGTACCACAACAATCCTTATGAAAATGGCGGCGTTTTCGAAAATTCTCGTGTAGACCCCGGTGTTTTGTAAAAAAGGAGCGTTTAACTAAAAACGGGAGCTTGACGTTTTCAGAGGAGGTCCGTCGAAAATAGGTCTTTCCACACCGTTTTGTACAAAAGGGTTTAAAGTATGTACAAAAGGTGAAAAAAGTGCGGAAACCCGATAGTTTTTTGCGCGAACTTTATCGATTGTCCATCGGAGAGATGAGTTACGTGGGGTTGATATGGGTTACGTTTACTTTGTTGTTGCTGGGGTGTTATAGAAAGCCCACGGACCGGATTTGTTGGTTTGTAAAGCGAACAAGAACTGGGGAAGTATGCCAAGGTCCCCTGTGGCGATTTGACGAGGCCATTGCCCGATTTGTAAACCGAGATTTAAATTGTTGGGCCTGTACTCGACACTGGATGAGAGCAAGCCGTGAAGCAAACGAGTATTGTTCCTCTCCATTTCTTGAACACTCCCCGCAGCTGTCTAAAAGAAGCATCCCGAAGAGATTTTACCATCTATTTGATAGGTTAGGAGCTAACACCCACAATTATCGGCCAGAGATACGCTCGTGAAATAAAGGCGTTACGATAGCAGACAATGCCTTATCAAAGCAGTCTTATTACATTCCACCAAAGGTCAGTGTACAAATGTTTATTGATTCTCTTCCTCATTTTATTTTTATCCAGAAAATTAAGTCTTATATACTAAGGGGATATGAAAATTATTACATAAAATATATATGTAATAAACAAATTAATTAAAAAAAACATTTAATTAATTAATTAATTTATTTGGTGTTACATAAAACAAAACCTTCGTACTGCGTTTTTTATTATTTTTATTACCTTTTTTATTGTTATCCTACTTTTTATAATTTTATATTTTAAAATGTAAAGTGCTTATGAATATTTTATACAATTAGCGCTATATAAAATTTAATTATTAATTTTTTTTACCTCATGACTTCAAAGGTCAGGACAAAAATATTTTTAGAACCATTCAATAATATTGCTTGGCTACTGAGCACCAACTCCACCTCAACCAGAACAGCACAATTTTATTCATATCAAACAGTGTAACATTCATGAAAAAAGCACAGGAATAATTGTCTTGGTGTGTATCTTCGTAGGACACTTCTTCAAAGAATTCCAATCAACTTGAGACAGCCCTGGAAAACAAGGAAAGTACACGTTCAGCTTCAGGTACACTACCAAGCACAACTTTTGTACAGAATTGATGCATTTTGCTTTACAAAATGGCCAGGCTCATACTAAGCTGTAAAGGAAAACAGCACGTGACTTAAACTAAAGCAAGGCACAGAAATATAAAAATTTCTGTAAATTCTATTCTCCAACATATTTTTTGGCAGTCTGAATATGTTCCCTCCTAACTTGCAACAATTTTGTTTCTAGAGCTCAAATTAAAAAGCATAAATTTGAAATATTTGAGGTGATATTTAAGCATATTTTGTAAACAAAATAACTATTACCTTTGTTTGTTTTGCAGACATCACCTTTGACCAGCTGGTCACTCAATGCCAGACTGCTGTGTTCAAATACTATGACAGCAAACCTGAAGCACCACTGTATGATCCAGTTATGATGAGGGAATTTTGCGAGGAGAATGCTCCTGGACTGTTTGATCTTATTTTAAGATCCATTACAAGAAATGACAGCAGAATATCACCAGACAGGGAAGCCCTACAAAGGCAAAGAACAGTGTCACTGATTCACATTCTTTTATATTTTAGGTTTGTAGTTAAAAATTTATGTTATTTAGGGAATTGAAGAAAACCTGTGAAGTACAAAGTACAAATCTTAGAGTTGTAAAACCACAACTTAATGTAATGAATCTGTATAATAAAAATTATAACAGTGTCATGAAAAACTGCTGTAAAATAGATGAAATGAACTTATTTGTACAGGTCACAGAAGACATGCCAGCTTCAAAAGGACAGTGGTTTGTACTCGTCATTTACTGGACTATCCTTACAGGGATTGTCTCCTGGACCAGTCCTTGGCTTTTCAGTCAAGCCTAGAACACAGTGCAAAACCTGAAGAAAGGCATGGCTAAAACCGGCACACTCTGAGCAATGCCCCAAGCAATTACAAGAAGTTCTTAATGTTCTTAATGTCCTAAGTGTCGTAAGATAAATATCTCCACAAGTTGTCAATGCTAGCAATCGTTTTTTTTTGTTTTGTTTATCTGGAAGCGTGAAATATATGTTTTTGTGTGTCTTTTGAGGGATTTTCTTAGTCAGGGAGGAATGGGTTCTTAATGTTTTACGTGGGGGCGGGCTGATTGTTAACCTCGTAGGGGACCTATGTCCTATTGTTGATTCTACCTTTTATGTATTCATACTTAATCAGTAAATAAATAAAATAAATAAAATGTAATTGAATAATATCAACAAAATAGCACCAGATAGTTTTAACATAATTCCCTTAAACATATCTATAATTAATAATAATAATAATAATAATA
>NC_090888.1:51611484-51631484 GCF_036669925.1 Montipora capricornis
CAGAGAGGTACTTACCTTGCAGGACTGCCAAGCTCTCCAGGAAGATCTGCATTGCCTCTCCCTCTGGTCGAAGACCTGGCAACGTACCTTTAATGTCTCCGAGTGCCCAGGGGCACCCAACGTCAATTTTCGGAAAATATCTGTTCGGAAGACGATTTGAGATCTAGAATTTTCGGAACATTTGTTGTAAAATTTCTTGCTTGCCTGCCTCTCCTAGGACTTTCGAACATCTGAAAAATGGTATAATTGCTCATTTTTAACGGATTTTTACCCTAACAAGGTCACCTAGAATTTTCGGGAGCCTTTTTTCAGCCTGAAAATTTCGAAAAAGTAAGTTTTAATCCCTATAATGTTCGGATCACTAGATTTTCAGCTAGGAAATCCGAACATATCAAAGATTTTTAGGGGATAAAAATGTGCCTTTCTCTACCCTTAAAATACTAAAATACGTTTGACAATGCTATGTTTAAGTGGCGAACTATATTCTCGTTGGGTGCCCCTAAGTGCTTTCATCTTGGGATAAATCGTAAAAAAAGTCCCTGTTGACTTAAAGCATTTTTTGAATGGCAAGCGTATTTCAAAAGTGCCTTCTACAATCTATTTAGGCTTGCATATTACTCAGTGACGATCTATCCTGGAACCAACATTGTGATAATATCAGTTGACAAGAAGGCGAACTCAACGCTCTGTCTCCTCAGACGAATCTTATCTGGCTGATCTCCGGAGGTCAAGAGTAACACATATCTTACCCTTATACGCCCTAAATTGGAGTATTCTAACACTCTAATGTGTGGAATCCCTACTCGCAATGAAATATCGATAAGATAGAGATTGTGCGACGTCGTGCGGCTATAGATTTGTCCGTCAATGATTATTCCCGTTCAGTAGAAATGCCTCCCCAATGATTGATGCGCTGGGTTGGGACTCATTGGAACCACGACACTACAGATTTTTCAACCAAATGTGTATGTTTTATAAGATATATAAATGGGATTTTGCTATGATCTCTCTACCAGCTAAGGTATCTCGAAATACAAGAGCTGCACGCTGTCGCAACTGTGCACCATTTCACCAACTTGGTACATCAAATGATACGTATAAATTCCCTTTTTATCCTAGAGTGCCATAAGGACTTGGAACAATTAACCTATATCTGTAATTCCTAAATCGCTAAGAGAATTTAAAGCCTCCATTCCCGTATCAATGTAGACGTTCTTCTTTGCATATATTCTATTTTAATTATTCATTTATTTACTTAAGCTTTATTATTTAAAAATTCTAGTATAGCTTTTACTGTTTTAGAAGGACACTGATGTTAATCAGTGTAAAATGATTAAAGGCTTGGTCATGTTAGTGAATTCCCGCAGAGGTTCAAAAGAAGGCCATTGAGTTTCACTCTTATCAAAGAGATAATTGGAGAAATAAACTTTGTACGTCTAACACGAGTAGCTGTCGAGTTATCAGATGCAATTTCCTTTCTAGTGCAATAATCCTAATTTGTATTAACACGAATTAGATTGGCTATAATCTTGGTGTAGCTAGCAGACGTCCTCTTACGAACCTTGCTTCCACGCCCGTGACGTCATGTGACCTCTACGACCTTCACAAACTGACATGAACTGTTAAGGGTATCTATAACTATATTGTAGATAAGTTTAATGCATAACTGGGAATGTTATAATGAGTTTAGCATTACAGCCTCGTTTTCATGTTTACAAGGTCACATGACCATACAAACTATAACTAGGTATTACGATCAGAGATTATTACAATGTATCCAAGTTTGGTGATAATTGGTGTACATTTGTGGACGTTATAAGGGGTTTTATACCACAGGTAACCCAGGCTCACTGTGTGCGTCACGTAGGTATTAAAATATAGAGAACATATGAGGCGAAGTTTAGGTCTGAAAATTTGCTAGAAAATGGTAATAAAAATCGATAAAACTTATCATGTGGTGAGCTGTTGTTGTCTTTAATACTTACACGAAGTTTCGGGGAAAATGGTCCCCGTTCACTTTCCTTCATAATATAGTGACAAGGTAGGAGACGGAAGCCAGCGTCGGGACTCCGATCGACCCAAAACAAGCACGATTTTTTCCGCGAAAATCAAATCCAGTCGCTAAATAAACACGCCAGGTTCGTGGAATAGGAATTTCTATAAACCATGAATCCACTGAAGCATCTCCAGGTAGCAACGCGGAGCCACCAGACTCCGTAAAACTTGTAAGTTAACCTGCTAAAATGGCGGCCAGAAAGCGTGGTACTCACGAAGTGCCCAATTCAAAATGGCACTGAACTCTGGACGCCTGGTGACGAGTATAATAAGTCTCCCTCGAGGGAGGGGAGTCCCAAATTGCTCAGAGAGTTTTGTTTGGGACTCCCCTCCCTCCAAAACTTATTATACTCGTCACCAGGCGTTCAGAGTTCAGTGCCATTTTGAATTGGGCACTTCGTGAGTACCACGCTTTCTGGCCGCCATTTTAGCAGGTTAACTTACAAGTTTTACGGAGTCTGGTGGCTCCGTGTTGCTACCTGGAGATGCTTCAGTGGATTCATGGTTTAGAGAATCTCCTATTCCACGAACCTGGCGTGTTTATTTAGCGACTGGATTTGATTTTCGCGGAAAAAATCGTGCTTGTTTTGGGTCGAACGGAGTCGCGACGCTGGCTTCCGTCTCCTACCTTGTCACTATATTATGAAGGAAGATGAACGGGGACCATTTTCCCCGAAACTTCGTGTACGTATTAAAGACAACAACAGCTCACCACATGGTAAGTTTTATCGATTTTTATTACCATTTTCTAGCAAATTTTCAGACCTAAACTTTGCCTCACATGTTCTCTATATTTTAATACCTACGTGACGCACACAGTGAGCCTGGGTTACCTGTGTTTATACTTCATCCTCGTTTCCAATGCTGGGATCCATACGTCACATTTTAAAATCCCCGTAAATCTCGTTTTAGCGAGTTACAAACTTGCCGCTAACATTTTTCTTGTCTACAAGGCCCCAATGAACACTTCTAGACTGGTGATGGCTTGCTTTCAGTACGAAATGCATACGGAACTTTATATTATGACATTAAATCTGCTCCCAGACTATAATAGCCTTTGATGTTTCCTAAAATTATTCATTGTTAATTAAGGTCTTTAATATATTTCAATGTGCTTCTGTATATTTTTAATTATAAGAAAAATTGCGAAAGAGATCTCTTGGTCTCACTTGGCATCAGTATTGCTATCCTGCCCTGAATAGTATTTACCTTCCCTGTTGACTTCGGTCAACTTTGGATCTTTCTCAGAATTGTGTGGAATAGGAAGATGGGCGGAGCTTGTGTTTTCTAAGCAAGCAAATCAAATAACTGGATGAGGGGTCACGGAGGGAGCCCTTTTCTTTTCGAACTGTGCATGGGCTCTAGTGTTATCCGAAAGACTAGAAAGTCTTAGTATTTAAAATTATCACCATTCTAATTGAGACAATTAAGGGAGCACTTGAATGCACTGCAGGAGAGTTGGGTTTCCTCTTGTACATATCCCAGGAGCGGTCATTTCAATTGTTGTATGGCTGGTAGAACCCCGGTGCCCATAACAGTCTACGCATGCTCAAAGGGGCTTTGCACCCGTTGCTTCGTTTTCTTAAAGTCGTATAGCTGTGCTCTATCTATCTTCAAAAGGTGTGATTGGCGTTGATGAAACCGTCAAACGAAGTTACTGCTCAAGTTTGAATGAACGCAATAAGGTTATTTCGATACTCACGCTGGCAGAGAAAGCTGGGATGTCCACGGGCTTTATATCAACCGCCCGAGCTACGCACGCCACTCCAGCTGCTCTGTACGCTCACTCCGCTGACAGGAACTGGGAAAGTGACAAGGATCTAAGAACCAACGCCAAGGATGACCCTAGTAACTGCAAAGACATAGGTAATGTATGTGAATAGGCAAGGTTATTAACAGTATTCTAGTTAGTTCTCAAAGAGGAAGATTTCAAACACTTCGCAGATGTTCCTTAAATGCGATGGAAACTTTCATTTTTAATGGCGTTTTTAAAACTTATTTAATTATTTATGAGCATAAAAGCCTATCAAAACATCGATAAACGTAGCGCGCATAAAGAATAGTAATGAGGCCCGCCTTGTTTTTCTTGCATGGTAATATCTTCCCTAACATTTCGAACTTTTGTTTGAACTCCCGAGGGACACGCTTTTTGTGGAATATTTTTGAAGCCGTTCAAAAAATGCCCAGCACGTGTTTCTCGGGTCTAAAAACACTCGGCTACGCCAAGTGTTTTTAAACCCGATATATAAAACACGGCTGTTCGTTTTTTCCTCACTTAAGAGATGAAGTCAATCACCGTAGTGGAACCCTCAATGCTACACCCATCTGCACCTCTTCGAAAGGTTTTTCATAAAATTCTAAATTTAATCTTAGTGTTCTTTATCCTCCCTTGTAACCATTTTTCATGTCAGTCCATCCAATTTCCATGTTTGCGGGGTAGGAAAGGTCTTGCATTTTAAAATGACAATCTAGTAGGTTTTTATTTCTTAGTTTTGATTTTTTTATATACTTCAAATAGCTACTTTAATATTACAATACAATACAATACAATACAATACAGTACAATGCATTACAACAGAGCAAAGATAAGTTAGGGTTAATTACAAGATAACTAAGAACTTAACTGCGAAAACCAAACTGTGATGAATATTACATAGTGAAAATAATGCAGAATGGTTACTCAGAGTGTAGCTTCCATCCCTAACTTCCTGGCCCTATACATATTTTTCTACTTCACATTGAATTTTAACCTTAGCCTTGAAAAATATAAGGCAGAGTTTGAGTTCTTCTGCAGTCCCATATGTGGATTTTAGTTGAAGAGTAAGGGGCATTTTGAAGTAATTATGCCGAGTATGACTTGTTCCAAAGAGAGAATATAAAGTCCTTTGATAAAGCGAGAATAAATAGTTCAAAATTCTTCCAAAAATTGCGTGTTTGCGAAAAAAGGAAAAAGAGACGACTCAAAGATTCAGGCTCACGTTTGTAGAAGGAGCATCTATCATCTGTTACAAAAGCTATTTTATATAGTTAAGTATTGGTAAATCTTGTACTAGAAAGCTTTAACAGAAAGTCCTGTTACTTTATCAACTACATTCCATAAAAATTTAAAAAGCAATTGATTTAAGTCTTTGATAATTTCTTTTGGTGTAGTCTAAAGGGACATTCTAGTAGCTGATATTACTGTTATTTTAATGTAACTTATATGAGCCACGTGACAACACCAGCAAAAGCCCTGCATGGGAAAGCGTTGCAAGTCGTCCGTAGGCGGCCTTAATGATCCTTTCCTAGTTTTATCCCTCCCATCAATTAAAACCCACTTTGTTGCTGTTGTTTTTTTAACAGCTACTCAACTTATTGAGTATCCGCATGGTAATGGAATAGACGTCATTTTTGCTGGCGGCAGAGAAAAGTTTATGCCAAACAAAGTGACTGACCCTGAATATCCAGACAAAAAGGGCGGCAGAGAGGATGGACGAAATTTGATTCAAGAGTGGGTCGCTAAGTACCCTAATTCGGTTTACGTTTGGAACAAGAAACAATTTGATGAGATTGACCCAGAGAAGACTGAAAAAGTGATGGGTTGGTGATTTCTTCCAAGAGAATATGATGGAACAGAGTGATTCCCTGTGGCCGATGATGATTATTTAAAATCTATTATTAGATCGCGCCCGTGCTGAGAGGATTTTTCTTTTCTTTTGTCACCACGACCGTGCGTTCCACTTTCACACCAACTGACCGATGAGGTGTCGTCTTTGAAATAACCGCGCACTATTACAAGGAAGTAATAATAGATTTCAAGTAATTTTTATCGAAATATGGCCAAATATGGGGGACTCTCTCTCTTACTTCATAAGCTTTTGTTTCTTCCTAACAGTGCATGATAATTTCTGAGAAATTCTGGTCACCGAGGCCAAGAATTCGTTAGAACTGATCGACAAGAATATTCGACATACAGTATTGCCTTTTTGCACACTAGACGCATTGAGATAAATATTAGATGATGTAAAAATGGCGGACGACTGAAGAGGCTAAAAGAGCAAAATATATGTCGAATTACTGCATTAGCTATTTTCATCTCTTATTTGGGAATGTTGTTTGTGAAAACCTGTCTCAAAGACAACCTTTTTTACTGAACTGTAAAAAATGAAGAGTTCCCTCGCCATCGAATGCTGAACAGGCGGTGGACATTTGTCTTATTTTGTTTAAAATGATGATCTGACTTGACTGTGAATAATGCGGTTACGGTTTTGAATAGCTTGAGACAAATTCGACATGCGTGCGGCTTTATACAGAGACGAAATTCACCAATTAGGGAGGCTCGAAAGGCGTTCAACACTTAGAAGACTCTCTGTTTAGATCGAATGACGCTATAACACTGTATCACGTAACAGCAATGTTCTGGTACCATGTAAAACACTGATCATTTCCAAACAAGATGTGATCATTTTTGTGATGTCATAAGTTACCTTGGCAACGGGATAGCCCAGCAAAAAAACCCTACATTTTGGATTTAGTTGCTCATATCTCAATAAGGAACTCGCCGCCCTTTTTTATTGCTAAAAAGTGATTAGAAGGCCACGATGAAACTTTCAGGAAAGTTTAAAAGAATTCTGTCGAAAGAAATCACAAAATTAAGGTGGCTCTGAATCCGCTGGACATAATATTTTTAAACTTTGCAGAAAGTTCTATGTTGTCCTTCTAATTACTTTTCAAAAATAAAAAATGGGGATCACCGAGTTCGTTTTTGAGATATAAGAAACTAAAGACAAAATAAAGGGTGTTTTTACAGGGCTTTCCAGTTGCCACGGCGACATATTACGTCACAATAATGACTTTTTCTTGTTCAGCAATAATTCTTGTTTCATTTGGTACCACAATATTGTCAATACATGATACAACGTTGTGGTGCTGTTCCTTCTAATACGAGCGTCACTTGGAAGCGTTGAAACTGGTTCGAGCCTCCTTAATGTAGCCCCGAAAGTTTCTTTTAATTCACAGTTCAACTATTGATGGTGAATGGTGTGATGTGTCCTGGGAAAGATGACAAGGTCATTTCTTGGCAACGAGCCTAAAGTGTCCCAAGCGGGACTCAAACCTTCGACTGGTAGTGTTATGGAGGTATGATGCTTATTTTACCTTTTGTATAATTATTTTTCTTAGGTTTGTTTGAACCAAGCCATATGGAATATGAAGTAGACAGGGCCGAAGGTGAACCTGGAGAGCCATCCATTGCAGAGATGACAGAGAAGGCCATCAACATTCTGAAGAAAAACCCAAAGGGATATTTCTTGTTGGTCGAAGGTGAATGTTTGGCCTTTACACGCACGGAGGTTTTAATTTGGTGGCCTCAACTTGGCCTCCGTGTGACAAGAATATATAGTGGTTTTCAGTTGGTTTGCGAGTATAAAGCGAGTTTACCTTTGCGTATAGGTAGAATTCACAACACTTAAAAACAGTTACTATGACTCAAGTATGGAGAAGGTGCTAGCTCCTAATCATGTTTCCCTTAAACAGTCTTAGAGTTTCTCTTTGAAAGCTAGGCAGAAGGTAACTGGAAAATGGTCTTTTTCTTGATCATCTTGGACCCTGTGCTTTATATACCTACCTTGTTCGTTCTCAGGCGGGCGAATTGATCACGGCCACCACGCAGGGAAGGCAGTGCGTGCTTTGAATGAAGCGATTGCCATGGCAAAGGCGTGTGCCACAGCCATAGATATGACAAATCGAGGTAAGTTAATGAGTAATATGTCTGTATAAAGAATTCTTAGAATACTGCGAGTTCTGGCGTTTGTCTGAGTTTTGAAGGACTCCTTCCTACACTCGACCTCTGCGCTCTTCTGTTTTGTGGAAGTTCTTGATCAACGTTGGAGTCGAGAAATGGCTGATTAACAAGAAAAGGCGTTGTTCCAACTGAATGTTAATGTTGCTCACTTTACAAAACGAGACTGACTCAGTCAAATTCCTGATGCAAAAACGATAAAAAAATAGTTTCTCTTTTAGAGGAAATAGGCATTGCATCGACGAAAAATCATTTTTCTTAAGGCAGATAACTCGAAAATGGTCTTTTTCTTGACCATCTTGGACCCCGTTCCTTTTCATCAATTAAAGATATATACCTACTTGGTTAAGGCGCGATTTGATAAGAAGGCGACGGTGTGCATAAAAAATACTTTGAATAGATTGGCGTGAACCACCTGGTTGTCATTCCAACTCTCCCAAAAATATCAGATTTGCAAATTGTAATTTATCATTCCAAGTCTTTATTTTTTAATGGCTGTTACTTAGTTTTACGTTTTTGTGTTTAATTGACATTTTAAAACAGATGACACCCTATTGATAGTAACCGCTGACCACTCACATGTATTCGCCATGGCTGGTTACCCCGGACGCGGAAACCCGATCTTTGGCGTAGCAGTTCCACCGGAAACAAACGAGCCTGAAACTGCGAAAGACGGCATGCCTTACACAGTTCTCGGATATACGAACGGACCTGGAGGAAAGCGGATAAATGGCACTCGGCAAAACCTCACCGGGGTGGACACGGGGACTAAAGATTACTTGCAGCAGGCTGCGGTATGGCTCGGTTCCGAAACGCACGGGGGAGATGACGTAGGTATGTATAGTATAAAATAGAAAAGGGGTATAATAATTTCCAAAATTTATTTTTACCACAATTACTTGTAATCTCGCAATTTGATTGGTTAATTTGCCGTCGTCCCTAAGAGTCTAGACAACGCTGCCCGCGTCATTTTGGGAAATAAACCAATCAGATTGAGAGAAACTTATAGACAACGCTTGGTCCTTCTTTGTGTCACGATCTTGGTCGCGCTCTGATAAAACAACTTCTTTGCAGTTCGAACGTACTAGGAGCCGAATATTTAAAGGCACAGAGAACAGTATACAAGTAGTCACAACTAAGACACCACTCGGGTAAAAAACCTTGCAGTTTCAAGAAAACCGGTTATTATTGTTATTATTATTATTATTATTATTTATTTATTTTTATTTATTTATTTATTTATTTATTTATTTTTGTTATTCAAATACAAGGTCAATCAAACGGTGGGTAGAAAAAGTAGGCAGGGAAAAATCTAACCTTTCTCTTGTTCGGTTTCCGCGATTACTTTCAATTAACTTTGAGATACCATCCAATTCGTCTTTGACATCTCCATTTTTAACAGATCGATGCAGGACGCTGTCTTCATTGTGCTCATTGTTATGGTTAGCAGAGTCCGGCTCTGTTTCTGTTTCTTATATACTGGTGTCACATTATTTTCTGAACCAATCCTGACGACAATTGTAATAGCGGTGTCATGAGTGTATATAAGTGAGGATGAGGCGAAAGAATGCATTAACCATACATGGGCCTTCCCCGAAGAAAAACGTGGTCAAAATGCACAGTTGTCTTAAGGATAACATCTGACTGGTTAGCGTTTCACAGTGTAGCGCAAAGCCTTAAATAGACTTTTAAAATTATCATGAGGGGATGGGATGAATGGGTCAGTGCTGTCCCGCTTCATCCTCAGTTCTTTCTCTGATCATAGTTCATCTAAACCATGCTATATCTTTGTTCCGTCCATGAAATATAGGCATATACGCGGACGGTCCTGGGGCCTATTTATTTCACGGTGTTGTGGAACAGCAGTATATTTTCCACGTCATGGATCACGCAATGTGTTTGAGCGACAGCAAGAAAGGATTATGCAATAAGCACGTCACTCGCGGAGGCCCAGCCGTGAAAAGCTCCTGCAGTACAAACCAGGCAGCGCTGACTATCTTATGTGCATTGTTGATGCTTTCCTTTACAGTCTTTAAGGTTTAATTTTCCTTTTGATTTACTGTGCAAGTTCTTTTTGTTGCATGTAGTCAAATAGTTGTTTTGTTTGTATAGAAGTGATAATTTTGGGAATTAAAAAGTATACTACCAAGTCTAAAAATTAACAAAGGCCAAACTAACTTAGTAGCCCATAACCAGCCGCCTGCAACTACAATACTATTGTAGGTCTATGAAACGGCATTTTTCGGTCACAGATCAAGGTATTTTTAGACGAGTTCTTAAATAAGATTTGGCTTGCACGAGTGACTATTCTCAATCCCACGGGTAACCATTTCTCATGCAAAACTTATGATTGGCTGGAAAGGTCTGGTTTCGCGGGAAAATCAATCTAAAAGTATAACTCGACCATAAAAACGCCGTTCCCCAAATAAAAATGAAGTTATATGCTCCGAATCATGGACTCATGCTTTAGCAAATGTCAACGAGCCAATCAAAACGCAACACATTTTATCCCGTGTATTCTGACTTCTTGATTTTTGGTTATTAAGGGTGGAAGGATCGCTCTGGCCTGAGAAGACGTCCGCATGCAGTCTTGCCTCGCTCTCAGGTTCTTAGTGAAAAGAGAAAATGATGGCGCACGTGAAGGCTGATGAATATATATTTTCTTTCAAACATCGGATCGAGGTTGGCCTGCATGCGGACGTCTCGGAAGACTTCCGCTCGTCTAAAAATAACTTTCGTGGACATAACATATCCCAAGGGCTGGAGCGGGAGCCTCCTTCTCTGTCCCCTCATTCTCTCTTGGTAATATTCTGCTTTCACCGAAACCTATTTCAAAAGCGTTAGATTAGGCAAATAACCGCACAGAAAGAAAAAACACACTTTTACAATAAAATCAAGCTTTTTATAGTGCGAACTTTAACACATAGTTAACTTTAAAATATATTGGTTAAAGTACCACACTTTTATTTACGGAAAATTTGTTTTCAAGCAAAATGAGCTTGGGCCACCCAAGCTGTGACTTATATAACTACTAGTCTGCATGTGGTATTCGAAAAAATTTAACACTGGACTTAATTTATGTCCAACGTCCCGTGATTCTCCCGTATCCCACTGGTATAGCATTCAAAGAAGTGCTTGGAAAGTCATGGACTTGGACGCTTTTCCGAGTAGCCTATGACAAGAGTGTGCTTGTGTACCAGCTAATTTCCTGTAAGCAAATGAAATAGTATTACAAAGAGGCACGCAGTTTTCTTTCTTCTTTTCTCGAACAAAAACAAATCACTGAGTTAAGCTCTAAATGACGTAGGATGCACTAAGTTGCAATATCACAATGTGTTACATTCCACAAAAAAGGAACACCAAGCTATTCTTGTCATCCTTAAAGCAGTTAAGTTTAGTCACACTCAATAAATTTATATTGAATGCGATTATCTCCGATTGAAGACGACCTAGCATTTTTATTCACTCTTATCGCCTCGAAATCAAGGCTTTCAAAAAAGCTGTCACCAAAATTATGAGGACGGAAAAAGGAGAGGAGATGCGTGCTGCACTTTTGACAGTTCCTCCTCTTTTCACATGCTTCTCCCATGTTTTTTGCTTGCTACTGCTAAGGCATAGTGCGTAATCCATCACGTGAAAGACGTACTGCTGTTCAAAGAACCAGGTCCGTCTGCGAAAAGACCTAGGGAATATAAACGATGAAATATGAATTCATAATTAAGCAAAATTAAAGCACGATCGTCCGGGTGAGTGTAGTCCTGAGAAGGATTGTTTAAGGCGACATTGACTGACGTTTCGACAACCTGACCGGAAGTTATCTTCAGAGTCAAGTGATTTTTGCAATGCGGACCTAACTTAGAATGAGTTGAACTCTTAGCCTGACGTAGTGCCATGTGAACGATATCCCGGTTTCCAATAATCATGAATTGGAGTACTTCAAGGGATGCAGTACTTAAAATGCTCGGATACCTCAAAAGAGAGGGAAATCTTTCCTGATGGCAGTCAAGAATTTTCCTGCTATAATCAACGTAATACTACTTATAAGAAAGCTGATAACTGCTTTGTGGCAAACGCCTATACATAACCTAATACACTGTAAAATTTGTTTTTTTCCAGCAGCAACGCTAATAACTCATCTACCGTGTCGGAATCAAACTTCCAGACATAGAGAAGTGTAAGAGTTAGAAGTGAACCTCACACTTATCTGGACAATTTAAGAAATTGTCTTTTATAAACAACTGAAAAATGTCTCGCGGTTTCAACGGGATTCGAACCTATTACTTCTGCGAAGCCGGTGCAATGCTCTACCAACTGAGGTACGAAGCCACTCAATTGGGATCAACTCAATTTGTTCGCCTTATTTGTTCCCGGCAAGAGAGTATGAAGGTAAGGGAGGTAATCCCTCATATTGGTCCTATTTCCATCGTAATCCCTCTTAAGTTATTTTTAGATCTCCCGCGAGATCCGGTATTCCCACGAGGGTTAACTGGTAGCCAATCATATGTCCCCATTTTTTCCAATGTTGACAGCTGAGCGAATTCCCACGTAATGATTGGTAAAAATGGGGTCATATGATTGGCTATCAGTTAACCCTCTTGGGAATGCCGGATCTCGAGGTGATCTAAAAATAACTTAAGAGGGATTACGATGGGAATAGGACCAATATTAGGGATTACCTCCCTTACCTTCATGCTCTCTTGCCGGGAACAAATAAGGCGAACAAATTGAGTTGATCCCTTCATACTCTGTTGTTCCTGGTAAAAGGACTGATGAATGAAAGAAATCGGGACAATTCAAGCAGTAGTCTCTCTAAGAGAGTTATCTCCTATACAGATCAATATCTCCGACGTCGGAGCACAGCACCCTACAGCCATTCAGATGTAATTAGATGCGAGTCGATTTTGACCCGGGAGAAAAACCGGAGAACTCGGAGAAAAACCCTCGGGTAAATATGAGATCGACTGCAACTCAGCCCACATGCTATCACAATGGTCAGAGGGATGCTTCATTGACCAATGCGCCAGAGTGGCTCCCTAGAGTGTACTGCCGGGGCATTCCCGCACGGTTACCCATCCAGGCAATAACTTCGAACGTCCAACAGGGCTAAACTTTGGTTGACAAACGGGAACCGTTTGTTGCGTTGGGCAAACCGTACACACCACGAGCGCGCTGTAGTAAGTTAGGATATAGTTAAAGGGTTGCAAAAATTACGGCGATGTTTATTATATCGGTCGACTCACAAACCAACATCTTCAGTTCCGTGCGTCTCGGAGTCTAGTGGAACGGTTGCCTGTTGCCTATAGTCCTTATATGTTGTGTTGACCCCTCTGAGGTCCTGGCGCGCTCCATCAACGGCTCCTTCTCCGTTAGTGTAACCAAGATTGGTGTATGTCATGTTATCGGTCCCCACTTCCAGCTTACCGTCTAATCCAAGCACCGTGTTAAATATTGGATTTCCGCGCTTTGGGTATGTGCCGATGGTAAAGACGTGAGAGTGATCTGCCGTTACCGTTATCAGAGTTTCATCTGAGAAAGATAAAGATCGATCGTTTGATTGATAGACCAAATCTGCTAACTCAAAATTGTACCGTATTTCATTTGCATTATAATGGAGCATTCACATTTAAATGATATGGAAATACCCGGAAAAAAACGTTTTATTACCAAAGGGTTTGAATTGAGTACAAAATTGACTTAGCCGATTAGGTCTATTCCTTCCTTCCTTCTCTAATTGTTTGATTGACGGGCTGGTTAATTGATGAATTCGTTGATTTATTTATGTATGGTGGATAATGATTGATTGATGGAGGATGGACTGACTGATTACTTTACCTGCTAACGTACTCTGCCCATCCATAAGTCAGTAATTTTGGGCGCCGCAGTGGCGCAGGTGGCTAATTTTTCGGAAGAGCAGTGAGTGCGGGGAGATGGGAAAGCCTACAAACTTAGCTGCACAGGTGAAGCAAGTCTTAGGTGACGCAAATTACTCTGTTCCAGTCTCACAGATATATTTGTATTATATGGTTGACTGTCACAAAGGAAGGTCACGGGCATCCCAGAATCCCCTCTCCTACCTGGCTACGCCCCTGGGCAGCCAGCCCCCTCCTTTTTATTGTAATCAACTACCTTTTCAAGACAAATACTGTAAGATCAAGCCGATATGGGGCAAACAATGCTTGTTCTTGTTGTTGTATCTATCTACTTACTTTTGCCTGTAAAACCTAGTTCTTCTGCACAAGTACTTATAAAGAGAATGAACGTATTATCAAATTTAATATTGGATAGCTCATGAAGAGGGATGAAGGGATTGGATTATTTACCTTTATCAGTTATTGATACCGCCTTGGCCAATGCTTTGCTCATAGCCACTGTGTCGTGCAGGGCTCTGACGGCCCTGCCAGCGTGATGGCCATGATCAATACGTCCCCCTATGTAAATGAAAAAAAAAATGACAAAAAGAAATAATATTCTCCCGGAGGGTTAGTACTTACCTGCCGGGGAGAATCCCTCGTAAACTGATATCAGCAATAGTTGTCCCCAGACCATTGGAACGATTGTCTTCTCCTCCCCACCCTTGAACGGCTAAACGATTCGGCCTCACTCTTCACTTCTCAGACCGAGAACGCATCACGACATAACCACCTTTAACGTTTTCCGAACGCCATCTCCCGTGTCTCTTAAACATTCTATCAGAAATACCGCCATTAGGCGTTGAAGACGCGCCGCCACTTCTAAAGTTGTGCCAGGAAAAGGATTTAGGATCTAGGCCAAAGTCAACAAACTTTTTTGATGAAACTTCGCAACATATAGTGTATGAAATCTAACCGACGCGGACAAACTGGGTTCCGAATTTAGTTTGTATATTCCCAAACAGGAAGTCATCGCCACCATTAAGAGATGTAGGAAGAATGAGCTTGGGTTGCCAACGACAAAGATCGGCACCGGTTTTGACAACTGGTACAACGGCATCTTCACGATACTGATTGGTCTTTCTGCTTTCAATAAATAGCTCAAAGTATCATGGGCCGGTTGTGGAATTACACCCTTGAGTCTTAGGTTTGAAAGTGTATCAAACCTCAAGAACCCTGCATAACCAAGGAGTGCCGTGTCCATAAACCTCGTATCGACCAAAGAACCATGCAGGCTCTGGAAAAACTTAAGGATAATTTCTGTAGTCATCGGCGACTCCTCGGATTTCTGATGCGATAATCTCATTCAAGCAAATTCCAAAACTTTTTGTAGAACCGTGTGGCTCGTTGGAGACTGGAAACCAGCAAGGTCATGTGCCCACAGAATGCTATACAAGGTTATCTGGACCGGAGCCGGGGAGGTAGAAGCTTGAAGGACGCTGAGTAAATAGAGAGACCCGTAAGCCGGGGTTGCTGACAAGACGCTGATCTCAGGGAACCTAGAGGCCCAAGAACGCCACCATCTAACTGAGGTACGTGGCTGTTGAACAATCTGCTCTGGAGCCAAGGACCACTTCGGGTAACCAGTTTGCCAAAAGACGCAAGGAGGGTCTTGAAAGTGAGTGAGCCCGGACCACATGGGACTGGAACAAACGTCTACTGGAAGACAAAAACGGAAAAAAAAGATGAACCGTAATCGGAAAATCGGGCCGGAGCCCACAAAAACGAGATATACCAAAAATGATCCCGCGGTTCGCGACCTAGTCAAAGACGGTAGGAATAGTATGAAACTACGCAACACAAGCTGACACCGAGGTACACAGTATCAAACGAAACTTAAGTCATACGCGGACACCAAAACAACGCATCGGGTACGGAGAATACAAACGGCCACTTAAGGATACATAAATCCAAGAGACGAGAGGCACACACAGACATCGAGGCGCACAAGAATAAACAAGACTACAGACTTACACGGCCACTAAAGTGCATCAGGCACACACAGGTCACCGAAAATAGAAGCATACGCACCTACCGAGGGAATAAATAATCACCGAAACTAGGAGCACACATGGCCACCGTGGCAGACAGTAATCACCAAGACCACAAACATACTGAGCTACAAAAAAGGCCGACCTCAGGAAGGCCAGAAAACGCAATAATGGGGTAAAAACCCCAGTAAACATGAAGAAACAGAAAGCACGTTAACAACAACGTAATTTAATAGAATATATGACGAGGTGAAGATATACAGGCGCAAAAATTACAGCGACGAAGAAATAATATAACAAATCACGGAAATTCTCATAAAACTAGCAAGCGGACAAACGAACTGCTATTACGTTAGACTCAAACTTAGGCCCGTTAAAAATGGACTCGGAGGAGCCCATTGAATTGAGCATGTCATGTTACTCTTGAGAATTATTTCTTTCAAATTCAAACTAATTCACGTGAAGGGAGCATCACGTGGTCTGAAATGGTAAAAAACGACCTCTACTTTAAACATTGTAGTTGTTGTTTATTTTTTGGCGAAATAGTGCAAGGACCCTAATTTCCTGAATGCTCCGACAAAATATTAAATTATTATTAAACTTAACAGAAAACCAAAATTATTATATTAAAATTGTATGCATTAGTACAACCCTGAAAGGGCAAGAGAATAAAAGAAACTTAAATAAATGCTAAAATTTTTGTACATTACTGTTGTCATTTTGAACTGTGTTAGACATTACTGTATTGTAATAATAAAACATTATCCTACTGGCTATGTTTTGACTATAACATACTGCATGTAGTCATCAATTACCCATTTTGCAACCCTTATAGTCCCAGAGTCAAATCTTAGGCCATGTCGGATTTCGCTTAAACTTTTGAGTTTGTGAAGACCATTCAAATGAATGCTATTGAGGAGGAGCAACAACAACAACAACACTCAATTTAGACAGGGTAAACCAGAATTACACAGAATAATTTTCATCTGGGCCCTGCTAAAAAAAATAAATAAATAACAGAGATGACAATAATAATCCAATACTAATGTAGGATAAAAATATATAACAATAAAATATTTATATGAGAAGTAATTATGTACGAGTCAGTATATAAAATTGTCTTTGAACTTGGAGAAAGCCATATTTAAATAGTTCCTTTTAAAGGAGGAAAGGGATGTTGAGGTTTTAACACAGTTATTTTCCCTAAGGACAAAGTTGAGGATATTTTTAAGTTTTCAAATCGGTACTCCGATATGGGTTGGAAACCTGGAACTCAACACAACCTCTGCTCTCCAAGATAAAGACTTAACAAACTATTGTAAATAGAAGACTCTAGCAAATACTTGGCATCTTTCAGTTTGGTCTAACTGTATGAACTGTTGTCAGAAACGAGGGACTTAATGGGCAATAACAGCACAAGAGGATGCAGAGATGTAAAAATGGATTGGGCATATTCTGAGGAAGGAGAAGGACTGGACACCATCAGAATGGCCATAACTCAGGGTATGATATTCTACTCCACAGGGAGCCCACCTCAGATCACATAGTTCACCTCTTGAATCCCTTGGTGTAAATCAATGTTTCAATAAAACAGAACATCCAGATTAACCCCAGAGCAGTACAGCTAATGTTAATAACACTGCCTAAGTATGTGAAGGATGTTTTTCGTCTGTGTTTCTGTAACAGTAGCATTTTTTACTCAGTGGGGTTGTTAGCCCCACGCTAAACCCCCAATAACCTGGAGGGCCAGTGTATTTTCTGTCAGGGTTCCTTCCCTTAGCCATGGGTTCCGGTTATTAAGGCGCCGGAGTCTCGCCTTCACCATTGCCACTCAGCTGTAGCACATTGCTACATTACCTGTCCAGGGACAGAGGGGACTGGAGGGACTTTGTCAGTGGCCTATGTTCCAAGATGGAATGAGAAAGGCTTCAGATCAGATCAGATCAGTAATGCTAATGCTCTTCTGTGCTGATATAATTGCAGATTCCATAGAATAGTGTTACTGTGCAGACACCACCTGCCACCAGTCAAAAAAGTTTCTTAGAACAGATTGCGACTTTTATAAACAACAATCCATTGATCAGTGACTTTCTGATACAAAATAATCAACCATCACAAGAAAGTTGTGCACTAAAAATAAGTATTTGAATAACAGCAAGCCAGTTTCCATACAGAATTTTGCAAATGACCTCCCTTTTTAAGGAGTTTATAATTGTGACCCACTTCCTGTTTTCACCATCCCCCCACCCCTGTACTTTACGACGAGTCCCTAACACGAAACCTTAACTTTTTTAGCATAAGATGAAAGACCTGCAATTCATTATTCTAGAATGGAGTAAATTTTTCGGCAAGTCCTAAAGCCTATTATATCAGCACATATTTGCAGCAAATACACACTGTTGTTACATTTCCAGCAAGCTTGTAAAATGTTGCATTTAATTACTAAATATTTATTATGTAGATTACATAATTTAATATTAATAATAGATCAATTTAAAAATATTTTTTCATTTGATCGATTTTTAAGTTGTATTTCATTTAGCAGATCATTGGGTTCCCATTTCTATGCCATTTTTAATTGTCTCACTTGTGGGTTTAAGTCCATCTGTTTTGTCAAAGTTTGTGTAACAGAGTCCATGGCATTCACCAATGCCTTATTTACCATTAATCCACTTTTAGATGGTAATTGGCTTGGCAGAATCTGCCAACTGTTCCACCTGCTGTGTTTCTATAATTCATCCTTCCTTGCTTTTTCTTCTTGTTTACTTTCACGTAAGTCATGCAAATCAGTGAACAGAGAATCTAGTGAAGCAAGTTGTTTCGCCATTTCAAATTTAAAACCAGAAAAAAAATCATTTTCTGCAAATTTAGCATTTGACTCTGCCCTTTCATGATCTTCATCAACAGTTTGCAAAAGCTCACTTGTTAAATATTCTTCAAGATGCACCTGTACTTGAAGAACAAGTTCAAGAACACCTTGAATTCTTAAGTCCCTTAGCTGGTTATCATCCTTCACAAATAGAAACTTGCTCTCATCCATCCACAGTCGTTCAAAGAGATTGACTTCAGGAACAAAGTAATTTGGACAATGTTTAGCTTGGAGAAAATCAACGAGGGTTTGGAGAAGGAGGGAGAGACATTTTCCAGGGTCAGTTTGCCACTCACTTGGCTCAGTCCTCTCACTTGTCCAAAACATCACAGTCTTCAAATGATGTGTGCTTATTCCAGAGGTAATAATTATTTGACCTTCATTGAGAGAGACCTGGCTGAAGTATTTTCTTTTCAGCTGTTTCAGAATGAGATAACATGCTCTTTGAATAGGAGTAAACAAGTGGGCTAGTCTCTGTTCTGCTATGGCAAACGTGTACTTCCACTGGGTTGTAGAAGCACTTTTGTGGCTTGACTTTGGAATCACATGGATGCCACCACGTGTAATTTCCTTGCATACTTCAAGAGGGGGCCATAGTCTTTCTCTAGTCTCCCAGACCATGGAGACCCCTGGCCATTTCACTTTAATGGCAGCAACTTTGTCCATGAGCAACTGGTAATTAATTGTTTCTTCATCTATGATCAGTTGTTTTCTTTCAGTTTTAAAGGCTCTAAATGGTTTTCTTCCCTGAAAATTGGCAAAAACATCTCCGGCGGTGATCTCCTTCTCTCCCAAGATTCCACCCTTAATTTCATCTTTAATGCATGGCAAATCGTTCAAATACTCACTATTCTTTAGATAATACTCTCCACTTACATCGTCAAATTCTAAAAAATACGTTTTATCTTTGTCTCTCAAACCGTCCGGCAACCTGGTCACTTTCAGCTTCACATACTGTTGAGAGGAAACGCCTTCGTCTGCAACAACTTCCACCACAACTTGAGGATAACGGTTTTCTCCAACAAACCCGGGCAAAGTTACATTGTATGAGTCCTGTTCAAATAGCATATCAATCTCAACACGGTAAGTACCATCTTCAAGAATTTCGGGGAAATACAAATTGTTTCCAACACTCCCTTGAATTACCACGCGAGCGAACTTTCGCTCTAAAGAGTAATTTTCAATTGTCTGTTTCAAATATGACAATAAACCATCAGATTTCCTTATTCGGATGTCGAGTTCTTCGTGAATATCCTGAATTTTTTCATTGAGTTTGTTCTCCAACACAGCCATAGAACTAGGTTCTTCAGTCCCCATTCCAGCTAATAAAATGCCCACGAAGCACACAACACGGAAGAGCGGAAAAGCAACATGGCCGAGCAAGGGATACATTGGTC
>NC_090888.1:51633984-51636484 GCF_036669925.1 Montipora capricornis
GTGTTATGTGCCCATCTGAACCATCCTGTCACAGTTGATTTAGACTTTTTATCCCACTGTAAAGAGAGATTGGACTGGAATGGACTGGACTTGGACTAGTAAAACGAGAACTTGAAAAAGGAGGACTTGTATAACGTGGACTTGTAATACGTGGACTGGGAAAGCGAGGACTAAAAAAACGGGGACTTTCAAAATGAGGACCAGTAAAACAAGGACTTGTAAGGCGAGGACTTGACATACTTGTTACAATTCAATAATAAAAATGGGGGTCTTAATTTGGAGCTCGTTTTTTAGATAAAAGCGCTTAAAGCTAAAATCAAGGGTGTCTTTAACAGGTAATGCTGTTACTGTGGCAACCTATGACGTTATGACGATGACCATATTGTTCATCAATGACCGAGCATTTGTTTGATACCATTCACGATTTGTAGGATTAACTGATAAAGAGTGGTAGTATTGATCCATCGAAGAATAATTGATAGAAAATGATGGGAACTATTGCGAGCTACCTTAACGCAGGAATTTTACGGAGGCATCGATTAGCTTGTGATTATAACCTCTCTTCCTCTGCACCCTACCCCCCACCCCTTAGGTTAATTAACTTGCTCTAAGGTTTAAAGCTTGATCGCCTCACTTTACTTATATTTCATCTGGCAGATTCTGCCACCAAGAAGCTGGGTGAGCTGTTTGAGGAAATCTCGAACGCCGCGTGTGTGGGAAATGACGAATGGATCTACTTGGGGATTGTAGCATCGCTGACGATTGTCTTCAGATCACGTGCAAAACGGAATTTGGCGGGAAAACCACATCTTTGACTGTAAATGTCAACAGGTTAGTAAAGTAAGTAAAGTTCTCCACATAGAAGAGTGTCCGCTTAGAGAACTTTGACCATAGTACTTTTAGCCCGTTTCGGAATGGCTACTCAAAACTCTGGATCATCGAGGTATTGTTCTGGGTATCGTGCGTCAGATTTTAACTCATCTTTCAAGGAAAATAAGGTACTAAATAAAGAAACAACAAAGTAACTATTTGATTGGCTACTCCCGGCCTAGCGAATATCAATGGCGGAGCCCCGTCCATTCCCCCTTATCTCACCGCCCCCTCCCCCACTTCCCAACCCATGATAGAGTCTGGATCCACCACAGAATATCCACCATCATTACTTACCTCAACCGTGGTGAATAATTGTTATTTACTTTGATAACTACGGATTCTCTAATAGCATGGACAGAAACTCTTCTATGATACCTTATTTCCAATCATTTTAACTTGTATTGTAAACCACCAGTCGCCGTTTCCGTCAGCGTATTTAATCTTTGTGTAGTATTGGCTCGTTGCCCACATAGACTGCTTGCAGCCGGTCTTTCCTCTGAGGGTCCAACGCGTGTATATGCGAACGTGAACGCAAAAAAGCGGTATGGACTCTCAGGAGCTTTTTCGGAAAATTCCGAACGCTACGCCAGGTTGTCGTCATGAAGTTGTGTTATGTTACTTAGGTTGGTGTTCAGTAGCGACGGAGTCGGAGTCGTAAGAACGCTTACGAGAGTGTAAATCGAAAATCGGAGTCGTAAGCGGAGTCATAAGCCATGATAAGCTCTATGGAATCGGAAGAGTCAGAACGTGTCCACTTTATCCCGACTCCGCTTTTGACACTGTCACTTATGATTAAGCGAAAACTAGATTGTCGGAGTCACAAGCAGAGGCGGAAGAACAAACCAATCACAATCCCTGGAATTGAGCATTGAGCATTCTCCCCAACATCAGTATAAGTAATGATGCCTTTGACAAGGGAATGGTAAGGAGACTCGATCCCAAAAAGCACGGGCCAACACGGGGACGAAACCCATTGGGGTACGATAAGGGTACCCACAGCTTTGCAATGCACAAGATTTCTAATAACCCGAGGAACCAGGGACACTGGAGGTACTAGCCAATAGACCTTTTTGCAGATACAGCGGCCATTTTGATTTCTATTGTTTCAAAAGACATTAGGGGGCAAATTAATATGTATTGTCCCCCTGGGCATCCCATAATAGCTATTTGAAACAATAGAAATCATTCTATCTAGCATTCTATCGTTGGACGGTTTGGCAATAGATTTTTAAAAAAAAGAGAAATACATTATTCCTTTAACGTGCTTGCCCATGAAGGTTTCTTTGGTGATTTTTTCGGGTAATATCTTCAGTTGCAGTGTATTTCTAGAATTGCGCGCAGTAAAATCCAGAAAATCATGATAAGTTTGGCCGTTATCTTTTTGATGGAGTACGAACAGTAAGATGGACTCGCGAAGTTTCTTTTATTTTTGTTCAATTGGTCTCTCTGGAAACATGCCATTTTAGTGTCTGGAGTGCGAGTTTTAAGTTAAATCAACTGGAAATATTATGAAGCAATCTTGACTCCAAATTGCAGAATTCTTAAGAGACTTTTGGTCAGGCCCAATTTTAGCGAGCGACGACATAAGAGGACATATGGGCGCAGCTAAAAATGGGCCTGATCGCAG
>NC_090888.1:51646484-51676484 GCF_036669925.1 Montipora capricornis
TCCGTAGTAATCCACTTACAGGCACTTCGCCCATATTGTATAATATAAGAAAGATGGAATAATCATGAAATACTTAGAACAGCTCAAAGTTATATTTTGAAGTGACGTTTTCGTCGCCATAGCCGTTGTTAAGTTTCTTAAACTCCCTATTGCATTGTTGTATAAACGGCCGATTAGATTATTCTTTGAAATTACAATTTTGTCCGTTTGTTCGAACAAAGGACTGGAACTACCCAGGATTCGCTAAGATGTTGACATTAGCAAAACGGTCTATTACGTCTAAAGGTCGTCACTCACGTGGCTGGCTTTCGCTCACGTGGCCAGCAGCCATGTTTTTTTCACAGAAAACAAAGGGAATCACGTGCAAACGAATGGAAATCAATTCCCTCCCTCATAACCTGTATGTTATGCAATAAATTATACATTGGCGAGACAGGTAGACAACTAGGCGACCGACTCCGCGAACACCTTCGCGATGTTGAGAAGAATGACAAGTATGCATCTAAACCAGTCGCTCGCCATTTTGATCTGCCTAACCACTCCAAAAAACACATGGCTATCTGCGGCCTTTCCCTACATCTAGGTACGACGGAAAGCCGCAAGAATCTGGCACATAAATTCATCTCCCTCAGGTTAGTTTGACGCACAAAATAAGAAGGCCGCCGTTTCTCTACTTAGGGGTACAAAAATGAACACAGTGACGTCATACCAATACGACGAAGGGAAAAATTAAACATGGCGGCTAAGTCAACTATCGCGCAAGGCAGGTACATTTAACTGGGTTTTCCGAAAACGACAAGTCATTAGGTGCACTTTCCAACTTGTTAGCCTCCTGCAAAAGTACCTGCTCGAGTCCTTCGACTGTTGAAGTCTCCCTGTCATCATCGACTCCAACGTACAGTGGAGATTCCTTGAGAGAGACACGCGCGAGGTCTTCAACATTCCGCGTTTGAGTGGCGGAAAATAGGACTGTCTGCCTGCGAACTACAAATAACTTCATGTTTGAATCAAACGTTACTGATTAATTTCACTTCCTTTTATCTCAAGATCCCAAGAGTCACCATTACAGAAACAAACAAGTATTTATAGCGATATTTCGGCTCATCCTCGGGGTAAAAACCTGTGAAACTCACGGGTGACGTAACACAACAATAGAGCAACAAAAACATCAAACAAAGTAACCAAAGCTTACCACGAGCCAACAAACCAAGAAAAATATTCAAGGGTTTTTACATCCAGGTAAACCTGACATTTCTTGCTTCCAAACATTGATGTCACATTTCTTTTGATATTCAAATTTGCCAACCACGGAACAACAGCTAATTAAGTTCTGGTCGGCATATTAATAACAATGGATGACGTCACGAGAAACATCGCTATAATTAACATCTAAGAAAACGTGTTCTCTGGCCCTAACCCATTCAATTCAAGCCTCTGGGTTTGGCCTCTCTCATGGATAATTCCCTTGAATTATCCATGAGAGAGGCCAAACCCAGAGGCTTGAATGAAGTATAGAAAAATAGAAGAAAGTATTTGGGTACCTTTGGTTGACCCTACTCTGGAATAAGAACGAGGTAGCAGGGTTCGCGCAGTGGTGAGAGCACTCGCATTTGAGCGACCCTGAAACACGGAAAACCGCCAAAAATCCTCTCGCGATTTCATATTCCGTCTTTTAGGATTTGGGGCGATTTCCGCCATTCCGCGTTTTAGGGCTTGGGGTGATTTTCCGTCATTCCGTGTTTTAGGCTCGCCCCTCGCCTTTCATCATCGTGACCCCGGTTCAATTCTTGGACTCGGCGACACATGTGGGTGGAGTTTGTTGGTTCTCTACTCAGCTCCGAGAGGTTTTCACTCCGTGCACTTCGGTGTTCCTCTCTCGTCCAAAACTAACACTGCATTTGATTGTACATGCATGACTGTGTTTTGATCTAATTCACACATCTGCCCAATAATTACAGCAGTTGCTCTCAGTTTTAAGACTCGTTCTTGTTTAAAAAAATATCCTAGTTCACTGTCACGTGTTACCCTCGTAAAATAAGGACCTTTACCTTTATAGCACCAAAAACAGACCTTTTCACGGTTTCTGACGTCATCTTCGTTGGGGGCAAACGCGGCTTACATGTAAGTTACAGTGAATGTATGGGATTTTGTTCGAATTCAAACCTCTATAACTCCGCTGCAGAAAGGCAGATTTTTACTCTATGGAAAATTCGATCATTGCACAAGACACAACGTCTGAAAATTCGATATTACAAATCTCCTCATGTCACTTCAAATTTCACGGGAATTTGTTAAGTTTGTTTATAAGGGTATATATGATGAAATTTACAAATTTCGTTTATGGTCGTTATACTAGCTCGATTCTGATCGTCATACTTCACGAAAATAAACTCAATAGAAGTGCTTTTTGAGAGGTATTCTCCCTATCCACAATACTCACACCTTAAAGGATTTATAACGGTTCGAAGTCGGACAAATTCCAATACATTCACCGTAATCTAAGCCGTGCTTGCTCCCCAAACAATATGGCGTCAGAAACCGTGAAAAGGTCTATTATCATGGGGGTGATTTTTTTACGGAATACTGAAGGCTGTTTCCTGAATAAGGTGATTTTTTTTTTTTAAATAAGGCCTATTAACCGCACCCTCAACTTACAGCCGTACTAACATACCACGACCATCCATATACAGCGCACAACCCGGACCAAGTTAAAATACTTATAGTGTACCCTCCCTAAAATGACCCTATATGGCTCACTTGTACATGTAGAACTTACGAGGTTATAGGTTTCAAAGACCAACACCTCTCAGCCTTCCGTAAATGGCAGCGGCATTAATGATCAGTTGTCCGATGTAGTTTCGTTATTGTACAGATAAATGCCTTCAGCTGAGTACAACGTCGTGAGTGTTTATTTCAACTAACCTGGCAGAAGTCTGATGATTTGTTTCATTTCCTCTTCAAAACCGATTTGAAGAATTCGGTCAGCTTCATCTATGATGAGGCACTGGAGATTCTTGAAAATAAAACCTTGCGTATTCTACAAAAAATAGATTAAAAATACTGTTTTCAACCAATACAATCTCGATGGAAATACTAATGACGAACATTTTTCGAAAGCGTAAGCAGAAGACAATTAATAATTATATCAACCTGGTCTAGCTATATAGTTTCGAATGCGGTAAACCTTACAAACGGGCTTATCAAGCCACATGAAAACATACAAGATGCCATCACAGAAACTTCTATATATGGATATGGATATGCCACAAAGCAGTCTAAACTTTCAAAAAGCGAAAAAGTCAGCAAAACTTTCTGCATCCTCTTTTGAATACCCCGAGCACTTGCTTAGTTGATATCTTTCCTTATCCTCTGTGCAGTTCAAAATGAAATGGCAGTAACACGGTCCACCACAACAAATGTTTTTCGTTGACCGTTTTCATAAATAAGACATATAATCCGACGAGTTTTCTACTGCAAAGGCACCGAGGCACAAGATGCGTAAGGGGTCGGGTGAATGAGCTCAATACATGTCATCTTATTTATTGCACCTTCAAGACGCACAAAAGGAACAAATATTTGCCTAGTCTTCGCCCTAGATGATTTTTAGAAACAGATGCAATAAAAATATTTTTCCCCAGTTCCAACGATGACAAAAGGGGAATAAGGTATTGCAAGGGAATGGCTCTGCATTATGAGGAACGGTTTCCAAACAGACAGAATGCCTGGGCATTCCGGAAACGATTAATTCAAAGCAAGCCAAATAGACCATTTCCGAGTCTGCCTCCTCTTCAAAGCGAGTCTAAGTGCGAAGAGTTTGTGATGGTAATTAAGTTCTACTGTAAAAATGAATGAAATTTAATTTTCACAACAAAAACTTCGCACTTAGCCTCGCTTTGAAGAGGAGGCAAACATGAACACAGAAGTGGCCTATTACGATCTGTTCTATGCTGGTGGTTTTCACATTACGTCAACGCTGCCATGTTGGTGGACGAAAACAAAAAAAATATCTTATAAGCTCCTTTCGTTCGTCCACCAGTAATTGTACATTACATCATTCTTATTCGTGTCTATTGGTTGCAAACCACCTAATCCTAGTAAACTCAAATTGCCTTCATTGCGTTCCCACACCGGCTATCAGTCGCAGAAAAGATGCTTTGAAAGCAGAATACCCCAAAAGAAAACACTTCTTCGTGTTTGCTTTGTCCAAGCAGTCGTGATATTTCCCACTTTTTGGGGGCGCCACACAGTGCTACCATCTGGGAGGACTGAATGACGCCCCGATAACGACTGCGTGGGCAACTTCAAAATAATGCGCTCCAACAACTAACTGTATCAACATCGTTATGTCAAGCACTCGGCGAACTCCCCTTCACCTTTTGTTGCTTTTGCTAAAGCGCTATCATAATATCATATCACATTGACAACCCTTTGACACATGATGCTAAGCAGGACACATTTGCTAGAGAGCATCAGTCAGACAACAACACTGCGAACTCCGTATCCTAATCGTTGCAAAGAGCATCATGGGTTCTTTTACATCCCGTTAGGGTCCTGAAACGAGGCCCATGGTAATATTATTATACTGTACACTGCAGTGTTATGCTGGCCAGTCTCAGCTAAACTAACGACTGCCCACAGTCAGATGCTCTTCACACTGAAAAGAAACTTCAAAAGGCGAGGTCGGATGGAGGTAATAGAAAGATTTAGCATCGCGTTTCCGTGAAACAGGAAGCGTGAAACGGTAGGCTGTTGCTTGTCATAAAAGCATGAAAATTCTTTTATTCTAACTTTTCTATCTCTCTTTTTAGAAGTTACGCGGCATTTTTATTTAACAGGCAAAAAAGGAGCTAAAATCAAACCAGTTTCTTTGATCTTTGGCAAAATGCAAACTTCAGCTTCACGTTTGCCGTCTGCCGTGAACGCGAAGCTAAATCTATCCAATACCTGTTTATTTCTGCAAAGTACATGTAGCCAGCGTGTTTTGTTGCAAAGAACCCTGGCGGGATTTGATTGCCTCAAGAGCACTTAATACCACCAAAAGCTCGTGACCTTGAAGCGTTTAATACTGGTTCAGAGCTGGGGCTTTGAGATAACGTACAATGTAGCTCGTGCATTTTTCTGCGCGTGTAGCTTCGATCTTATTTTTGTCCATATTTGGGCATAAAATTGGTGCCCTAAAATCCCCAGCTTTGTTCCAAGGAAAAGAGTTGCAAGTTACCCGTACGCGCTTCTGATTCCACTTGAAGACAAGCTTGCACCCACCTGGAGATGATCGAGTAGTCGCCCTGGAGTAGCAATTAGAAGATTGACACCCCTCTGCAAACGATCAGCTTCGCCTTTTCTGTTGGCACCACCCATGACAATGCCAAATGTGTGATTGTGGTATTTGAGCACATCTCGTGCCACACCGTACGTTTGCAGGGAGAGCTCTCGCGTTGGAGAGATGATAACTACCCCAGTCCCTGCAGTTTGGAAAAGAAGTAAAAGAGCATCAATTGAAGCCCGCGTAAGAAGAAGAAAGTAATGTCGACCATAATGTAATCATCACGTTTTAAGCAAAACTTAAACAGGCAATCATTTATGGATCGTAAACTAATCACTAATTTTGATGACACAAGGTTTGGAATTCTTTGCACACTTTTGTCAGTTTGGTGTAAAAAGGAGTATTGCATTTCCCTTTCGGGTTTTCCATAAGTTAGTGTCCTTCTTGATTGGATGAAAAATTTCATACACTTCAACTGCTAACTAAACAGAGCAACACCTAACGGCAACCTGTTTTTTGTGTTCGATTGGAGGACCGAAAAATCCAAATTTTACGATAAATTCGTATTTCTCAATCGAACGCACACTTAATTTGTGCACTCTTCTCTAGAAAAATACGTGTACGCAGTTTGCGTGTATTAACAAAAAAAGATGCGTTGCTTATAGGAATTATACTCAATTTGCATGTAAGAACCCATTTCCGAGTTGCTCCATGCCTCGGTTTCAAAGCGAGTCCTGGTGCACAACCATTCAAATGGAAATGAGTTGTGTATTTTTATGCAAATCAAACTCATTTTCCTTTATATAGTTGAGCACCAAGACTCACTTCGAAACCGAGACAAACAGAAACTCGGAAATGGCCAAATAGGTGCGTGCAAAGCTCGTGTAAATATTTAGACTCGTGTTTCGCGGGTTTGCGTGTAAATCCGCCATATTGCTCGCATTTTACGCAAGTGTAAGTGCTGCTATTCCCGCAGCCTGTACTGTACACACTATTTCTCTCCACATTTTTAGTTCATGAAATTCATGCAGCCAATGGCCCACCATTCGAAACACTGTACCTGTATATGAGATCTGTAACTCTTACACTCTTTCATTGCCACTTTCAGGACACAAAATATTAATACATCATACCACATGTTAGGTTTGACACCAAAACTGCAGGAACTCACCATTTCGTGGCTTAAATTGTAGTTTGTACAACAACTCAACTGCTGGAATGAGAAATGCTAATGTTTTCCCACTTCCAGTTCTAGCTGCACCAAGCAAGTCCCTGCATGAAAAAAAAAAAACAACAACACCGTTTGCATTTTGTCTTGATACAAAGTTTTGAGGTCGCCTTAAGCAATAAAGGACTTTTTTCCGTGTTTCCATAGCCTCATCTAAACACGAGGGGGAGTTGGGAGAATTCGAGACAGTTATGCAAACCTGGGGCACAGTCGAGGATTTGCATAACTGTCCACAATTCTCCCAATGCCCCTGAGTGTTTAGATGAGGTTATTGAAACAAGGAAAAAAGTCCTCTATTGCTTTTATTAAATATGTCTCAAAGATACATGTAATTCAACAAATGAAGGAAAATGCTGTTTCTTTTACTTCTTGATTGAAACAGATTTTCTTTACACACGCTCATAAAACAACAACACCGTTTGCATTTTGTCTTGATACAAAGTTTTGAGGTCGCCTTAAGCAATAGAGGACTTTTTTCCGTGTTTCCATAGCCTCATCTAAACACGAGGGGGAGTTGGGAGAATTCGAGACAGTTATGCAAACCTGGGGCACAGTCGAGGATTTGCATAACTGTCCACAATTCTCCCAATGCCCCTGAGTGTTTAGATGAGGTTATGGAAACAAGGAAAAAAGTCCTCTATTGCTTTTATTAAATATGTCTCAAAGATACATGTAATTCAACAAATGAAGGAAAATGCTGTTTCTTTTACTTCTTGATTGAAACAGATTTTCTTTACACACGCTCATATTTGAACAATTAGGTCACTTATATTTGAACAATTAGGTCACTTAGGCAGAAACGTACGTTTAGTATCCCAAGGTGCAAAACTAAGCGATACCAATCTAGTTTTGTCATTGCGAATGCCCTTCATTGTAAATTGTAAATTTTTATTATGCAAATCAATAATCGAACCAGTGGGGTTGAGTATACACTTTCAATAATTGTAGATTTTAAGGAGTGTTTACATCATTTTAAACTTTTGTCTTTGTCTTCTTATATATTTTTTATAGTTATTATTATATGTAAATAATCCGTAATTCAGCCATAAGGCTGCAATGGTTTTATTAATAAAGCTATTACTATTACTATTTCCTACCAACCAATCAAAACGCGCACCTGACAATACACAACCAATCGAATTTCGTGTGATGTCACAGCCATGTTTCCATACTCTTACCTATTATTAAACACAGCTACTGACCGATGACAGTGCGCGTACTATCCTAATTACCGGTATTTTATAATAATAAGTAAAATTATTTCACTGGAAATTCCCAAGCCAATCACTTGTACAGTAAAATTAATTGTTCCCAAAAACTGGATTGAGGACTTACAGTACTTAACAATGGCCCTGACTGGCCCTGCCATTTACTGGATAATTATGTGAAGCCATTAAATGCATGATTATGAAAATTAATGTCATGTAAAAGTGTTTGTATGGGAATCACATGGTCAAAAAATTGCATCAGCATCTGTTTCTACGATGAATCTGCTGCCACTAAAATAATTTAAACAACAATGAAAACCAGCTCCTGGCCTAGTAAAAATATTATTCGTTGCCAACATACATTACTTCTGATCACATAATGCACAGTAAACATGCTTTGCACTTTCCAATTCACAATTTTACTTTCAATGTGAGATAAAACTGAACAAAACGACAAGCTATTTTTTTTTCCATGGCTGAGCTTGAGGCGTATGAATGAAATTGCAAAAACTTGTTTCAAAACTGGAATCCAAGGCAGTTTGTGATTTCAGGTTCAGACCTACATGTACAATGTACATCTACATGTAGGTCAGTCTTGTGATAGATGACTGACAATTTTGTCAACTTTAGGCAACTAGCAGAGCCTGCTGAAGGGATGCTACAAGAAGTGAATGTGAGATAATGCCCAAATTATTATCTTTTTCCCTTTGGGACCTGTTTGAATTACAGTGTAGCCCTAAAACAGGCACCTGATATGGAACATTAGTGCTTTTAAAATTAAGCTAAAAAGGTGTGTCCTACATGTACATGAAAAGAACTTAAGGTGTTCTGATGAAGTGTAAGCCTTACCTTCCTTTAAGAAGTGGTACAATGCTCTTGTGCTGAACCTCCATCATGGTGGTAAAGCCCATATCAGCAATGGCATTTAGTGTTTTCTCACTGACAATTCCTTCAAGAGACTTGAATTCCTTGCTATCTGGATTTGTCACATCTAACAAAAATAAATTATTGCTTTATTGATACACGTATTTATCGATACATTGACAGTGGAACCTTAAGATGATAAATAACCGTTTAACAAAGTCATTAGTGCTGAGAATGATATTGTTGATCCTTTTGCACAGTAAGCCATAATTATGTAAGTTGATCTTAATACAAAAAAACCTTGATGTAGCAGGTAAACTACATTACATGTACAGTATGTAGAGAAACTGGAAGTGAACAAAAGCTAACAAGACCAGTCTGAGAGTAGAGAACAAACAAACATAACCCATAATAATTATTTGGTGCTGAGTTCAGAAGCTGAACCCTGTCCACAACACAAAGGAGGAAGGTGAACACTCTCAACATTGTTCCAACCCTTCTCTCTTAGTACATTTCTCATAAAAAAAGAAATTCTTATCATAGATCATGGACCTTCAAAAAATATTCCAGGAAAGTAACATTTTAGCCCCATAAAACAGGTATTTTACGTTAACTGGTCAGGAGTTTGGGTCTAAAAGGCTGCATGAGTTGTGTGACGTTTACAAAATTGGCACTTGACCCACAGTCAAGCTGGTATTGGATGAGACAATCAGTGTAAGCCTATATATTCCTTAAATCATGGAACAAACTACTGCTTTGAATCCAAACCAGTTAACTAAAGACATGATTTAATTATGTCTTGTAAAGAATACAATGTAGCAAAAGATCTGCATGTAAATGTACATGAAACCTCACCTTCAGCTAAGCTTACACTTTCAAATGAAGATTTCTTCCTCTTTATTGTAGGCTCAACATTTTTCTCACTGTTGTTGACAGATTCACCATCTAAGACAGATACACACAGTCAATAAGTAATACATTTTTGTATTCTGGATTAGAAACAGCTTGATTCTTTTTAAGATACAAGCTCTTTTGCCTGCATAGTCTCTACTGCTTTCTTTTTCCACTGCAACCAAACAATGCAAGCATCACCACAATGAGCACAATAAAATTATGGGCAGGTGTGCACATTTCTGCTTGGCCAATCTTCCATTTGAATGCACTGTCATGCTGCTACTCCACCCTGGTTTAATCTTAACCTGCTACCAGTTACACATACATATTTTTAAATTAATAAAAAGGTTATAAATAATAAGAAAAATAGAAAACTAGTCATTTATTTTATTCAACAGCGCATGATTCAACCTTGTAAGGCAAGCATGAACAAGTGAATATTGGTACCTTTGTGCTAGGTACAGCGTAAGTGTCAGGAATTAAATTAATAGTGGGGATGTTTTAGTTTACTCAATCGGCAATGACCATCTCCAATTGGTACATAAATTTAATGTAGGGTTACAAATCTGCCTTATGACCACCCATTTTAAAAACAGATGAAATCTGTATAATTTTACCCATGGACTCCTGGAAGTGAGACTTACATGTACATGTACTGGTAACAGATTTCACTCTTTCTTAGTGTTAGTGCTAGATGATTTTACTCGTCAACTGGGAGCATCCGGCATGCCTGAGGAGTCAATGGGTTAACCAGTCAAAAACCACAGTACAGCTGTATGCTCCGGGTTTCGACAAAACACTGACCCCCGGTCAACTGACCCCCTTACTGACCCACTATAAAATCAATGGGAAAATGAATACTGCTTACTTAAGCCTCAACAACGCTTTTTAAACGGCATTGTTCAACAGTATTTAAGTCTAAGCACCCATTTTAAAAAGGTTAGTTTTCGATTATTGTTGTGAATTGGCCGATCACTTCATGTAAGCTAACCTTTTTAAAATGGGTGCTTAGACTTAAATACTGTTGAACAATGCTGTTTAAAAAGGGTTGTTGAGGCTTAAGTAAGCAGTATTCATTTTCACATTGATTTTATAGGGGGTCAGTAGGGGGGTCAGTTGACCAGGGGTCAGTGTTTTGTCGAAACCCGTATGCTCCCTCCATTAACCCATTGACTCCTTGGAGTGAGACTTAACACTGAGATTTTACTCGGTCTAATGCCACACGATTTTACTCATCATCTGGAGGCACCCTGAGGTGCCTGAGGCGTCAATGGGTTAACATTAATTGTTATTTAACATACATGTACACAGGCAGAGTTCAAAATTTACCATTTTCAGCATCCTGGACGTTCTCTTCAATATTACTTTCATTCTCATCACCTATAATATGTAACAGCAAGGATGGTGGATAATAATAATATTTAAAAAGTATACATGTACATGTTACAGTAGTAAATCATAAGAACGTGAGTGCATTTTGTGATTTACATTGTATGGGCATAAGTGATGTCTTGAAAGTCCTCAAAACGGCACAATAATAATAATAATAATAATAATAATAATAATAATAATAATAATGTTGTTGTTGGGCGGGTCATACACTGGGAGTTGTGCAAGGAATACTTAGTTGAGTGCAGTGACAAATGTTATGAGCATTTCCCCAAAAGCAAAGAAGAGAATGAGGAAGTAAAACTGCTGTGGGACTTTACCATCCAAACAGATCGTGAAATCCATCACAGGAGGCCAGACATTGTAATTCAGAAAAAGAAGGCAAAGGAAACAATCATTGTGGATATAGCTGTTCCCGGAGATACATGTAGCAACGTACGGCAAAAAGAAACTGAAAAGTATGAAAAGTACCAAGACCTGGCAAGAGAGATTAAAAGGATCTGGAAATCAAGGACAAAAGTGTGCCAGTGGTAGTAGGTGCATTGGGTTCAGTGTCAAAGAAGCTGGCAGGCCACATGGAGCAACTAGGAATTAAGGACCCAACAAGAATGATGCAAAATTCTGCACTCCTCGGATCGGCAAATATCCTCAGAAGAGTGCTGGAAGTCTGAGGTCGCGGGATGAGACTTGACTATATAAGTATAGGTAATCGCTTGGGCCCAGTAAAATTAAGGATTAATATCACGCATGTTTTCAGAAGTTGTTGAAACTTGTTCTTTGCGTCCAGAACGAGTATAGATGATTGTTAGTTTACATCCACTCAAGAGAAAAATACAAGTTCCATTCCTGAACAACAGTAACAACGATTAAACCAAATGTTAAGCTTCAATTTATTTTACTTACCTGTGCTGTAGAGGTTTTTACCACTTGCAAATACGCATCCGTAAACATAGCAAACGGTTTGACCAAAAAAATCCACCAAATTTGAGCTACACTGTACTCGTTCCTCCCGTCAATAGCAAATTGTTCTGTGACCTTTTTTGTTGAGCTGCAAGATGTCATGGTAACTGAAAGCCCTTGACGAAAGGAATCATTTCGTTTTTCAACCACACAATCCCGCTACGCCGGGCGCCATGTAAGTTGATCCAAGTTTTAAGCTTTTCATGAAAAAAATCTTTTGCCCTTCTTCTTGTCACTCGAAAATTCAAATTCCAGATCATCTTTTAAAGCTAGTTCTTTATGCCTTTTCGGCGAATGCAGCGCGAATTAAAAGACAAACTTCGATGAAGACGAAGTTGTTTTGCTCAAACAGAAGAAACCAACTAAATGTGGAAGAGGTACGTTCAGCCAATCAGGAGCGAGAATTTTTGGCGCTCGACCAATCGTGAGCGAGTAATTTTGCCCTCTTCTCAAGCAAAATTAAGAAAAAATGCGCTCTTCATTGACCAATCAGTATTCAGTAATTTTGCCCTCTATGTTATAATAATAATAATAATAATAATAATAATAGACTGTTCAGTAAGGCTAGGACATTGTTCTATAGTCAAGGAGGCTTTGAAGTATGAGCAAGAGCTTGGAATAAAGCTAAATTTGGTGCACCCTAACCCTACATGCTGTACTGAGGATGGAGATGAGATCCCAGGTACAAAGACCAAACAGCAGTTGAAGCGAGCTCAGCAAGAAAAGCTGAAGAAGGACGTGCGAAGTGAGAGTTGGCAAGGGAAGCTGATCGCATCGAGATGGAGTGACTCCGAGCTGAGTAACGGGTGTTTGGACAGGCTTAAGTGGAAATCCTGTCCATCATACGTGATTGCTGGTATCTATAAGCTGTATGAGCAGATGCTCAATACACGAAACTACCAGAGTAAAAAGACAACATCTGCTAGGGAACATGACGTGCAATGCAGACTCTGCGGTAAAGAGCAAGAGTCGGTAGCACATATTCTGGCTGGATGTTCTGCGCTTGCGCAGAGCAAATACCTCCACAGGCATCATTGCCTGTTGAAGATTCTGTTTTTTGAGCTACTCCATGATCTAGAACTCGTAGACACTGTACCACCTTGGTACTTCCCGATCGAGCCAAAACCTGTCTACGAAAGCGCAGACGCACAAGCCTTTTGGGATGTCCCGCTGTACGTCTACCACGTGGTAGTGAGAGCCAACCGGATAGATGCTAGAGTTGTGGACCACAAGCGGAAGAATGTTACCATCTTAGAGATGAGTTGTCCATGGGTGGACAACAGAGCTGCAAAAGACCAGGATAAGACAGAGAAGTATGCCCCCTTGCGGCTGGAACTAAAACATCAATTCAAAGGATACAGCATAGACCAGCACAACATCATTCTAGATGTACTGGGAGGATACTCCAAAGGACCTGAAAGAACTGTTAGGGTTTTAGTGGGAAGGAAGAGTAAAGAAGTCTTGATAAAGATGCAGAAGTCCGTGTTAACTTCAAGTTTACACATTGCCCGCCACTTCAAGATAATGACATAAGATAAGACACTAGTAGAGCATTTTTTTAAGTATCTTAATTAATGTGATATCTCAGAGAAGGAGATTTGAATTTTTTTTTTTTCATTCACGGTCTACTTAGAATAGAATGTATTAGTTTCTATAATAAGTAAATGTTTTTCTTTTAATTTTCTTATTTTCCGTTGGCCTTTACATGTAGGTTACGCAACAGCACCCTACTGTGCTGTAGCTATCGTTTAGCATACATACGTTTGCACTGCTATAATAATAATAATAATAATAATAATAATAATTACAGTATAACAATATCCAGCAAAGCAATTGACGTGGAGAAAGCACTGGAGGCCAGAAATAGAGTATAAACTGGGGCATGGGGATCTTATTTTCTTTCCGTTGTCCCCTTGTCTGTTGCAAAGTAATGGTAATAGTAATAAATTCCCACTGGGAGCCCTCACTCCCAAACGCCCCAGGCAAGGATAAGTTTTGGGAAGAAGTGAGCCCGGAGGCGAAAAGGAGCAGCAGCTAGCCAGGAAGGAAACAAAGGTATGGGGAGGAGGGGGGGTTACCCCGCGAACAAGGCGATCAAGGAGTAATGTATATAATATCAGCAAAAAGCAACTCCGCAATCTCTCACATCTCATAGATGGCATGGGAAATTAGCCGCGTATATTTTGAGCATTACACATATGACGTCAGACCCCAGGCGACCTAGCTAGACCCAACCCTTTTCCTTGTTCACGGTCATTTGCCTTTCTAGTAATGGCGGACAGCGAAAACCGAAAAACTACATTACAATAATCATACTTTCCGTGGGAATTTTGAGATAAAAATTGGCATGATACCTATTTAGTGTGTCTATTTTCAAAATCTAGAGAAAAAAAGGACATGCAAAATTTTCATCGTAGTGGCACTTTAAAGGTCAGACATGATTATTGAACAACCACATCTCACAATTCAAGCTTTTAAAGCCATTGATTATTGATGAGGATTTCTTTCGTTTATAAATCTCAAAAAGCTCCAGGAACACCTTCTGTAATGACAGCCGTTTTAACACTGTCACGTTAATTTTTTAGGCTTAGAAGTGAAATGGAGTACTGTGTTTGCTATGTCTAATGAGACTACACTTTCTCCAAAATGGCAATGGTCAAATATTGCTACATGTAACTATGTACACTGCTTGGTGGAGTGGAATCGATGTTGCATTGACATCACACATGCATGCATGACAAAACATACATGTAGAGGAGATCCAAGCAGAGTTTTCCTTTTCTTTTCACTAGAGAGTAAAATCAAAGAAACCTCTGAAAAGATAGGGTAATTGCTAAAAACTACATAATTATACTGTACACCTGAAATGACAGGGAAGCAGCCATTACACACATCGCTCTCAGAGTTGCTTCAAAAATGAATAAACAATGAAAATAAATAAATTTATGTGTACCATGTCAACAATGAGTAGCCAAAAATATAAAATAATAATAATCTCAGATGAGGATGATAAACCATAGGCCTTATCTCACAACCTCGTACTCGTAGTCATATACGATGATGATGATGATAACGTGACTCGATCGGGTCCTACATGTAAAGAAAACCAATAGAATTATGCCCTAACCTTGTACGTCTACATCAATTCCTTCTGACAATTTTTCTTGACTTTCCTTTGCAACTCTCTTCTTCTTCTTTGCCTTGGATACTAGAAGTGAATACGAACTATAAACTTCGGTTTGGCCGTATTTAGCACCCAAACTTTCCAGAGCTTCAGTTCTGAAGTTTCAGGAATAATTTAGGTCGCTGATTTCAATTCATGCTTGTGTGCAGCATGAAATGTAGTTGCCCTCACCTTTAGAGATGGCGGGATCATTGTTCTGAAGCTTACGTTTCAACAATTTCTTCTTCTTCTGTTTTTTATTCTTGTCCATGACTGAAATTTTAAAGAGACCGGTTGATTGATCGTGAATTTTCCTTTAATTAGCAGCATCCACACGCCACACGTGGAAGATCACTTCTTTCATTTCCGCTTACACTCCACATTCATGCTAAGTGAAGTATACCGCTGATCAAAGTGTTTTCTTTTCCTTGCCAGTGTGACTGGTCGTTCCCAGGCTCTCTCTCTCTCTTTTGTCCCTGGTCGTCCTTATATGGGTCCCTGGCCTATATGGTCCCATTTAGGCTCTTACCGCTTACATTTTTTTGGCAATATTTGGCTTCGCGAGCTTTTTTTTTTTTTTACATTTTATCCCAAAAAGCACTGCTAGCATTATTTTGGATTTTCGACTGATTAATTGTATAATTCTGTGTTTAAAAGCACAATCTGACTTTATTTATGTCGTCCAAAGCCGCATTTGCCCTTCTTTCATTCAAAGGAGCCGAGGAGGCCTGGGGAATAGGTTTGATAATTCTACAACCCAGTCCATCACACTCGTTCCAAGATGGCGTCATCCATGTTGTCATCGAGGAAAAACACCCAGCCAAGGCAGAGATATCTCGCGAGCGTACTCTGCCATCAACGAGTGGAAAAAATAAGACTAGGGGGAACTTTGATGAAAAAAATATATTATTTTATAAGTACTGAGATTTATCCACAGAGATGACAGTGATGAAAAAATCGTCTGTTTCTAGTCGCAGCCAATCAGCGACGCGAACGATGAAATTTCATTGGTGAAAAATTATCGTTCGCGGTTGTCTGATTGGACGAACGATGTTTTTCACGAGTGAAAAGTGATCCTACGGCAAGCCACATCATCATTGGCGCGAAAACTGACAAGCTGCCTTTTTATTTTCAAGATGTCGGAAAGGTTTGTCGACGTCGGTTCAGTTGACAATTTTATCGCAGAAAAAGAAAACAAAGCCATATTACAAAAAAAACACACCACGAGAAGGAAAGCTTTTGCAAACCTTTTTAGGAACAAGGAATGAACCTGGAAAAGTTGAAGAAATTCCAGCATTACAGCCAGATTAGAGCGAATACATTTTTATCATTTTGGTCAGAACCAAAGATAGGAAAGACTATGAGCCTTCTTCGCTCCGAAGTCTATTGGCAAGTTTTGAACGACATCTAAAAAAGAACAGTTACTCTGACAGTATCATGAATGACCTCATATTTGAGAAAACAAGGAAAGTCCTCCTGTCCAAACAGAAAGAGTCAAAGAAAAAAAGAAAAGGAAACAGGCCAAACGCTTCGATAGCTTTAACCAGTGATGAATTGAATACTCTACGAAAAGAAAAGAATATTTGGAATTTAATGAAAGAGAAACCAAAACAAGAACCGTTCAGACTGCCGCGATATCAGGACAATGCCGTCTAAAATGTTTGCCACTGATGGATCAGAAAAAGATCCTATATAGTGGTCTACAAGCTCTACGCCCAGAAGAGACCTGAGAAAATGAATGAAGACGATTCTCCCTTTTATTTAGCCGTTAACAACTTAAAGGCAGAGTCGCTTCAGACGAAAGAGGGGTTCAAGGCTGGTCCTGTTGGCATAAACAAACTTAACAGTCTCATGAAAACCATGACTCAAAAAGCAGGAATAAACAACGAACGTCTCCGAAATCATATTGGTTGAAAAACTATGATACAAACACTCAGCGAAAATGATATTCCACTGACTCATATCGCTCAGTTGTCAGGACATAAAAATCTAAGAAGTATCGAAAACTACAGCAAGGCCTCGAGAAAATAGCAGATGAAAATGTCTCAAGTTCTTAGCAGTGTTGTAGCTGGTACTGTAACCAAGGCGGTCCTCGTACGAAAAAGCCAATCCAGCCATTTCTCCATCTACTTTTGAATCACAGCAATCTATGGCTTTGTTCAGCGGGGCTGTCATTCAAGGGGGCAATTTTTCAATCAACATAAACATAGTTAATCAGGCACAAAGCTCACACTAGAGGAACTTGATCTAGCCCACCAGAATCGTTGTCACGATGGAAGAGACTGAGGCCTTTGGAGGACAACACATTACAGCATGGAAAATGCTTTGTACGATTTTTATTCACTCGTTGTTTCGTATCAGAAAACGAACGAGTGAGCGCAGCGAACGAGTGAGTTTTCTGATACTACTCAACTCGTGAATAAAAATCGTAGGCGCGCATTTTCCATGAAGTAATCTCTATAGCATACATGATCGGATTCAGCAATATCCAGGAGAAGAACTATCAATCAAAGACGGGAAGTTGTTTTGTCTGGCATGCCGCGAAATAGTGTCTACAAAGAAGAGCATTGTATTACACACTTGATTTCAAAGAAACATGGAAATGGTAAAGACAAACTGAAGAAGTCTAAGCTGAAGGATCAGATGATTATGGCGGCTTTTAGAGCGGGGGACAGGACTCACAAAGACAGCACTCTACCCATAACCGAACGGGCCTACCAACTCGAAGTGGTCGAAGAGTTTCTGAGGGCTGGCATCCCAATTGGAAATATCGAGATGCTACGATCCCCCTTAGAGAGGAATGGCCAACGTCTCACAGCAAGTGCTCATCTTGGTCAGTATATATCAATTGTTTTCAAGCAGGAAGTCGAAAGGATCAAAAATGAATTGACTTTGCTTGGTCAGACTGGCATGACAAGAGATGTTTCGATGATCTTGGACGGAAGTACGCGAAAAGGAGAAGCAATTGCTGTGATCGTGCGTTTCCTTGACGATAATTGGTCGATTATTCAACGTCTCGTCGGAATTGATATATGTTCCAAACCAGTAAATGCCGATGATCTTGCACAAGTGCTTAATCAGTGCCTAGCAGTTTATTATGGAGTCAAGGCCAATTCGTTGCTCGCAGCCATGAGAGATTGTGCAAGTGTGCAGAACTAGGCAGCGTTGGATAGGATTGCATTTATATTTCCTAAAATGCTCAACGTTGTGTGTTTCTCACATACGCTTGACAATGTTGGGAATCATCTTGTCATTCCAACTCTTCTAGAGTGCGGTAGCGTATGGATTCGCCTGTTCCGCCATAGGTACAAGGTAAAGCTCTTGTGGAAGGATCTGACTGGCCAAAGACCAAGGTCATACAGTGAGACGAGATGGTGGTCAAAGTGGGAAGTCTACCAACAAATATTAATGCAGTTTGGAGATATTGAGCGATTCTTGATAGAAGCAGAAGCCACTAATGTCGGTCCACAGTTACTCCCTCAACTTCCCTCAATATTTTCCGATCCTGAGCGACTAATCAACCTGAAGCTCGAGCTCGCCATCACTATCGATGTTGGGGAGCACTTTGTGAAAGCGACGTATTTCTTGGAAGGTGATGGCCCTCTCGTGCTCTCCTGTTATGAGAAACTCCATGCTGTTGCCCAAGCCTGCCAAGCCCCCCACTTACCTGACGTGCATGTAGTCGCGGCACCAATCGCCGACGAAATCCTGGCCAGAACGTAGCATCCCTCGAACAGCAGGCAAAGGCATGTGTCCAACCAACCATAGATTGGTTTTTGAGAAAGTTCAATGTCCAACTATATAACACAGTATCAGCGTTCAAGGCTGCGAGGTATATGTGTCCGGTCAGCGTCCAGTGGCTGAAACCAACTCAGCAATCAGTAGAGGCCTTGCGAATCTTCCCTTTTCTCGCCGGATGATGATGGAATTATCAACGGCCTAAAAGCTGAACTACCTGCTTACTTAGCTGCCACTGAAGATGTGGTTATCAACGCAGAAGAGCGAAAGGTAATATGGTGGCACGACCACAAGGATCAGCTCCCTCATTGGGCATCTGCAGTGAAGAAAGTGCTGCTGGTGCAGCCATCCTCGGCTGCAGCAGAAAGGGTATTCTCCGTTCTCAATTCCTCATTCAACGATCAACAAGAGCACGCCTTAGTTGGCAATCTGCAAGCAAGTGTGATGACCCAATATACAACAAGCGATGATTAACTTCTAGTATGGGTAATGATGACCCAATTGCAATAACAAGCGATGATTAACTTCTAGTATCAGAAAACCTCAAACGTTGTGTTGAACTAATGGAAAAAAAAACATTGATCGTTACATTTTGTTGTTGAAAAATGTAACTGAAAATCTGAAAAATGTAATATTCTATGTTTAAAACAATCGGAAAAAAGTCAGCATTTTTATGTAACCCACGAGCACTTTTTAAAAAAATTAACATTATTTTAGCACTTTTTTGGCAAAAAACACGCACTGCTTTAAGCATTTAATGCTTTTTTACGAGCACTATCGGTAAGAGCCGTTGATGGGCTCCTGTAAGAGCCTAGTTCCATTGGTAGGGCTAACGGTCACACTGTCTTTTAAGGACTGCTAACTACCAAATTCACGAATTTGATTGGCTGAAATCGATATTGACTGCGGTCTAGATTTTCCCATCTAGACTGGCATCTAGACCGGTAATGTTTTGCGGTGAAAAAGTTGCAAAGTAAAATGCAAACTAAAATGCTCAATATTGAGTATTTTCTTCTACCAATATTTTTTTATGGAAGTGCCAAAAAGAATGATGAGAAAGAAGGTAAGGAGGACGAGCAAACTTTGGCAGAATTAAGTTCAGCTCATCGCTACTCATCGCCGTTCGCAAGCAAAATGTCAGGTAGTACAAACCAGTTACATTAAACGAATTAAATTGTTCTTGTTTTTGCCATATAATAAACATCTTATTAACCGAGCTTATTCAGTCTGTATGGGAGAAGTTCGACCTCGGTCGTGTGTATACAGACCCGACCTCGGTCAAGATTCTCCCATACAGATTTCCTGCTCGGTCAATAAAAGCTAATAAATTCTCGCATAAACCTTCTTCCGACGAGTTGACAACAACGATCGAGAACGGTCAAGCTGGCTTTAACTTGATAAGCTCAGAAAATACTGAATCGCGGCATTTTTAAAACTAGTCTTATACAGCTTTTATATTCTTGTAAGATAACTTTTTGTTTGCCAAAAAAATCTTTAAGAAGAGGATCAAGCCCTTAAAGCTATCCTAGAAAGCGTCAAACCATGATTTTTTAGATCCTCCTTGAAGGTTATTACTCCTTTCTAGAATTTTCACATTCAAATGTTCTTGCGGTCTCGCAGAGATTATAAAGAGATAATTTTGCCTCGATCTAGAGCAAACACCGCATTGTCGAGCAAATCCTACCTGCCGTGAGTTGGGATTGATGTAAAGAAAGACGCCTAGAGTTGATGAGTAATTACATAAATTTAATTGAGCACTTCGTTGTCTAAACTCAGAACAAGTGTTTATATATGTGTAGCGTAAGTTGGCCTCGAATCCTTTATTATGAGATCTACGCGTGCCTTTTTTACACTGCACCCGTGTCATTTAAACGGACAGTCATGTTTACAATACTGTCCATGGATAGTGACGATGAGAAATTGTCAGATTTCCTTCTGCCCTCTAAGAGCAGGGGTCATATCATTGCGGAACAGAAAACTTAATTTACACCATTTGAGCTCCACCCACGCATGTGGTAACTTGCACACAGCACGCCTTGTCGTCCACATTTAATAAAAAAGGGTTTATTTTTCTGAAGTTTTGTCGAATATTGACTCCATGTCAATGAGGTCCACGTCCGGTGTGGAATATCTCTTATGTCTCAGGTAACGGCACCCGTGCAACTCGCTATCCCACGACGTCGATACTGTAAGCCTTAGCATTGGTTTATCATCATCGGTTTGGTTCGGCTTATCCTCGCCCACTCGTTTTCCGTCACTTAGAATCGGCTTTTCATGCTTTGACTTATCCTCAAAGACTCGTTTTCCGTGTGCATCACCATGGGTTGGCTTCGCAATTCTCCTAAATTCGTTCTTTCTTTGCCTATCCCCTGGCATTTGCCCAGCTGGAAAAGAAGAACTTCGTTGCCGTGTTCTTATGACACTCGGGTTAAAGAGTGTGCTCTCCGAGCTCTTTCGTACACGAGTCGAAAAACCATGCTCTGATAATGGGGGAAGAGGACTTCGGCCTAACTTCGGGGACTTGGAGAGTGGTTTTGAACTTATTGACGAATCTTCGATTATACTCGGTAACTGAAGAAGAGTTTGCTTTTTACTGTTGTCCGAAGCAGAGGTGCAAATCCCTTTTTCTTGGCTTTGTAAATCCTCAGTGTCTCCTAAAGGAACGCTGCGGACGTCCAATTCCACTGTGCCTTCGCCATCACTGTCGGAAGACGATTCTCCGCCAGAATGCATCAAATTGAAATGAAGCGTTCTTAAGTTATACCTTTCGTTCAAGATCTTGGCAATGTTTGTGTTATGTTCAATGTCCAGGCGACGCAGCTTCTCGTTGAGTTCTGCGTTTGATTTTCGACTTATAACCTTGTAAGTCTTTGAACTTTGTCTAGACAGTCCTTTATCGGTGCTGGTATTGTAATATCGGGACATATTTTTCTCCCAAAAGCTGAACTACATTACGGAAAGCGACAATCTCGGAACTTGCGACACAGCCCCTCGCGCTGGCGTTTGTAAACACAGAGATGACGTGCCGGAATCCGATTAATTCTTTACGGGTGATTTCTTCCACTTTTGGCTATCTTGCCAAACTGCACCCTCTGAATAAAACACCCTTTTGTTGGTCTTTGGAAGGCTAGTTCATTTTGCACCCTAATAATTAAAATGTCGCAAATACATTCGGGTACATTTATACCACAGGTCACTGAAGAATGCCCTCCCGATATCATACGCTGTAAAGGTTTTGCACCGTCGCGTGCGTGCTAAATCAAAACAAGCCATGTGACACATGAGGGGATATAGGGTTACGATCCGCTCTTGTGGACGTGATGTCTTTCCCACATAGCGGAAATATAAAAAGATTACTCTTAATTAAAAACGGACATCGCTTGCTTCTCGAACATGAATTTACGCGGGAAGAAAGCACCCATTTACAAATTCTGATATCGTTTTCAATAGGGAACTAAATATGCAAAGATGATAAATATCTTCGATTGGTGACAGATGATAAACTTTGAAGCTTAAGATGCCATAGGTCTCTCTGATTAAGTATTTTTAGCCTTTTTTTTTTTTTGATTCTCCTAAAAAATGTTGTTCGAATGGTCACAGAACGTGGAGTTTGTAAGCTGCAGCAAAAAAGGTTAGAAAGTTAGGATATCCACTTTGAAAAAATGCTCCTTCTTTTTGCCCAAAATGCTTCGGCCAAGTGCCATTGATGTTTACAATTGCACGATAAAATTGTCTTTCCAAACAATCGCCAGAAAAATATACGACAAAAGCACTTAAAGCGTGGCTCAAGATAGGCATGTCTAAATGGGGCGAAGAGGCAGCGTCCCTAATTTTATCGTGACCTGGCCCTTTAAAGCCGATAGATTATCAACCTGGCGTGGGAAATATCGCTTTTATCACGCAAGGTTTACCCGATCATGATCACTGCCAACACACAAGATCAACTACGAAATATAAAACATCAGGAGCAACTCTTAATTAAAAGCTGTGATACAGGATCAAATGCTGATAACAGACATTTCTGTGGCCCACTTTTTAACAGTGAACAATAACAACGGTTACTGGCGTCAACGGGAAGAAAATTAATTTAGCCTGCACAGGAACTTGAACAGATGTTCTTGTTGACCAGAGCACACATGACGTCGCTCATGATCCCCCTCTCGGCGATCTCCGTGAAAGAAAACACCCCTTACAACTCCCCCAATTCCACCACCCCGTTAAGGCAGTAATTCAAAGCCGTAGATCGGTTGACAAAAGGTAGGGGAAAGATTAATGAAAAACCGTAACTACAATGCAGAAATACTACACTTCACTGAGTTAAGTTTCATATTTCCGCCGTCCCCGGGGGTAGAGGCGAATCCGGGCAAAATTGTAGCAAACGCGCGGGAATTTAGCCAACCGTAAGCCAGCATTTGTTCTGGACATAAGTGGAATTTGGCAGACAGTGACCAATATCAAAGAGAGCGAACAAAGAAAACATTAACTTTGCGACATTTAGGGCAGATCAATTTAAAAGTACGAAGATAATCTCCATCCTGCGTATAACCTGACAAAATAGAAAGACTCAAGCTTAGCTTTAAAACTGAAGACAAAGTAGTTTCAGCTGTGATATCAGCAGGAACGGCATTCCAAATATTGGAAAGTCTAATAAAAAACGAATCCCTAAAAATTAGTTGTTAAGTGTTGGTTTGGTTCGGCGTATTTTCGCCTACTCGTTTTCCGTCACCTGGTATCGGCTTTTCACGCTTCGACTCATCCTCAGAGACTCGTTTTCCGTGTGCGTCACCATGGGTTGGTGACGAACTTCGTGAGATATTGTTCTTGCCACGTGCACTCAAAAATAAAATTCATATATATCTTCTTGCCACCGTGTAGGTAGGTATCATTATTTACCCTCGGATTTTTAGAGTAGCTAGTAGCTAATATCTCTGAGCATTAAACAGAACAACCTTTTTTTTTAAGAATCCCAACTGGCCGGAGGCAAAGCAGTTGGCTATTTACAAGTGCAGCCAGGAAACTGAACCAGGGACTACCTGGAACAAATTCAACGTTAATGGTCAGAACGTGTCTTGAACCCGGGATCTCCGGATCTCAAGGTAAGCGTCCTAACCACTGGGCTGCAATGCTACCTCTCCTCTAGATGTTCTGGTGCACAATTTAAGCCCCGGCCATACAGTCTTTCCTCCACATCATCCCAACCGCTTAAGCAGTTTTCCGTCGTCACTGTGACTCAGCACATGGCCAGGTTTGCAAGCAAGGTGACACACGCTCAATTTTGACAAACGTCACGAATTGTGTTGTTGAGTCAACATTTGCCTCAACATCCATTCGATTTTGTCGAACGCTGTTGAAAGGTTGTTGAATGATGTTGAACGGTGGGATGGGCAAACGGTTTAAACAATTCATTCAACAAATCTAAGCGAGTGGCCTGGTAATTAGTTTCAGTCCCCAGTGGCAGTCTTTACCGAAGACGTCCCTCAGACAGCTTCGCTTTTCCAGCTCATCTATGAGCGTTTCTATCGCGCCAGACTTCCATTTTGGTTTCTTTGTTTTGTCCGCCTCCGGTTCTTTTCTTTTCCTTGTTGCAGTGTTGATCTCTACTTCAAAATCGTCTGGCGTGTTAGTCCTCCATTGTAGGATCAGCTGATCGAAATACTATCGCCCGGACGTACTACAGCCACACACAAAATTGTCTTGCTTTGCTACCGTTTTTTCTTAATTGCGCATGCGCTTTCTCAACAATGCTGAAAGAGCGGGGGCAAATGACTTCAACTCCGCTTCAACATTCCGAACATTCCAGAGAACAAAAGAAATGTTGAACGGTTGTTGAAGCAAAGTTTAAAGGCTTTTAAACTCTTTGTGGTAAGAACATCAGTGACACACTCGGCTATCGCCTCGTGTGCAATTTTTTTGTTCTTACCACATTTTCACGTCATCTGTGATCTATTACTGAACAGACGCACGGCAACATGGAATCTATTTGTTAAAGAGATAGGCTTGCAACCTCGTTTCCAGGGTCTCTCTTCGCTGCCTCCCAACGACAAGGGAGGCAGAGAAGAGAGACCCTGGAAACGAGGTTGATAAGCTTGAGGTTCGTGTAAAGTTGCGCTCAGATTAAGCATATCCGGTAAACTACAAAGCCGAGAATGTTGACATTACCAATGTCAGGAGAGGCAACCCAGCGGAGTTTGGGGTTCCGATACATTTCTGGCTAAGAAGCTTTTTTAAGTCATAGGCCTAATTGTTCAAACCCAACTAATACTGACCTGCGAACATACAACCAATCGAGGTTTGAAATTTGCGAATCAAAAAAGTCTTAACAATTTAATGCTGAAGCGAAACAAAAGTTCCTGTCAAAAAAAAGGTTCCAGCAATCTAGAATTAGCTTAGTCAGGGTTTGAGCAAGTTGGCTTACAAGTATGGCATTTTTGAGTAGAAAGAAATGAATAACTTCCGATTGCTGTTTTTGATGCCCAGGACTTCAACGTTCTAGTCCATTGGAGTACTAGTAAGAGTACCAATAGACCTTTTTGCAGATACGGCGGCCGTTTTGATTTCTATTGTTTCGAAAGACATTATGGGATGCCCAGGGGGCAAATTAATATGTATTTGCCCCCGGGCATCCCATAATGGCTATTCGAAACAATAGAAATCAAAATGGCCGCCCTGTCGGTAAAAAAGTCTATTCGAGTTCTTGGTACTAAGCATGCGCATTTGCAAATTTAGACCCAATCTCGTTTCCAAAGGCCCTCGTTACCCGACCCGCTGGTCAAGGGGAACGAACACTCTGGCAACGAGATTGATTTAGACCCTCAAACTCAATGAGCATGCTCAGAACGAAACACTTCTACTCCTAAAACTTGATAATTGCAACCCAGGGGTCTGTTTCTCGAAAGAAAACTTTTCGGTCGTATTGTGGGTACCAGAAGTGTTTGTCTTCAAACCGAGGCGGTTTTGAGGCATGAAACTCTGCAATCATGTTAAGTTCCCTAATGATTGCATGTAGTATCGTTCTTCTAGTTTCTGACCCCCACCAGTCAATAAAAGGGTTACAAACCAAACAAACGACACGTCAACTGAATAGAGTGTAATGTAAAGTGCTAGATTTCAATCCCATATGAACCATGTGAGCGTTAGCCCTACAGATAGAAATGAGCCCACACAAGGACAGAAAAACTCTGACCAGGGTGGGAATTGAACCCACGACCTTCGGGTTAGATCTCCGCCGCTCTACCGACTGAGCTACAAGGTCAGCCAACACGTCAGCCAACACGTCAGCCAACTTGAAATGAAACTGAATGCCTTCTATTCGACCTTTTTCGCCGACTCATCAAATTCATCGTTGTCGCATTTTGAATCCACTCATTGAATAGTAAAATAAACTTTCAGAAAAAAAAAGTGGATAGATATGATAAAAAGTATCTTGGGCGGAGATGTGTGTTGAAATTATCGCGACATCTCACCACCTCGTTGGAAGTAAAAACAGTGCTCCATATCATCATACTTTAACTTTCTTCGCGTACTTATCAAAGTCTTCCTTGTTCAGTTTATATCCCCAATGTTGAAGCGTTTGCCGCACTACAGGCGATACGTTAAAGTTATCATAAGCACAGCCACTGCGAACGATCTTTGCAATAAGGTTGTTTCGCCAGCGTCCCTTGTCGCCAGCACATTTCTTCCAGCGATCGACCTGCCTACTATCATCTTCTGTTCGTCGGCCGAGATAAAACCTGCAGTACCTGAAAAGAGGCATCGCAGTTAACGTAAACTTTGAGAAGAGATGTTACTTCAAGCGCCAACGGCCAAACTGCATTTTGGCTGCCGTCAATCAAACCAGATGCATGACATAACCTACAAATCAGCATCTTTGGTTCCCAAGGTACATTCGAACTCGACGCCAATGGAAAGCGATGGAATATGTACACGAATCTCTTTACTGAAGAACCTCTAAAAAGATATCATAATGGTATTCGAGCTGTAAACTAAACAAAAACTCCAATTCACTTTCTGGAGGCGGAGTCGATCTTCACGGCTAATTGTGCGGAAATTTGATTCATGATAGAAACCAAAACGTAGTTTGGCGCTTAGCGCTTGAAGATGAGATTCCGCAGAAGGATGAAAATCGCAGTAATATTAGATTTTCCCTTAATTTCCCCCATTGCTTCCACATTTAGATAACTCAAAATAGGAGATACATTGTAGCTGATCAAGCTTGTTTAGGAGACATAGCAAGCGAATGGTTTGAACCTGTGATTGGTGCGTCTCGAACCGTATGAGCTGAAGATCAGTCATTGTTTGACTGAGAAGTTGTTCTCAAAAGTCTAGTCATTAGCCTCTACAGATCGTGATACACCAATCACGGCCTACTTAGCCAGCAACATCACGGCTGACTAGACAGACCAATCAGGCTAAAGACAACACTAAGGACTTGTACGATCCACTGACACTACAGTAATCCCTTTGACTCTGAGGGTGGCTTCCGCTCAGGTTGTCGAAACGTCAATAAATGTCACAAGCAACAGTCCTTCTCAGGACTACTCTCCACCGGACGATCTTACATCATCAAGTTTTAAGGGACATTAGTTTCTATTAGAGACAATTGCTTAAGTCGTCCAGTTAAGTGCAAGGATTACTTCTACCTTTCGTCTATAACACGTACTTCTAATATATATACATTTTTTTCATTCATCAGTCCTTTCATGGGAACACATGAGCCCAACAAATAATTGATCTGCTCCCAACTGTGTGACTTCATAGCTCAGTTGGTAGAGCATTGCACCGGCATCGCAAAGGGTCATGGGATCGAATATACTCAATATCGTTGAAACCACTTGAATTTTTGTGGTGTCTATACAGAGACAACTGTTTAATTTGTGCGGTGTTCAGTTATGTGAGAGAATCACTTCTACCTTTCTTTATAAAGTTTTGTTCGGAAATATAGCTGGCTGATGTTCAGGGTAATCAAAGGGCCCTTGCTGTTGTGACAAGAAAATTGGGTAGCTGCTGTGAAAAGATCTTAAGGCAATCATTCAATCCTGTACTTCATTATAACGGTCCCCATAAGTTACTGTAGTTCTCACTGTGTGCACTTCTAACCGCAGACACTAATAGAAACATTTGGAATTTACTTTGGTTATCCCAAACACTTTCTTCTCTATGCTAATGAACGAAAACCTGCAGCCATAATGTTTAAGACAATGTACAGTGGCCATGGTGCTATGTTTCACATGAGGAGGAAGAACAGCTTTTAATGCAAGTTTTTATTGCACGGGGAGCCACTTTATGTCTGTTTCAGTGCCCAGGCACATCATGAAGCCAACAACTACTTTTTTTTCTTGACAGAGAAAAATGAAATAGACCTAATAGGCTACTCAATGTTGCACCCAATTCAAACCCTTTGGGAATAAAATGTTTGGTTCCAGGTATTTCTGTATCATTTAAATGTGAATGCCACAAATATACAATACACAATACACAATACACAAATATACAATACACAAAGAATCTTAACCCCAGGAGATTTGTATTAGGAACAACATTGAGTTACCTGATTTGGTCTTTATACAGAAAAAAAACCGTCATATTAATAATAAATTATTATGAATTGCTGTATTAAGCTTAGTGTAAATGAAAAATACTCACCAAGTTGTGTCCAAGCACCAAAAAGCGAATGAGGCAAGAAATCTAATGCAGAACTCTAATGCACAGTGTTTTGGGGAATCCCCTCAAGTCAAGAGGTGAGCTGGGTTGTTGCAGTAGTGAAAGGAGTCACCTTACACTGCTATGGTCCAGACTTTGCATTACAAATGGGTTGAGTTTGTTGGTTTGCCATCCTGCTTCAAGAGATTTTTCTCTGGTTTCCCCCCTCTCATCAAAAACCAACATTGTGATTTGATTTGTAGTCTCTCCAATATTATTGTTGTAAATCATCAATTTCGTGTTTGGCTAATAAGTATTCATGAGAATTAAATAAAATGACTATCAATCACAAGGGAAGAAGAGTATGAGGGGGGCAAATCTTTCACGGCACAACCACACCAACCCAGCACTGCCAAAGAAGCAAGAAATTAGGAGCAGGGATGGATATCATCCTTCCATACTTTTTTCCTTTTTTCAGAGAGCTAGAAGGAAAATGAAAGAACTACTTGCGCAAACGGTGGTTTATTTACTGGAATCCACTGGCCAGTGCCACATTGATAATTAAAAGTCTAGACAAGAAACATTGCCTCACACTATTTCACTCTAATCATAAGAAAAAAAAGTTGGATGAGGGATACACTGCTAGGGGGTAACCCTTTCAGTGGTCTACCATCCTAGTTGGGTGACTCAAGGAGGAGATGAGGGTCTTCACAGTGGTGAGAGCACTCAAATGCCACCAACATGTCCCAGGTTCTATTCCTGGACTTCAGGTGTCATATGTGGGATAACGAGTTTGATGGTTCTCTGCTTTGCTGCAAGAGGTCCAGATACTGATTTATTTCACTTGATATCCAGTCACCTCAAAACTCAGTAGAGCTTGGTTTTCGAAAGCTTGCAACACTAACAAATTAAAGTGAGTACTATTATCATTATGTATGATAACTCCAAGCATTCAATACAACTTAACCGTATTAAGCATTACATGTAACAGCAAACCTTTTAACTTACCACTGAAACCAGCCATAAGGATCTTGCTTGTGAATCCAACCAGAAGATTCCCACATTTCCAAGCTCCCACCACATTTCACCTTGTAAGTGTTGACTTCATTACGATATACCGATGAAGTGATGTGAGCTTTAATCTTGAGTCCTTCAAACCAGTCAGCAGGGAATTCCTTGTACACATCGGCAGAATATTTCTTACCTCGAGCAAAATATTAAAGGATCAAACAATGCCAGAGAACAAAGACACAAAGGATCTTATTTCTTTTATTCAATATCAATTTTGCCCATTTTTGTTACTACTTTAATAGTCACAGGGCAAAAAACATTTCAGCTCTTCAAGGGCACTGAACAACATTATTAATTTCTGTTGAAATCTCTTTGGAATAACAGAAATTCACCTGAGATTTTCAAAGTTAGTTCCAATATAATACTCTCTCAGCATTATTTAATTTCAGATGTTTTCTTAACTAACAAAATCTAAACACATTTAAATTCTGCATGAAAAGATAGGCCATCATTTTCAAAGAGACAATAAGCTCATAAGTTTGGTGTATGTCCCTAATGCTTTCTGTTATTTGAATTTTCAACAAAAGTAATCTGAACAGAAACTACTTCTTTGGCTTTTCAAAATACATACACCCTCGGCTAA
>NC_090888.1:51686484-51716484 GCF_036669925.1 Montipora capricornis
CGATGCGGCAACTTCATTTCTGGATACATCACGATGCTCAATTAACTTTAAGGCTGCATCGCAGAATCGTTTCGCAGCTTTAGGATCACAATGAAAACAACAAATTTGGCTAAACCTATCAAGGTACCTCGAGGTATCCTCTATTTCTACACTTATCGCATCAGGGAAGTTATTGACATTGATTACCTTTTCAACTTCTTTGATCAAGTACTTTAAATGCGGTACCAAGTGTAAACTATCAAAAATAGAATCTAACTCTTTTGGAAGCTCGTCCTCTGTTAACTTGTAAAATGACCGAATGGACCCATCAATAACTTTAAAACGTTGGGTCTCAGAATACTTCTGCGTTCTACTGTTTATAACACATCTTACGACTTCAATTTTGGTGAACGCGAATGAAAATGCCACTGTTGTCTACTTCACTTAACAGCAGGGAACATTTACAAATCTTTGAACTTATGATGTCTTTATCTTCAAAATCGCCTTTTGTGTTCAGGTCGCTTTTCTTCTTCTGCTCCAGAATGTAGTTTACCACAATTTCAAGCTTCAACGGTTGTTGAGGACAAATAGAAATCAAATTGAATGCATGGTCCAAGATCATGTCTGAAGACATGGCGTTATCCACTGCTAAAGAAATGGCAGCCGTCATAGACTTTGCATAGCATGGGTTAATTTCGGCGAGAAAAGCTTCGGTTTTTTCTCGTTGACAAAGTTCGTGTTTCTCCAGGTAGTCTTTCCAACCAAAATTCGGTGATGATCCCCGAACTTGTTTTAAAAACGTGGCAGCGCTTGCTAAGGCCAGAGGTCGATAATCTAATTCGCGTGCAACGTCTTTAGTGATTTCATCGTCAGCGATGCCAAAAAGGTTGGCTAACAAGCAAGTGGCATCTGATGGCATCATGCCTTTGCTCAAAGAGATGCGATTAATGACTGAACTTTCTGGGGGTATTGACTCAGTGTCTTGAGATGTGATCAGCATTTGACCTTTTTGCCATTGCTTGTTTCCCGCTTGTGGCAAAAAATCATTCATCTGCGATAAGCTGACAACATTATCAACTACCAACAGCCACGACGAATAAAGCCCCACTTTGGTACCAAACTTCATGTTGGCTATCTTCTTCTCAGTCGTCAGATCTTTTTCGCTCAGAGTGTTTGTTATTGCATACTCCGCACACTTCAAAAGCCGTGCAAAAGAGACGTAAGATGCCAATAGTGAATCAATGGTTTCAGCATTTAGTGTCATCACAAAAAATGAAGCTGCCATGTCTGACATTTGTTGGCTTTCCTGGAATAATTGCTCTGCAACAAGACCGGCCAATTGCGATTTGCCACTCCCAGGGTTACCTGAGATAAAAAGGCAAGTTAGCTGACTCTTGTTAGCTTCTTTTAGTTGCTTTAACAGGTGCATCATTTCAGCAACTTCGTGATCTCGCCTGGTAACATCGTGTGATGGCTTGGTAGGGAGAATACAAAAGGAGGAGACTTCACTCAATGATTGTTCCTCGAGTACCTTTAGTTGCTTTACAGCTTCTTTCAGATTTACTTTGAAGTCTTCAACTTGTTGCAAGACGCGTGTTAACTCGTTGGTCGCAAAATTCATTTGGTTTCTTATTTCATGTATTCGTTGAGTGTCGAGGCCAAGAACTTGAAATGCATCTTGCACCGTAGCTATGGCAATTTGAAAATCGGATTCCTTGAGGCTACTTTGCGATAATTGGGCAAATTCCTCGTTTCGAAACTTTCTCAAATTATCAACGCTTGACTTGTCAATGACCCTAGCTTTGAGATTGCGACCAATAGAATCAGAGTATAGAATAGCGTAGAATAGTTCTGGGCAATCCCATTTAGTTGTATTTCCGTTTACCATCGTGTCTAATAGGTGTGCGTCTCTCTTCTGATTTTCCAGCGTCTCCTGGTGTTTGAAGTCCAGTCCATTAATGGGTTTATCTTTCCATTCTCCAAGTGTTGCCTTGTAGCAGTTATCCCATTCTTGCTTGAAAACTGTACGCAGACCTTCGCTAATAACATCAACAATGACAAAACAGATCCTGAAGTAGTTTAGTTGTTCCTCGGTATATTCCGGTGCTGTGGCCATATTCAGCCGACCTCAATCTTTACTCCCTTTATGAGAAAGTTAAGCACTGCTATTAGACCAACTTACAGTGAGAATAAGGTAATTCTGGGTAACTTTTTTAAAATGACTATATTTAGTGTTTTCTAAGAACAGCAGCATCTGCTGTTGTTGTTGTTGTCGGATCTACGACGGCGACGGCGACGGCGACGAAAAGCGGTGTCATCTCAAAACATAACTCTGTTCTCTCGTTTGCGGTTATTCCATCTCGCTCACGTCGTGCTATGTGAGTGAGGTATCCTAAAGGCCCGTTTAAACGGTTTCAACGTTTGCTTCAACATGCATTCAACACTTTGTTGAACCGAATATTCAGTGCGTTTGAACAGGACGTCTAACATTGTTGAAAGCGTAAAAAGCTGTTGAAAGCTTGTTGAAAGCGTGTTGAATCAAGTTTAAATCGGTTTAAACTTTCATTCAACATCCATTCAACTTTTTCTATGTTTTCGAAAACTGTTGAATGGTCTTGAAGCTGTTTGAAAACTCTGTTCAACAACTGTAGAACACACGTATGCTCACATCAGGCCCCAAATCGACAAATCAATATGGTGGCACGTAGTTTATCTGGACCAGTTAGTCTGCTTTCTAGTTCTCAGTTCCTCGCAATCAAATTTCGCGAAAGTCAGTTGGTTCTTTTGTTGACGCAATGTTGGAACCGTTTGAACGGTCTCCGAACAACTTTGTTTTTGCGTCCAACTAATGTTGGTCAAATGTTGAAACCATTCAAAACTGGCCTTAAAACGTAATTGCTACGATCGGTTTCGGAGTAAAATTATAGAATGAATGTTAGCATTTGGACTCTCACGTTGCCATTGAAACCGCAAATGTGCAGAGTACCGCAAAACTATGGGCTAACATGCGTCTCGCACGTGCAGCATGATTATGATATTCCTGTTTTGTAGCGGCGTTCTCGTTGACAGACCGCCTCGTAGTTCTTTAAGTCCCAATAGATGGTTTGCAACCTATCTCTAGAGACACAGATAACAATGCTACAAGGTACAATTGCTGGTGGACGAACAAAAGGAGATCTACGACGGCGACTTCAACAAAAACGTCACCTCATTATATCACTTTGCTTTATCAGAATTCTTTCACAGTTATTCTATCACGTTCACTTCTTACAATTTGGGCGAAGTGTCCTAAAAATAAATTGGTACGAGCAGTTACAAAGTCAAAATAGAGAATGAAGGATTCTCTGTTGCATGCTCACTTTGTCGTCAAAACCTCAAATTTGGTAATTTCAAGTCGTCCTAACGCAGAGTACCGCAAGAATCCGTCCTAAAGTCCGTGCTGCACGTGCAGCCCGATTATTTATGTTCTTTTAACCAATGATATCATTGTTTTGCGCCGTTGTTGTTGCCGTCGCCGTCGTAAAATCTTAAGCTCCCTAATGAGAGATCTTTTGTTTTCGTCCACCAACATGGGCGCGATAACGAGAAAAATCTTCTGACACCCAACAACCCAACAACGTTTTAATATGTTTTACATTTACCGCGTTTCGATAGGCCTTTAACCTCTTAACCTGAATAACTAGAAAAAGGATCACTGACTTCGTATTCAGAGAAATAGTAATAATTTTAAGGGAACAGATTGTAAGAATTGTTCCTGGTGCCCAAAGGTATGAAATTCTACAATTGCTTTCGGCTCCATTTAACCCTTATAAAAACTACAAATCGACCAATGACGATATAAAAACTATTAGTAAAACCAACTAGAAACTTGAGCTTAAAGGTAAAAAAAAATAAAATAATTGCTTACGGACCAATTGTTGTAAGTTGAGTCTTCAAACATTGACAGTTCAGCACAATAGATCTTGACAATTTCAAATGATAGCAGAGGTTCACTTAACCAACAGCGCGCAACATCAATTGAAATCAATGTGCCGAGTAAGACTGAGTCATTTTGTATGTACAACGAGGAAGTTATGAAAATAATTCAAAACCAATATTCAGGATTGATGTAGGAGAAACGGAAAGTACATAATGGTTGCGGTCGCATTAGCGAGTTAAACACTTTTGTTAAAGCACTTCTATTGTTAAGTGTTTCCTTAGGGATTCAAAACACCAGAGAGTTGACGCTAGAGTAGTGTCAACTCTAGTGTTACACTGTGCTTCTCTCAAGTATGACCGCAACCAATATGAAACACTTACGCTATACCAGGACTGATTTTTTGCGAAGGAAATGACGTTATTATATGACTAGCTCCATGAGCGGGCAAGATGAACCAAATCGCCGGCTGTGATTGGCTACCCGAGCGGGCAAGATGGAGCTATCTTGCCCGCTCGGGATTTCTCGCTTGGTCCCGCAAGATCAAAGATCATTTTTTGGTGTTTTAAGTCATATAATAAATCCTTTATTGACCAAGCTTGTTTAGTCAAGATGGCTGGATATTGGCCTCGTTCTTTTTTGCGTGTTTATGGATCTCGACTTCGTCTCGGTCCATAAACACGGAAAAAACGAACTTGGCCAATATCCAGCCATCTTGACTGAACAAGCTTGGTCAATAACCCATATATCATTTGATGATCGCAAGGTTTGAAGGAAATTAGGCAATTCAGGAAAAAAAGCTAAGAATGGCTAAGCCGTTACAACCTCAAATACAAAAAAAATAGGCCTAAAGCAGGATGACCAAAGTTGACAGTTTTAATTTTAGTGACATTGTCAAGTAAAAGTTGTTTTATAAGAAAGGGCTTTTAAAACTTTTAACGATAAGAATCAACGGTAAAAGACGACGTTTCGACCGTACTTCGGTTATTATCAAATGTATGGTAAAATTGAAACAGTGAATACATATTAGATCCCTTGAGCCAACAACGTATCACCCCCAGAAGGATCGCAAATGAATTCACAGTCCAAGTTGAAGTGAAATTGAGAGAAAGTTACAGGAAACTCAACTAAGGGCCAGTTTTTTTATGTGATAACGCTGGATCAACATGTCACGGATTCACAGGCGGACAAGGCCACGTAAATGCCACACATTAAGTGATCAATCAGCCATGTTGCCAGCATGGTTGTCCTGATAGTGTAGTGGTCATCACACCCGACTAGTCATCAGGGGGACGTGGGTTCAAATCCCGCTCAGGGATGTCCAGTTGTCCAGTGTTGAGTTTCCTGTAACTCTCTCTCAATTTCTTTTCCTCCTGTTAACTTTTTATATATATAGAACTTCAGGTCAGTTCCACACTGATAAATCCGGAATAGTGCTCAACAATAATTGAGCGGTAATAACAATGTTTTTCTTCTCAATATAGTTTCATATGGACTTTAATACAGGTCTGTTTCGTAGACCTACAAGGAGTTGGTCCACTCATCAGTTAAATCAAGAGAAAATGTGGGGACAGAGAGGGAGGCTCAAGGCGTTGGCTGGGATATGTTATGTCCACGAAAGTTATTTTTAGACGAGCGGAAGTCTTTGTTTTAGCGGAAGTCTGTCTTCTGAGACGTCCGCATGTCTTGCCTCGCTCTCAGGTTCTTAGTGAAAAGAGAAAATGATGGCGCACGTGGAAGGCTGTTGAATGTATATTTTCTTTCAAACATCGGACCGAGGTTGGCCTGCATGCGGACGTCTCGGAAGACTTTCGCTCGTCTAAAAATAACTTTCGTGGACATGACATCCTTGCATACGGAACCTGCGCCCGCAGTGCGCGCGGCAGTCAAAACTGTGCTATCCTGTCAATCATTTGCCCCTTCACCGGAAACAGTGCATTTCGGTTGTTCGTAAATGACATTGTTGTTGATCTACGCAAGGATGCGGTCAAAGTCTTTATTCGCGAAGTTAACTCAAATAAATATCGATACGGTTTTGCCGTCTTCTTGCACTTGATTCGAAAATATCAGCCTGAATTCGTCTTAGAATAGTTAGAAAAAGTACAAATAAAAGCCAAAGCATAAGAGGTCACGTTCGAATTCTGCTCGCCGACAACCCAAGTTTGTTGACAAAAAAATTGCCACAAAATGTTTTAAATGGTTTTCTGGCCCTTTATTACTAATGGCGCTCACGTTCATTTTAAATGGAGTATCGGGAAAGAAAAATTGTCAAGCTGATATTTTTTTCGTGTGAACATACATTTTCACGTAGCGAAAATTTGTATAAGCACTACAAAACGTTTACTAACCATTGCCCGAAGGAACACCTTTTAGAAGCTGCAAGGAAGCCGCTGATGAATTTTGCACAAAACCCTCGGCCCCTAACACCGGAAAGCCAGACTTGGAAAGTTTTTCAGTGGAAGGCTCGCTAAGGAAGAGTTTCTAGAGCTTGCCCTCCCGCAGGTCGCCAGAAAGGTGCAAACAAGCTGGTTCGTGTCTGAAAAGAGCAAGATCTAGAAGGGGCAGTCAAAATTGTGTTTCTTTTATTGTGCGAAAATTTATTCTTCCCTCAATCCCAAATAAGAACTTGCTGTGTCTTGCAATTCAACAGTGAATTGCTATTAGGCCAATAAGAGAATCAACATCAACAAAGAGGCACTCCCAGGGGTTTGGGGAAGAAAAGAACATGGCTAATTTAAACTGGAGAAAAGAGTAACATACATACATACATACATACATACATACATACATACATAATCTTTATTTAACGTGGGTAGAAACACTTATCTGAAGCTATTTTACAGGTTTTCCACAAAATAATATTAAAGAAAAAAAGAAATATATACATAAAAATGTAAGAATATGAATAAAATATCTAGTATCTAAAATTTCAAAATTTAGGTAACTAAAATTTAATGTTCCTCACTGGTTTTTTTAACAATATCAAAATATTTTAGGGAACGAGGGAAGAAAACCAATTTAAATTTTAGGGATCAAAAAGCTGGGAACAAGTTTGAAAGTAATTTGGGGAACAAGGAAACACAAGCAAATACGTAAAGGGAACAAGGACTCCTCTCCCCAGGAGGGCCTCATCAAATGTTCTGCGTCTATCCAACAGCTCAAACAAGCTATTCCAACAATTTTTGAATGACCAACAAGAAAAGAAGACTCTCTTAGAGAAATAGATTTTATGTCGACACTTTTCCCCGGCCTTGATATAAAATATTGCTAATTAGAGCAAGCCGTGCACTTTGCAAGTGGTCGCACTAAGTTTGCTGAGACATGGAAACCTCAAAAAAGACAACTACAAACATGTTGGCGTTATTCGGCCACCAACGTGGCTATTTATTATATCCTCAACGAAATCAATAAAAACCGCAGTAAATTAAAGCCATGTTCAGCAAAGGTGGGGCGAGAAAAAACGCCAAGGCCACAGAAATGTGGCAGCCCCACCAAGACCACGCAAAGAGCACGGCGATACTTGTCAACGCGAATAGCTAATGTGCTCACGGCCGGAGCAGCCCATGTCTGAACTACAGCCGCAAGCGAGAGTGTATAAGCGAACTCGCACTCTAAAATTAAAAAATATATATATTATAGGCGAAAAGAGAAATTACAATTAAATGGCACGTATATAGCAGCCCATGACTGAACCATAACATTGCAATCAAATGTACTGACTCGCTGGTAGCAGCCCATGCCTGAACTACCAAGGCGCCAATGAAAAGTTAACGATGATTGACTGTTAAGAAGGATGTGATAATTATATTAAGCCCCGGGGTAATGTTACAGGGCACGTAGCAGCCCATGCGTGAACTACGTAAGGCGTAGAAATGACAGATTAAACAATACAGCTACTAACTACGAACTTAATTTGCAAGCAAACGCTCTGGGCGGATGTAAACCTTAAAGGCATCGGACTTCCAGCGGCCAAGAGTGCGAATTTGGGAATCAGAGAATCCTTTTTCAGTCGCATGCGATGCAGCTCCGATTCGAAAACTGTGACCTTTGTACCGACGGGTATCAAGGCCACAGAATGACAAGCAACGTTGCAACTCAGTATTGAATTGATCGGCCGTAATCGGTGCCAAATTTAAATGACAGAAAAGCGGACCGGTGCGATTTCCCCTCAGTACGAGATAATCTAAAATGGCCTGCACGGGACAAAACTGCTCGGGGCAGTCTTCTCGTGATATTAATATCTCAAAAGGGCGGTTGTTGACGTTGCTTGAGGAAATGAGCTTTGCCGTCGGAAATTAAAAATCGCAAAGCGCTAAATTGAAGAACGGTGGAAACTGACTTAGCACTATTGGCTGCTAGTTCGCCGATGCGGAAAAACCCACAAAAGGCTAAAAGGAACATAGCTCTGTAGAGAGTTCGTTGAAAAGCCGAAGAGTTGGTGAATCGAAGAGACCTTACAAGTTCGTGCAAGACCGGGTGGGTGATTGGCAGACGTATATCACTCTTGCGACGGCGGCTCACCGCGGTTAACAGCTTTTGAATAAGAAAAGATTTCGTGGGGTCGGAAAAACTTTTAAGCTTGTGTACGTAACTGAGTGCGGAGATGTACGATGCTATAGTTGACGGCGCCAATTGGCGGGCCGATAGATAAGAGATAAACAGAGCCAGCATGTTTGGACTCAAAGGAAGCTGGGGGCTTGAGGTTTTATAAAAACGGTGAGCGAAATCTTGGAAAACAGCCCAAGCCCGTTGATAAAGTTTGCGAGAGCCCGGTTTTAATGCCGAACTGAGAAGATCCCTCAAATTAGCGACCAACTCTCCGGTAGAAGGTTCGTCGGGACCGGAGTGGGAAATGGGTCTGCATCCGGTGTGATTGCCTTGAACGAGTCTATCTGAAAACGTGAGATAAAATCGGCACGACTGTTTTGAAGACCAGGCACATGACGTGCTTTAAACAAAATATTGTGCCTTAGGCAACAAAGAATCAAAGGGCGCAAGAGTGCCATGATAAGTTTATGCTTGGAAGATTGCTTGTTAATAATATCAACTAAGGCGGCGTTGTCGGTAAAAAAGGCAACACGCTGATTTGCCATAAGATACCCCCACACATGCACGGAAAGGGTAATGGGGAAGAGTTCGAGACAAGAGATATTAAGTGAACGCCACGATCCAGGCCACGCGCCATAAAACCAATGAGAACCAAAAACCGCGGGCCCGCTGCATCGGTGAATAGTTGCAGCGTGGCTGATGTTTCCCAGCGATCGGATAAGAAAAAGGCCCTACCATTAAAATTGTCTAAAAAAGTAAGCCACAGCTTGATGTCATGCCTAGCGTCCTTACTGAAACGGATATGATGATATGCCTTTTTGATACCTTGGGTAAGGTCAATAAGGCGACGAAGGAAAGCGCGGCCTGGAACTACGACAGAACACGCAAAATTTAAAAGACCGATAAGGGACTGAAGCTCCCGAAGGGTAACTGTTCGACGTTTGTGAAATTGATGAAGCAACGTGCGACATTATTGAAGCTTATCAGGGGGTAATCTAGCCTCTTGAGAAACAGAGTCAAGAGTAATACCCGCGAATTCAAGTGTCGTCCTCGGCTGAACTGTCTTTTCATGAGCAATCGGCACTCCGAGATAATCGCACAGGCGGAGAAAATTCGCCAAATCGGCTTCGCATTTCTCTGCAGAAGGGGCCACGAATAAAAAATCATCTAGAATGTGTAAGACGGCTGATGCTCTTAATTTATGCAACGATAGCCACTCCAAAGCAGTGCTAAAGGTTTCAAAAATGGCGCACGAAGATGAACAACCCATCGGGAGACAGCGATCGAAATAATATTTGTCCGCCCATTTTATCCCAAGCAAGGAATAGTCTTGAGGATGTATAGGGATGATACGAAAGGCCGATTTTATGTCGGTTTTTGCCATGAAGCAGCCAACCCCCAAACGCTGAACAATTTTCACTGCCTGATTTATGGTGGCGTAATGAACAGTAGAACAGTCGTCGGGAATGTTATCATTAACCGAAAAACCCGAGGGATAGGATAAGTGGTGAATTAAGCGAACCTCGTTTGGTGTCTTTTTGGGAACTATGCCAATGGGCGAGGTGCGAAAATCAGGAAAGGGAGCGTTGGTTAAAGGTCCAACAATCCTGCCAGCATCAATTTCCTTTTGTAATTTAGACAGGACCAAATCCGGGTTTTGTAGGGCGCTTTTCAGATTAGGAGACTCGAACGGGGCGCGATTGCCAATAAATTGTATGCGAAAACCATAACGAAAGCCATGGACCAAATATCTAGCCAAATTAGACACATAATCCTTGAGCAAAAATTCAAGCCGATCCACCTTTACGGGCGTGACCGGTGTGCTGAGCAGAATTGAGGACGCCGGATATTCCTGATTTAGGGGGACCGTGGCGAGTGTGGTTCCCGGACGCGGAACAGTGACTTGCGGGGTGTTTTGCCCCGCATTTGTAGCAGATATGCTCGTAATTGCAGCCACTACAGGTTTTCCCGGCATGAAATGTCCAACAAGTACCCTTGGGAAAGGTGCGTGAACGAGAACGGGGTCGATTGTCATGGGTTTGGTTAGCGGGTATTTTCCCGCGGGAATTCACCATCGCCCTGAGCCATAGTTCCCAGTGAATTTGATCCCATGGGTGCTGTTCAGGGGCGGACTGCCTCAGAAAACGAAATTGCTCGTCGTAGAAAAGCCACTCACCCGACTTAAAGGCAATATCGCGCACTACTTCACAATACTTCATTAATTTTGGAGCATCCTGGGGCACCCTTTCTACATAAATTGCGACAAAAGTATTGAAGGCAGTTATCCACTGGGTAATGGTCTGTACCTTTTTAGAGGACTGCACGGGCTCTAGATGGAGACGGTTCTGTGAGGAAATAGTATTCCCCGGCGAGAGTGATAGTGCGAACTTTTCAGTCGGGGGCCCAACGCCTAAAAGTGCCCCAAAGTCGACATATTCGTTTTGCCAAATCTTGGCTTTGATCTTAGCACTCACGCGTGATCCCAGGGAAATGGCGATGCTGGTAAATAATTGGCGGGGCCCATCTTCGGTCCCAGACAAGGTGCAAGATTCAAGCGTACCTGAGACTCCCGTGAGCGCCGTTACCTCGTCGTCCACCGCCTGATCATTTGGGTGCACAATTGACGTGGAAGGAACTGGGGTTAACTCGTCATTGGTGCTGGAACGTCGATTCGTTAGGGCAGCATTCACGGCTTCAGTGACGGCCACAGAAATTGTAGTTGCCAGAGCCTCGACATTCACTTGCATAAGCCCAGAGTCGTTATTGGCTTGAGGAGTTGCAGATGAAGCCACGGAGGGCGTTGTAGGAGCCACTTCAGGGAGCTCAGAAGGACGTAACCGCTTTGAGCGACGAGAATTTGTACCCAACGTGCGTTTCTTGGGAGGCATAGCTGCTGATGAAAAAGGCTACCGGAAAGATAAACTAAGCTAATTAAAAGGGGAGCGTGACTGCAAGTGTTACCCACAATGATTAGAAGTCAATTAAGAATCAACAGATGGCCCGCATCTGGTTAAACTGATAAGCTGAGCTATCGGAAAAATGAATCGGAGCAGGAAATTCCTCAGAGGGGCGTATTGTAAAATAGCCTGAATAAAAAATGACAACAGCGAGAGCGTGTGTGCTAGCGCAAAAACGTAACAAAAAGCCGAGGTCCATAGCGGTGTGAGAAAAAACAGAAGCCGAGTGCATTGGACACACCTAACCTACTCGGTGGTCGAAAGGATTGTACACCCGTATGGCTTCTGTAATTAGCTCACAATAAAAAACAACCAAAGCCGGTATAACAAATAACATCGGGCACACTGTGCCATCAGGCGGATATCCGCACATGATATAAGAAGTTGTGAACAGCGTGGAATGCTGCAGCCAAAAAGTCAGCAACGTGTCATTCCAACTGAAGGCTGATTCATTAAAATTAGATATTCATCGGCTTGGTGAACATAAACCGCAAGGAACTGGCGAACAAATAGCAAATAAATAGCAAATCTTTTCAATGATGAGAGATTGCGATTGCTTAAATGCTTTCATTGTATAGGGAATGTAGGCATCTTAAAACGGCCCCTCTGAGGCTCCTAAAAAGTCGATAATGGCCGCGCGAGTTTAAATGAACGCCATCGCTGGAATAAAGGCTAACCTTGGTATTCCAAAAACCCCTGTGCCTCCAATAGAAGGAGTACGGGAGTGGCTCTAGCAGGACCTTCAAGTACTTGACTAAATCGCGAACGCGTTTATTATACATAGGGCTCGATTCTCGATAAACAGTTTGGCAAACGCAAACACGTTTGACCTGAAAGCGGTCATGAAGCACAGTGACTAAATCCTCAATAGCAGAAGCTATCGACAACGGGTCAGCGTGTACGAGATCGTTCGATCCCAGCTGTAAAATGACAATCTGGGGCAGAAAAGACTCAACCATCGGTAAATCAAAGGCACGTGCCTTTGCAATAGTTCTACCGCCAACACCATGCCATTTGATTTCGCAGGCTTCGGCAATGAGAAAATTGGCGTTAAGGTCGGGATGAGAGGCAATAAAGTCCTTTAAACGGCGGATAAAGGAGTGGCCAAGAATCAATACCCGAGGTGGAGCCATGCCAAACGTTTAGGGAGAATAAAGCCCTCTAAAAAAGAACTTAAGCAGCATACAACTTGCCTGAAAAATCTTGATGATCCAAGTTTAGTCCGTGAAGGAACAGCTAAAAGCGCCAGTCACGAAGATTGCAATCCCTTAACTAGACCTATCCTTACTCCGCCCTTATCTATGATTGGCTCATTTTTCTGGCTGAATGCATCTATTGACCCGAGGAGGTCAAAGTCGACGACATAAGTAGCATCATTCCTTTCAGTAATAATGCCCCTTATTTATAATAACACTTTAGCATGCGAAACAATGCTCAGATGCTTACGAGCACCCTCATGCCCATGTTTGTAAAAAAGCACCATGAAGTATTCCTTGTGGCTGGCTGGTTTAGGCATTGTTTCATTTTTCAACATTGGGCAAAACCAAATCAACTCCATTCTCAGAGGGCACTGGGGAAAGAAGCTAGAAGAAAAAAGTGGCCTTGATCCTATTCTCCCAATGTAATCTTTACAGAATAAGATCATAGAAGGAACACTTTTGAGTGCCAACCTTAAGCCTTTTAAAACAAGCGCAAACAATATTAATAGTCTTTAAATTCACAAAATGTCAAACAGCATATTTTAGCCTCATATTCAATTAGATTTGGCTGCAATGTTCCTTAAAACTATGCAGAACTATTTACCATAAAATGTGGAACATTTCCTGCCTATCTAAATATGCCGCAAAAGGGTTCCATAAGCAACCAGTTAAGTTTTTAGATTAAGACACAAAATACCTAAAAAATAAATTACTTGATGTGATCAAGACATTGAATGACCAAGCAATAAACAAATGGCAGCAATGTATGTTAGGTTCACAAAGTGGGAAAAAATATTCCTCAACTGATGTTTCAATATGCATTTAAATAAATTTTCTATCAACAATTCAAGGGACTGACTTTTCACTGGTATTGATTTACATTTCCATGATAAGTTTGAAAGTGAATCTGGCAACCACAGTGCCCTATGAAATGGGAAATAACTTAAACAAACTCTTTAAACTAACATTTTACAAGGGACACCATTATTGATGCCCTGCGAAGAACAAAGATTAAATTGAAAGAAGAGTTGGTCTGGAGTTTATCCACAATGGACAGTTAATGGCTGCATTCACCAATGTAGAGAACAAACACATCAAGTTTCTTGTCAAGCAACCAGGTGTTCAAGGAGCTATTCAATTTCCAAAGAACTATGGTAGTGTGCAACAGTACCTGGGTGAATTCGGGTACCTGGCCTGAAACTGAAACTTGTGGAGCCAAACAACTTGTTGAGCTAGGTACTTAAACTGGGTAGATAATTATGTCTACAAATATTGTCTATTCAACCAACAGTTTCTCCTAATTTTGCGTAACATTCACTTAATGGTTCCTTAATAAAAAAATCGCTAATGCAATTAAGGATTCAAGTCCTTTGAAATCATCAAAGTTACTTTGTGCCACCAGGAACAAACGAAAAAGTACAAGCACTGAAGACAAACAGCAAACAAAAGGCAGAACTCCGTTTAAAACAGCAAAACGGACCGGGGATCCTCCCGTCACTAAAAAGTGCTGCATGCTACGTAGATGTTTGCAGAACGATCGCAAGTTGTAATCACTGAAAGAAAACTCCAATCCAGATCTGATAGACGATGGTCGTGCAAGACTCACCAAGCACATGGAACACCCGACAGGATTGTTTGTTGTCTGGCACAGCAGATGAACGAAAAATTGTTCCCCTCACTATTAAGTTCCAACCCAAGACCAATCTTGCCCAAATACAACAACAATTTGGGCAGCAGGCAAGCTCACCACAACACAGGGTGAAATAAGGAGTTTCCGTCATTCGGAAAAATGACGGAAACACGATACTTCAACTTTCCGTTATGTTTCCGCAGGGCGGATACAACGGGAAACTCGATAGAGAAAAACGATCATAATGTTTCGCGTTTCCGCAGCGTTTCCGCTGACTGAAACGCGTACGGGTGTTTCATTCGTGTTTCCGCAAAACGGATTCGCTCAGAAAATCGAGATCTTTTCCAAGGGGCTTTCCTCTTTCGGCAAAATGAAATGGCGCCAGTTCAGCGTACAGTTTTACAACTGAATTTGCGCTCTAAACAATACCTGGACAATTGTTTTGCATCATGCAAATTCACGTGACGCCTAGGGGTATATGATGTGATAAAATTACTCCCATCTTCCTAGTCAATGACCCTCAAATGTAAAGGGTGGGCTGAATTCAGTAAATAACTTTGGAGTCACGCGTATACCGCTCGCGCAACGTTGTTTTAAATCACGCGTTACAACATCAACCCTACTTATAACTGATGAAGGCTTAAAAATTAACCCAAACATTAGCCAAAACGTCCTAAAGAACCACCCACACGTATATATTACAAGTCAGTTACAAACATTAACATTTTCAACAAGGTATAACAAAGTTCTACTTTATAGTGTCTCCTTGATCTTTGTTTCAAAAACCTTTGACATGGGAGACCTAGGGGCAGTTAGTCAAAACCGGACGAAGGAATCACTAGCATTATCAGGACTGGCAAAGGTCGTCCCGTCCTGGCTGGCTTCCCAGGGGTTACCGAGAATGAAATCATTTGCAATACTTGCAGCTTCTACAAGCCTCGCAAATATCTTTCCAAGTTTCAATTGAAATGCAAAAATACAGACGGAGTAATACTGAGCCGCAAAAAGATATATCGGAGTCAAATAAAGAGGACACACGATTATAGTGTCAATGTTCTGATGCTTCTTATTTATGGCAATTAATCGCCAAATGAAAATGATACAATCTTCTCGAAACGCTATCTGAAGAACACCAATATTGCTTCGCTTAAACTGTAACTTCCACATTCACTTAGTCTTCACTTCGACACGAGGATCAGTTTATTGACCTTTGAAACCTTGTCCCATTTTGTCCTTACTGCGCATGATTGCCTCGTTTTTGAACCAAGGTCAATTAGCACATGGGCATTTTGTCTGAGCATGCGCGAAGGGAATCGAATTATTCGAGTTCGGCGCCATTGTTATTTTGAACGCGCTGCCCGCGGGTTTTTAAACGGGCGATCTACACTTTGAAAAATATTTTGTCAAGAGAGATGAAAGATTGTAACAAAATTACACACTTTTCTATCACTATGGATATTCTTCGAGTTTGTTGGGCGTTCGGATGAGAATATTTTAAAGATCAAATTGCGAACAAAACGAGATAAAGGCCCAAAGAAGTGGAGTTTGGCATTTGATTTACCGAAGTTCAAGATGTTCACACGAGAAGACAAATGATGCAGGTTAGTTTGAAGATATTGAAGCTTTATTGTAATGAATCATAGGGCTGCATATTGACACGATCCTCAGATACACCACCTTTTATGAGATGGAAATTTTGAATTTGAGCTGATTTTGCTTCAACTTTGAAGTAAGTTTTCATCATAATTCCGCCGGCCCCCAAGCTTTAAATTACTTCCAATAACATTGTGTCTTCTTCCTCTTTGCAGCCGCTTGGGACTCCAGGCTTTAAAAAATGTGCAGTTTGTAGGATTACAATGTTATTACAACAGCTTTTGGGAAATTTTTATTTGGGAAGTTTTGATAGATTTTCCAAGTCGTGGATCACAAAAGTCTTCTGTCTTGCTGCTCTCCAAGTCTGTTGTGCAGAGCATATAGTTGTCCATTTTTAACAAGGTTGTAGTGTCATTTCAATACACGATGACTTTTGCAATTTTTTTTCCTGTGCTTCAGTAGGTATTTTTGTAATTGCTTTTTTCGTCTCCTAGAGCTAACTTAAGTCAAAAGTTCGGTTAAACTACCCTTTTTCGCCGGCCCCCAAGTCCGAGAACACTCTTAGTGCATTGTTTGTTTATTTGTCCTCCGCTTCATCTGGTTTATTTATTCCGAAAAAATGCGTGCTCCTTTTTGTAGCAAGGCAAACTACTACCGTTTACTGTCGAAGATTGCACATTTGGAGTGTGTCCATGTAGTTTTCGAACCGGATGGCGTAAGCTCTGTTATCGTGTTTATTTCATTAGCATGCTGCTAGCATTAAAAGCTCGTCGGTTTTTTTTTTCTCCGTGCAGCAATTTAATTTACCTCAGCAAGTGTTCTTAGACGAGCGATTTAAGAAATAAGTGAGAATGCTCATTCAAAAAGATTTGGTTGTAATTCTGGAGACGAGCTCTGTAGGGCAGAACAGACATTTCGCTTTTAGTGTGTATCCCTTAGCCTGTAGAGGAATGCCAATCACGATTTCTTTAGATGTATGTGTTAGTTATACATTGTTAGGAAACACCTTTTACTTGCCAAAATCCCGTTGTACCGTCTAGAATAAGTAAAACATGCATTTGATTATCTTCAAGACCTGTCACTATATTTTGATCATCTTCTCAACAATCATTATTCACAAATAATATGTTACACATCAGATTTGTCATGTACTGGCTCTTCCAACAATCCATATACTGTAGTATAAAAATCAATAAATGTTCACCACAATTCACGGGTAAAGCAAGATACAAAATTGTGTTGAAAACTAGATGAACAATAATACTTTCAAATTTGCAATGAGAGTAAGCAAGGGAGTTCATCTACATATTACCTTGAATGTTATTTGTACCCAAAAAGTGTTGAATTAATTCTGGGTGCAGTGTAGCAAATCTTTATGAGCATTTACAATGTATGTAAAAACCAAGATAGTGTGAGGAAGAGGGAGAGAATGGTTTACTTAAGTTGAAAGAAATGAAACCCTATATTATTGATGTTTACTTCAGACCTAAAATGGCCATGTTTGAAGAGTTTACTCTTCACAGTTTCTCGAAAAGTGTCCATAATTCTCCATGTCTTAGGTTTATCAGTAAGCTTGCTTTGGAAAAAGTGTTTCATGTACAGAATTAAAAGTTAGGATCAAAAGAACTGACAGCGTATTCTCTGCTGTTTAGATAGATGAGCAGTGGCTCAACAATTGGAGCAATGGACAGAAGTGATGGCTGAGAGGTCAAGTTTTGTGGAAAGGTGTTACCTTGAGAACCAGTTGTGAATGAAGATAAATGGACAAATTGGTTATGTGAAACAGCCGTATTTGAAGCTCTTGAAGTTCTGGATTATGGTTGGAATCTTAAACACTCATAGATAATTAATTTGTTTGCAGTAAATTTAACAGATGTGCTGAATTCATGAGGCTCATACAAATGGGATTCTTTGTTGCCTATAAATTCAAGATTTCACTAGTCGGAGTTACATCCATCCTACATAATAAAATGTTACATGTCATAGTCTCAGTAAGTTGACCAGCAAGTTGATATGAAGAAAAACACTCGTGATCATTACGTTTTGGATATCCATTTATTGTGAATGCAGTTGTTGACCATTTCCTCATATCTTATACTTCCGAAGGACTAACAAACTAAATTATATTTTAGTTCTATACTTGTAAAAGTTTAAAAAGCTTGGGGCTTGATATTAAAAAAGGAATACTCTTTGGTGTGTCACTCTTAACATCACTTTGTTCCCTGGGCCTGGTCTAGTCAGAACTTACTAATTTCCTGTTGTCATTTTGTAATCAATTTTCAACTTGAATAGTCTGATTCTTTGGAAATGAACACAGAGAAGGATCATTCCTACAGATTGAGACAGTTGTACAAGGTTTAAGAGGGCAGCTTGTTCAATTACAACATGGGAATCATAGACCTTGCTATGCCCTTAGACAGTGGTTATTTATTTCAGGTCCTCAGATTTAGTTCCCTAGGGATTTGGGATGTGCTTAAACTCAAAATCTTAACCAGCTATCTTGCTCTAGTTCCCTGAAGCTAACACCATGTAAGCTAAGTAATTTTCAAATGGGAGGTGCTCCATGCAATACACGAAACCAAGACTTAACATGACTTACTCTCTGTCAGAAGCTTCAAACGTTCCACAATTTCTAAACATTTTTCCCGTGGTAACATTACCAACTCTCTTTTTTCTGGCTGTTTACTCAGACCATAATTTGGTCAAAGCTACTGTTTTTGGCCCGTCGTTCACGCTTGTTCGCGTTCATGCCAACAAACTTGAAACCAAAAAAGGCAAGCTACCGTAAACTTTATGTGTGAACATTTATTTTCATAATGTAGCTGAAATTCTTGATATTTTAACACATTTCAAACAAGAATGCCCAACAGAGCAAAAGAGAGAACAGTGAGAGGTAAACACGTAGGTTGGAATCAAAACTAACGCGGTGAAATGTCTGTCTAGTCTTCTTATGTGTGTTTGAAGAGCCCTTCGAATTATCCAACTTTCGCAAGATTACTGATTACGTGAGAGTTCCACACCAAAACAACTTGTTGTCCCCTTATTATTCGAAAGTACTTTGCTGTGACTTTTTGCCATAAACAGCCCAACCGTTTCTCGATCTTTTGACACCGTCTACACGTAAGGCAAGGAAGATAAACTACACAGATAACGACACGAACTCGAAACTTTTCGCCAGGTAGACCGCCATTATTTTGGTTTCTGCTTATGGCGGGCCAGCGGATACGCTCATAAGAGATCTCAAAGTCGCGCACGCGCAGACAGAATGCCCCTGTGCTAGGTCAATTATAATTGCGCGCCTTTTGAATCTTGCTATATCGCTCTTCGGTCGTTCTCTTGAAGTCCTTCGGTTTCGGCAAAAGATAAAATGGTTTCACGGGAAGGTTGCCCAAGTACTAGCAATGCTCAAGTACAGCAAGAAGTGACCCCAAATCCCATGGAAGCCGTTTTGAAAGAGCTGGCTGAACTGAGAGCTTAACGATCGTTTGGACGCAATGTGCAAATCGAAGAGTCTCTTCAGTTCCAAACAGCGCTCGTCGGTTGATCCAAGTTGTTCCGTAAGTACTGAATTGTAGTTTGCTGCATTCTTATTGTTTTCAGTCTCGGTCAAATTAAGTGAACTCCACAGAGTCCTTCGTACAAAACTTGTAACTGCATGCGTTGTAATCAATATATAGTTTTACCAAGAAAGTTTATTGTTACATTATGATTACAGTACTGTACCGAGAAAAATCTTACCGAGTAAGAGTTTAATACAGCGATTGTGAAATTAATGTATTTTCATAAGAATTGTGAACGAAGATGTCACCTTAGTTCTTCTGCGGCAAAGTTTATATATGTATGTTGAGGTTTAGAGTTACATGTGTTCCTATTTAAAGTTAAGCCAGTTTGTAGCATTTCTGCGAACAAGTACTTGTATGACTCTTTTTAATCTCCTACGCGTTTCGTGGTGGGCCATCCACCCCGCAAGAGAGCTTGCTCCCAGGCTAATGTAGGAGATGCCGCTTAGGAGAAACTAAATTTGAAAAATTTCCTGGGCGGCATTCTCCCATTCCTCCCTCGAGGCTCGCGCCTTTGAAGCTAAAAAACACTCCCTATTTTCCTTCAAAAGTGGTTAGAATCTATGGGACTCCTGCACCTCTCATTCACTTAAAGGTATGGTGGACATTGTTCTCTCTCACTTAAAATGACTGAGATCTCGAGAAAGCCAACAATGGTGATTTTCTTGTTGCATTTATTTAAAAGGACGCTGTCAGAAAGACCTACAGAGAATTGAGGAAACAGAGGGAGGATTTTGCAGGCTTTCTGACAAGTGCCAGGTTGGTAAATATTTATTAAATATTTTTTAAACTACTGCCCGGTTAAAAAGGCTGGTAGTAATAAAGCAAATGTTGATATTACTGTCGTCCGCTACTATCAAATGGTGAAGGAGCTAATGATCACGTGGAAGACCCAAGAGCAACACAGCGGATGCTCCCTTGTCTATGCTATACAAAATAACAAATACAGTAATCTTTCAGTAATAAACCGTGGTGGGAACCAATGTTCACCATCTTGCAGAAGCCGATGCAAACATGAATACTCATTTGTACCAATTTCTATCTCAACTATGTCACATACAAATGAATGAAGGGGGTAGTTTTTAAGAAAGAAAGAAACGCTCGAAATGTCAGCTTTTAGAACCTCTGTATGGTGGCCAATTTACTTTGTCAACTCCGTTGATAAAACCAAATTTTTGTATGTCACATACAGCTGTCCTGGACTATTGTTAGTGGAATTCTCAGCTCTTTCTTTTTTGGTTTTTCTTTCCTTTTTTTTGTCTGACCACTTCCGGATGATAATAATTATTCTTGTATGAGGAGGCAACCGTATTGGAAATAACTGTAATTAAATACACCTCTCTCTCTTTCTCATTGTGGTATAAGTAGTCGCAAATTTCTTTGGGTGGGCTGTGCTATATCTCCCAGACAACAAAATAACACTTTCGTCAATGCTGTGCAATTTTCAAAGTGAAAATATCTCATGAATTTATTCATTAGGTCATGCAAATTGTACGATGTATAGAGAGTTTCAAAGAGAGTTGTGACTTAACAATTGGCTTTCATTGACAAAAGTCGGGCTGCTTATCTTAGAGTGGGCTGTGCAAAAGCTGCTTATCCATCTTTGAGTGGACAAAATGGCACTTTTGTCAATGAAGTAGGATTTCCTTGAGGTTAGGCTATGCCAATTACAGTACAGTATATTGGCAACTGAGTTTCCAAGAGAGGTTTGACTTAACAATAATTGGCTTTCATTGACAAAAGTCAGGCTGCCCATCTCTGCGTGGGCTGTGCCAAAGCTTTTTATCCGTCTTTGAGTGGACAAAATGGCACTTTTGTCAATGATGTCCAAATTTCATTTTGAACGTATGATTAGTTTTTGTTGTGGTTCGGTTATGTAAATTACATTGCTCACTGACTTTCAAAGAGAGTTGTGACTTAACAATAATTGGCTTTCATTGACAAAAGTCAGGCTGCCCATCTTGGAGTGGGCTGTGCCAAAGCTGTTTATCCATCTTTGAGTGGACAAAATGGCACTTTTGTCAATGATGTCCAAATTTCATATTAAACGCATGATTCCGTTGAGGCTGGGTTATGCAAATTACATTGCTCACTGAGTTTCCAATAGAGGTTTGACTTAACAATAATTGGCTTTCATTGACAAAAGTCAGGCTGCCCATCTCTGCGTGGGCTGTGCCAAAGCTTTTTATCCGTCTTTGAGTGGACAAAATGGCACTTTTGCCAATGATGTCCAAATTTCATTTTGAACGTATGATTAGTTTTTGTTGTGGTTCGGTTATGTAAATTACATTGCTCACTGACTTTCAAAGAGAGTTGTGACTAAACAATAATTGGCTTTCATTGACAAAAGTCAGGCTGCCCATCTTGGAGTGGGCTGTGCCAAAGCTGTTTATCCATCTTTGAGTGGACAAAATGGCACTTTTGTCAATGATGTCCAAATGTCATTTTGAACGTATGATTAATTTTTGTTGTGGTTAGGTTATGTAAATTACATTGCTCACTGACTTTCAAAGAGAGTTGTGACTAAACAATAATTGGCTTTCATTGACAAAAGTCAGGCTGCCCATCTTGGAGTGGGCTGTGCCAAAGCTGTTTATCCATCTTTGAGTGGACAAAATGGCACTTTTGTCAATGATGTCCAAATGTCATTTTGAACGTATGATTAATTTTTGTTGTGGTTAGGTTATGTAAATTACATTGCTCACTGAGTTTCAACGAGAGTTGTGACTTAACAATAATTGGCTTTCATTGACAAAAGTCAGGCTGCCAGTCTTGGAGTGGGCTGTGCCAAAGCTGTTTATCCATCTTTGAGTGGACAAAATGGCACTTTTGTCAATGATGTCCAAAAATTCATTTTGCACATATGATTTTGTTGTGGTTTATAGATTATGTAAAATTAATTATATTGCTCACTGAGTTTCAAAGAGAGTTGCACATGACTTAACAATAATTGGCTTTCATTGACAAAAGTCAGGCTGCCCATCTTGGAGTGGGCTGTGCCAAAGCTGTTTATCCATCTTTGAGTGGACAAAATGGCACTTTTGTCAATGATGTCCAAATTTCATTTTAAACGTATGATTCCGTTGAGGTTGGGTTATGCAAATTACATTGCTCACTGAGTTTCAAAGAGAGGTTTGACTTAACAATAATTGGCTTTCATTGACAAAAGTCAGGCTGCCCATCTTGGAGTGGGCTGTGCCAAAGCTGTTTATCCATCTTTCAGTGGACAAAATGGCACTTTTGTCAATGATGTCCAAATTTCATTTTAAACGTATGATTCCGTTGAGGTTGGGTTATGCAAATTACATTGCTCACTGAGTTTCAAAGAGAGGTTTGACTTAACAATAATTGGCTTTCATTGACAAAAGTCAGGCTGCCCATCTTGGAGTGGGCTGTGCCAAAGCTGTTTATCCATCTTTCAGTGGACAAAATGGCACTTTTGTCAATGATGTCCAAATTTCATTTTAAACGTATGATTCCGTTGAGGTTGGGTTATGCAAATTACATTGCTCACTGAGTTTCAAAGAGAGGTTTGACTTAACAATAATTGGCTTTCATTGACAAAAGTCAGGCTGCCCATCTTGGAGTGGGCTGTGCCAAAGCTGTTTATCCATCTTTCAGTGGACAAAATGGCACTTTTGTCAATGATGTCCAAATTTCATTTTAAACGTATGATTCCGTTGAGGTTGGATTATGCAAATTACATTGCTCACTGAGTTTCAAAGAGAGGTTTGACTTAACAATAATTGGCTTTCATTGACAAAAGTCAGGCTGCCCATCTTGGAGTGGGCTGTGCCAAAGCTGTTTATCCATCTTTCAGTGGACAAAATGACACTTTTGTCAATGATGTCCAAATTTCATTTTAAACGTTTGATTCCATTGAGGTTGGGTTATGCAAATTACATTGCTCACTGAGTTTCAAAGAGAGGTTTGACTTAAAAATAATTGGCTTTCATTGACAAAAGTCAGGCTGCCCATCTTGGAGTGGGCTGTGCCAAAGCTGTTTATCCATCTTTGAGTGGACAAAATGGCACTTTTGTCAATGATGTCCAAATTTCATTTTAAACGTATGATTCCGTTGAGGTTGGGTTATGCAAATTACATTGCTCACTGAGTTTCAAAGAGAGGTTTGACTTAACAATAATTGGCTTTCATTGACAAAAGTCAGGCTGCCCATCTTGGAGTGGGCTGTGCCAAAGCTGTTTATCCATCTTTGAGTGGACAAAATGGCACTTTTGTCAATGATGTCCAAATTTCATTTTGCACATATGATTTTGTTGTGGTTTATACATTATGTAAATTATATTGCTCACTGAGTTTCAAAGAGAGTTGCACATGACTTAACAATAATTGGCTTTCATTGACAAAAGTCAGGCTGCCCATCTTGGAGTGGGCTGTGCCAAAGCTGTTTATCCATCTTTGAGTGGACAAAATGGCACTTTTGTCAATGATGTCCAAATTTCATTTTGAACAAATGATTAATTTTTGTTGTGGTTAGGTTATGTAAATTACATTGCTCACTGAGTTTCAAAGAGAGTTGTAACTTAACAATAATTGGCTTTCATTGACAAAAGTCAGGCTGCCCATCTTGGAGTGGGCTGTGCCAAAGCTGTTTATCCATCTTTGAGTGGACAAAATGGCACTTTTGTCAATGATGTCCAAATTTCATTTTAAACGTATGATTCCGTTGCGGTTGGGTTATGCAAATTACATTGCTCAGTGAGTTTCAAAGAGAGTTGTGACTTAACAATAATTGGCTTTCATTGACAAAAGTCAGGCTGCCCATCTTGGAGTGGGCAGTGCCAAAGCTGTTTATCCATCTTTGAGTGGACAAAATGGCACTTTTGTCAATGATGTCCAAATTTCATTTTGAACGTATGATTAGTTTTTGTTGTGGTTAGGTTATGTAAATTACATTGCTCACTAAGTTTCAAAGAGAGTTGTGACTTAAAAATAATTGGCTTTCATTGACAAAAGTCAGGCTGCCCATCTTGGAGTGGGCTGTGCCAAAGCTGTTTATCCATCTTTGAGTGGACAAAATGGCACTTTTGTCAATGATGTCCAAATTTCATTTTAAACGTATGATTCCGTTGAGGTTGGGTTATGCAAATTACATTGCTCACTGAGTTTCAAAGAGAGTTGTGACTTAAAAATAATTGGCTTTCATTGACAAAAGTCAGGCTGCCCATCTTGGAGTGGGCTGTGCCAAAGCTGTTTATCCATCTTTGAGTGGACAAAATGGCACTTTCGTCAATGATGTCCAAAATTTTATTTTGCACATATGATTTTGTTGTGGTTTATAGATTATGTAAATTATATTGCTCACTGAGTTTCAAAGAGAGTTGCACATGACTTAACAATAATTGGCTTTCATTGACAAAAGTCAGCCTGCCCATCTTGGAGTGGGCTGTGCCAAAGCTGTTTATCCATCTTTGAGTGGACAAAATGGCATTTTTGTCAATGATGTCCAAATTTCATTTTAAACGTGTGATTCCGTTGAGGTTGGGTTATGCAAATTACATTGCTCACTGAGTTTCAAAGAGAGGTTTGACTTAACAATAATTGGCTTTCATTGACAAAAGTCAGGCTGCCCATCTTGGAGTGGGCTGTGCCAAAGCTGTTTATCCATCTTTGAGTGGACAAAATGGCACTTTTGTCAATGATGTCCAAATTTCATTTTGAACGTATGATTAGTTTTTGTTGTGGTTAGGTTATGTAAATTACATTGCTCACTAAGTTTCAAAGAGAGTTGTGACTTAAAAATAATTGGCTTTCATTGACAAAAGTCAGGCTGCCCATCTTGGAGTGGGCTGTGCCAAAGCTGTTTATCCATCTTTGAGTGGACAAAATGGTACTTTTGTCAATGATGTCCAAATTTCATTTTAAACGTATGATTCCGTTGAGGTTGGGTTATGCAAATTACATTGCTCACTGAGTTTCAAAGAGAGTTGTGACTTAAAAATAATTGGCTTTCATTGACAAAAGTCAGGCTGCCCATCTTGGAGTGGGCTGTGCCAAAGCTGTTTATCCATCTTTGAGTGGACAAAATGGCACTTTCGTCAATGATGTCCAAAATTTTATTTTGCACATATGATTTTGTTGTGGTTTATAGATTATGTAAATTATATTGCTCACTGAGTTTCAAAGAGAGTTGCACATGACTTAACAATAATTGGCTTTCATTGACAAAAGTCAGCCTGCCCATCTTGGAGTGGGCTGTGCCAAAGCTGTTTATCCATCTTTGAGTGGACAAAATGGCATTTTTGTCAATGATGTCCAAATTTCATTTTAAACGTGTGATTCCGTTGAGGTTGGGTTATGCAAATTACATTGCTCACTGAGTTTCAAAGAGAGGTTTGACTTAACAATAATTGGCTTTTATTGACAAAAGTCAGGCTGCCCATCTTGGAGTGGGCTGTGCCAAAGCTGTTTATCCATCTTTCAGTGGACAAAATGGCACTTTCGTCAATGATGTCAAAAATTTTATTTTGCACATATGATTTTGTTGTGGTTTATAGATTATGTAAATTATATTGCTCACTGAGTTTCAAAGAGAGTTGCACATGACTTAACAATAATTGGCTTTCATTGACAAAAGTCAGACTGCCCATCTTGGAGTGGGCTGTGCCAAAGCTGTTTATCCATCTTTGAGTGGACAAAATGGCATTTTTGTCAATGATGTCCAAATTTCATTTTAAACGTATGATTCCGTTGAGGTTGGGTTATGCAAATTACATTGCTCACTGAGTTTCAAAGAGAGGTTTGACTTAACAATAATTGGCTTTTATTGACAAAAGTCAGGCTGCCCATCTTGGAGTGGGCTGTGCCAAAGCTGTTTATCCATCTTTGAGTGGACAAAATGGCACTTTTGTCAATGATGTCCAAAATTTCATTTTGCACATATGATTTTGTTGTGGTTTATAGATTATGTAAATTATATTGCTCACTGAGTTTCAAAGAGAGTTGCACATGACTTAACAATAATTGGCTTTCATTGACAAAAGTCAGGCTGCCCATCTTGGAGTGGGCTGTGCCAAAGCTGTTTATCCATCTTTGAGTGGACAAAATGGCACTTTTGTCAATGATGTCCAAATTTCATTTTGAACAAATGATTAATTTTTGTTGTGGTTAGGTTATGTAAATTACATTGCTCACTGAGTTTCAAAGAGAGTTGTAACTTAACAATAATTGGCTTTCATTGACAAAAGTCAGGCTGCCCATCTTGGAGTGGGCTGTGCCAAAGCTGTTTATCCATCTTTGAGTGGACAAAATGGCACTTTTGTCAATGATGTCCAAATTTCATTTTAAACGTATGATTCCGTTGCGGTTGGGTTATGCAAATTACATTGCTCAGTGAGTTTCAAAGAGAGTTGTGACTTAACAATAATTGGCTTTCATTGACAAAAGTCAGGCTGCCCATCTTGGAGTGGGCAGTGCCAAAGCTGTTTATCCATCTTTGAGTGGACAAAATGGCACTTTTGTCAATGATGTCCAAATTTCATTTTGAACGTATGATTAGTTTTTTTTGTGGTTAGGTTATGTAAATTACATTGCTCACTAAGTTTCAAAGAGAGTTGTGACTTAAAAATAATTGGCTTTCATTGACAAAAGTCAGGCTGCCCATCTTGGAGTGGGCTGTGCCAAAGCTGTTTATCCATCTTTGAGTGGACAAAATGGTACTTTTGTCAATGATGTCCAAATTTCATTTTAAACGTATGATTCCGTTGAGGTTGGGTTATGCAAATTACATTGCTCACTGAGTTTCAAAGAGAGTTGTGACTTAAAAATAATTGGCTTTCATTGACAAAAGTCAGGCTGCCCATCTTGGAGTGGGCTGTGCCAAAGCTGTTTATCCATCTTTGAGTGGACAAAATGGCACTTTCGTCAATGATGTCCAAAATTTTATTTTGCACATATGATTTTGTTGTGGTTTATAGATTATGTAAATTATATTGCTCACTGAGTTTCAAAGAGAGTTGCACATGACTTAACAATAATTGGCTTTCATTGACAAAAGTCAGGCTGCCCATCTTGGAGTGGGCTGTGCCAAAGCTGTTTATCCATCTTTGAGTGGACAAAATGGCATTTTTGTCAATGATGTCCAAATTTCATTTTAAACGTGTGATTCCGTTGAGGTTGGGTTATGCAAATTACATTGCTCACTGAGTTTCAAAGAGAGGTTTGACTTAACAATAATTGGCTTTTATTGACAAAAGTCAGGCTGCCCATCTTGGAGTGGGCTGTGCCAAAGCTGTTTATCCATCTTTGAGTGGACAAAATGGCACTTTCGTCAATGATGTCAAAAATTTTATTTTGCACATATGATTTTGTTGTGGTTTATAGATTATGTAAATTATATTGCTCACTGAGTTTCAAAGAGAGTTGCACATGACTTAACAATAATTGGCTTTCATTGACAAAAGTCAGGCTGCCCATCTTGGAGTGGGCTGTGCCAAAGCTGTTTATCCATCTTTGAGTGGACAAAATGGCATTTTTGTCAATGATGTCCAAATTTCATTTTAAACGTATGATTCCGTTGAGGTTGGGTTATGCAAATTACATTGCTCACTGAGTTTCAAAGAGAGGTTTGACTTAACAATAATTGGCTTTTATTGACAAAAGTCAGGCTGCCCATCTTGGAGTGGGCTGTGCCAAAGCTGTTTATCCATCTTTGAGTGGACAAAATGGCACTTTTGTCAATGATGTCCAAATTTCATTTTGATCGTATGATTAATTTTTGTTGTGGTTAGGTTATGTAAATTATATTGCTCACTGAGTTTCAACGAGAGTTGTGACTTAACAATAATTGGCTTTCATTGACAAAAGTCAGGCTGCCCATCTTGGAGTGGGCAGTGCCAAAGCTGTTTATCCATCTTTGAGTGGACAAAGTGGCACTTTTGTCAATGATGTCAAAATGTTATTTTGAAAGCATGATTTTACATTGCTGAGATTATGCAATTTAAGTTTTTATCTGTTATTGAATTTCAAAGAGAGTTGTGACTTTACAATTGGCTTTCATTGACAGAGTTAGAGTAGTGCGTGAGCTGTTAATCCCTCTTTGAGAGTTAAAATAGCAATTTGGTCAATTGTGTTAAAATGTCATTTTGAAAATATTATTTCATGACCTTGGTTTAAGATAATGATTCTCTACTTCTAGCAAGCATAATACATCTTACAAAGCACGTTGCACTGTACATGTACTACATATGTAAATTTACTTCCAATGATGACACCCTCTAGCTAAGAGATGCCACCTAGGTGGAAATTACCTTACCTGCATGTTCATTTTAATTTTAATCATTTGATTTGCTTTGTCTTAAACCCTTGAGATATGACCATGAAGGGAACAAGAAGATTGAGGAAATTATTGTCAAAGAAATCAGAGGAAATTAATTTTTGGAAAGGAAAAATGGGTCAAGGCAGAGATAAAAGGTACAATTCATATTAACACATTGCATTTTTGTGCAGTACCTCTCCAGGGTATTGTAAATCCTATGTCAGTCAGGTATAACAAAACAGAAGGCAATAGTCTGTCAAACTGACCTTCCTTAGAATACAAAAGAGCATATGAATTGTGAGTAAAACCACATCTTCACACCAATTATTGCTTCCATTCTTTTGCCAATGTAAAAAGGATGTTATTTTCTTATCTTCCTCTTCCCCACTGTTACAGCTGTTAGAAGTCATGGTACATTGTATCATGGTTCTGTACCTTTTTTTGAGAAGGCCTATAGATGGTTTAAAATTCCACGGTGATGGGAAAAATAAATAATATTCCGTATTGGTTTTACGCCCAATATAGAAGAGATTCAAGAGATTAAAGATAGTTAACCAGCTCAACAAAATGCTCTATATAGCATGAATTGTCGAAAGCTTACCGTAATTAACACATGGTTGATCCACGTTAAAGGGGCAGTTTACCAATACTGGAGAAGCCTCGGTGATAATGAGGTGAGAAAAAGCAAAGGGAAATTGGAAGACTACCGGATTGCAACAAGACATCGCCTCAGGGTTCAAAGGGTGTGTGCCATGTAAATGTAGAATTGGTGTTGGCAAATCAGTTGATGTAATTTCTATTGATAGCAACAAGGGCAATATAGTGTGTCTGTGATTGAAATAATAATCATGAGAAGACAAATGGCTTGCACAGATACATGTCCAGGATTGACCCTAATTAGATGCACACCGATTTCATTAAACCTCATGAAGCGTCCCTTTGGTCTTCGCCCCAACTTCAGCACCACTCTGACTCAAGTCTAAGACTGCAGACAGTTAACATCATAAAGTGTCCCATACACTCTTATCTTCAAAGAAAGATACACAGCAGTAGTTACCCTAACCTTAAAATGACGCTAACCCTAACTTTTATCTTAAAAAGATAGAAAATGCTTATACTTAACGGGAAATTTCGTGTTGGAAGTCAAAATTTGACGTGCATTTCATTAGGGTCAATTCTGGACATAAGTGGATTTGCATGGCAAAGGTGGTCTTGAATTGCTTTGGTCTTGGATTGGTGACAAAGAGTAAAATAATGGAAATGCACTATCCATTTATACAAAATGTATAGAAGTATCTTATAATCAATAATTATTGTCCATCGCATGGTAGTGCAACCAAT
>NC_090888.1:51728984-51733984 GCF_036669925.1 Montipora capricornis
AATTAATAGTAGATTGAGGAGAGGAATCTGGACAACTGATTGCATGAGTGAAAATGAGAAAATATATTATATACATATATATATATATATATCTGACTAAATTTACAAAAAGGTACCTGCTTGTACTTTTACAACTTAGCACTTTGAGATGCAGAAAAAAGTTCTTGCTTTACATAGCTATGATTCCAGCACGGAACAACCTTTATTTCATAGTTGTAGGCATTTGATTTCTGCAATTAAGCAATGTCATATAGAAATACTGACCAGGACTGACATACTAACATCACACTCAGCCTACCCACCCTCAGTAAGTGACTTTGCTTTGGTCCGACAAGTTTCGGCTAAGAACTAGATTGTAGCATAGGGCCTCTAGAATTTATCTAGCCATGTCTTGACGGAGCCCCCCCCCCCCCCCTGGATTTTAGACCAGCACAGTAGCTTCAAAACAGGCTTTGCCTGTTTTCAAGCGAAAATCTACAGAGGTATGTTTTTGAAAATTCGGTCAGATATCACAGCTTAATTGAGCAGACATTGTTTACACCAACTGCTCAAGAAAATTCTACTCAGCTTGAGGTTCAGATTACCCATAGCATTCAATTATTTTTCATTCCACCTTGATTAACAGAGCACAGTTGAGCAGACTTTGTATAGCTATACCAAATTGCTTAAGAGAATTGCACTCAGCTCTTCATAGGTTGACATTGCCCATAGCATTCAATTATGTTTCATTCCTCCTTGATTATCAGAGCACAATTGAGCACACATGGTCTCCACCAACTTGCTCAAGATAAATTCCACTCAGCTTGAGGTTAAGATTGCCCATAGCATTCAATTATTTTTCATTCCGCCTTGATTAACATAAAAGGGACGCAAAACAATAGTGGAAACCGGTTCTCTCAGGCGCACATGTTCTAGAGCAATAGTATACTAAGTAGCTCTTCAAAAAAATCTTTTCTGAGAATAAAAAATATAGACTTGAAACCTCTTTGATCTTCCCCCTTTTTTAAGACTAAAAAGAGCAATACTCACTGTTAATGGTTCTCAGGCTTGTTTTTTTGTCTTCTGATCAGGGAATCACATTACAACTCATTGCAGAGGCTTGGGAACTGGTGTTTCATTGTGAGGCATTCTGAGACAGAATATGAATTGGAAAAAAACGGCAGAGATTTTTAAGTTTACTGCAGCACATACCGGGAAATAGTTTATCCTTTGAAGGAATTGTTGGAATTTTGCTTGGTACCATAACTTTGCTGTTAGCTGAAATAGTTTGGTTGATTAAATCCTTGGAAATATTGCAGTTAGTTAGTATCATTGCATTGTTAATAGCATTGAAACTGGTTTGAGCCTCTTTAAGCGAATGTTGCATTCTCATTCTTCACTTCAAATAAATCAGATATACAGTTCGCTAAAGCATGATACAGTCCCAAGAGTAATTAACTTGCATTGGTTTTATGTAAAAACGCCCCCAAACGTTTAGCATTGTGGGGTGGGGAAACTACGTGTAGTTAGGATATTTCGCCCCTGCTGTACATTGTCAACAAAATGGAATAATCGTGAAATACCTACACTAGCGCAAAGTTATATTTTCTGTAGACTTTTCTTTTGCGTTTTCGTAGCCGTTACTTTAACTCCTTACAATTGGTTCTGTTGACCCCAAAATTGACCTCGCAGGAACACAATTCAAAGTTAATTCAGCTTTCAAGGATGTTTACTTAATAACACGTTGCACAATTTTAAATAATGAAATGACTTGCAGGGCAATTTGTTCGAAATTTAACACTTTTAATCTTACCTTATGATGGACTGATACACTGTACAGCGAGATACAGCGAGCTCGCTTGAGATTCACTTGGAGATTCGGCATAAAGTAATAACACAGCCTCGTTCCCAGGATACTAAGGATGGGCGATTGTATAGGTCCTGGGATGAGAAACTAAAAGTTGCAGGTCACTGTTTCACCATACAAAAATTTGGTTTTATCAACGGAATTGATAATGTAAATTGGCCACCGTACAGACATTCTAAAAGCTGACGTTTCGAGCGTTAGCCCGTCGTCAGAGCGTTTCGCTCACTTCCCCACCGACGCAGCACCACAGTTTCTTTAGAAACTACCCCCTTCATTCACTGTTTCACCATAGCTGAAACAACCCAAAACATTTCTGATGCTAACATTAGACCTAAAAATAATTTTAAGCCTAAGGATAGCATTTTTCTAAAGGTTTGGGTTATTTCAGTTATGGTAAAACAATGACCTTAGACTTGCACTTTACACCCTCCACGTTAAACCACTGATAACGTATCTTAGGAGATCAATATTAAAGGAAGCATGCAATGTTTTGTGAAGAGCCATGTTTTTTTTTTTTTTTTTTTTTTTTACTTTGCGCGCGCTTCCATTGAAAGAACGACAAATGTATTTTACTGTATATATAATTCTAGTTTTGAATTCTAAATCCATTTTTCTTCTGATACAAGTGCTTTATCACTGCATTTCATCGTCGTCACATTCCTCCTGGGTCGAAGGTAGTGATTGATAAAATCGAACAGCATTTATTGACAAGTATTTCTGTGCTAAGCGGACACACGAGTTTTTAACATCCTCGCGAACTGGCCTTCTCTGTTGTCGTAGAACCGTGAGAAATTCTGGTTTTAGATCAGTGGCTTGCTTTTTTTTGACAAATGAAATTCTTCGAGGTATTTCTTTCGGATTCATTTGAAACCTTATGAAAACGATATCAGGGTGATGTGCCAATTGCAGCTCCTGATTATCACCGATCTCTTCTCCGTACCCGAAATTTAGCCAGGCAATGTTTTTAACCTCAAAACGTACCTTTCCTATATCCTCGTTCCGACTAACGTATCGAAGACGAAGAAAAGACTTAAAGTTTTTAATCATGTCCAACGTAACCCAGCAAACTCTAACATTTGCCAAACCAAAAAGCCAAACCAGATTCTTCCAAAACCGTCGCCCATTGTCTGGGTGTTGCAATAACTTCCCGCCTTTTGAAAAATGTCTGTATAGTTCCGAATCGTCTATCACAAACTGAATACGTGTGACCCTCTAATAAGAACTTAAAGTCAGCCCTAATAAATTTTTTATGGTGAACAATGTAGTCCAAGTAAAAAAAGAGAAAGCATTCTTTGAATTGTCCAGGAGCGTTGTCAGACCAAATTATCAAGTGGTCATGCTTTCCAAGTTCTATTTCAAGCCGCTGAAGTAAGTAGTCCAGGAGAGAAATCACCTCATTAGGTCCTGTTGAACCAGTAGTCTCGTCGTACAAAAAACAGTATATGCTTTTTTCGTTTGCACAATATATTCCCAGCAGGTGTGTTTTAAGCCTCGAGGAGTAATAGGTGTCCTGAGCGGTGACCTTGGGTGTTCTGAGAGATTTGTCAAAGTCTAGCTGCAGGGTTAAAGTCCGCGGGCATCTGTTTCCCTCCATCGCCGGTCGATGATCTGTCGTAAATCGAGCGTTTGAATTGTTTAAAACAGGTTCGCTTGCGGGAAAACTATGATCTCAGCGACTCACTTTTCGGTCAAGAAAAAACAGCACGGCTTTCTTTCGCACGTGATTCAACAGTGTGTGCGTGAGCGTTAGCCGTTGCCTGTGTTCGTCAAATGACATTAGAGAGCTTAAGCACGCACGTTTTTGAGAGGCGGACGGCAACCGGAAGTGAGCTGTTTTTCCTTTTAATTTGTTTACACACAATCACATTTAAATTGCTAAGATCTTTTCCCCATTAGAGATGATTAGCATAAAAATCTGGGAGACACCACTGCCCTGGCAAGCGCAAATTCCTCTTCCGGTTGCTGTCCGCCTCTCAAAAGCGCGCGCGCTGAAGCTCCCTATTATGAAGGATGCATAAAATGTAAAAGTGCAACGGTAACAGCAACGGTCCGACAGAGCGTGCGCGCACCTGCTCCAAGTGAAAAGTGAACTCTAGCTTAATTTCTCTTTTTTTTATTGACTACTATTTGCTTGAGTCGTTCACTGGTTATATTTTCGCCCTCTAAGTTTGATGAGCGATACTCAGTACATCGATGTCAGGAATCACTCCCTAGATACGCTATAGCATCATTTCTGTTCGACACTTGTTGATGGCGTCCTCAGACCCGGCAGAAGCCGCCTCAAGCTTGATTTATCCCTTTAGTCCCGAAACTCCTTGGGATTATTTCCGGCTCGGAGCACCTTTGACTAGCTCGGTTGAGAGGGGACAAAGGAAGACTGTTTACAAGTCAAAGAAGATCTATTGCCGCAAACGGAAGAAAGCATTTAATGCACGGTCGAACAGGCCTCATCGGGAAATTGCAACAATGTCGTTGCTGTGCTCGTGTGATGGAGGTTGCCTTATGAGAAGACCAGCTCCTGAATGTCGAGAAATGATACGGCTTCTGAGGGAAGAATTTTATAAAAAAAACCTACAGCGAGCAAAATTACATTCTTCTGAGGCTCATGGGAGTCCGAATTTGCATTAGTGGACGGAAAAAGGTTATGTACAAGGTACCACCATTAGGAACAGTATGCCGGGGCGCCTTTAAAAAATGTTACGGATTTTCAGATGCAAAGATCAAAGTTCTTCTAAAAAAAATACAAGCTGGTGGTGTGTCTCTGGAGGAAGACTTAAGGGGGAGGCATGGAAATAATGCAATAAAACTTTTGCCAGAGGCACGAAAGGCAGTGGTAGACTTCATCATTTCTAAAGACGCGAGCGAATCACATTACAGAAGAGCACGGACGCGAAAAAAATATTTTGACTGCAATGTGTCTATGCGGAAGATGTGGCGAGACTTTGTAGCAGAAAATCCTCATTTTAAAACGAACCGTTCAGTTTCAAAAAATAAGGGTCCTGTGATAAGTTTCTCCACCTTTAGGAAATTTTTTCGCGAGGACTTGAGTGACGTGCTTAGTTTTCGCAAGGCCAGGGTCGATACCTGTCAATATTGTGACCAAACCATTAACAAAATCAACGTTTTAAGTCAGTCACTGGCTAACCCAAGACGC
>NC_090888.1:51743984-51746484 GCF_036669925.1 Montipora capricornis
ATGTTACATTATAACACTCGACCAATGGAAATGAAGCAATTGAGTGATTAATTTTATTAGTAGTTTTATTTTTATGAATGCTCCATGTCTTGGACAATTTTGTTGTCAAGTTTTGACTTTTGTTTGTTTTTTTGTTGTTACTTTTAACATAGATGCAAAACTATTTTGCTTGTATGTATCAGGGGGGTTTCATTTATTAGCTCATAGGAAGGGGGGGTGGTTGGCAAAATTACTTGGAAAGTCCTTCAAACATTTCCCGACCCCCCTCTATAGTAATGGCAGCAATCACATAACCCCAATCTTTATCCAGCATTATATCTCAACCCCCCTCTTTCTCTCCCTCATACACACAGGAGCCACCCAACTTATACATGAAAGCAGAACAGCTCAGCCAGTTCATCCAATGCATTCATGTGTTATTAGCATTAATGCTTATATTCAAAATTTTCAACTCAATAATCATCTATATCCTTAGAAGCAACAATTCAGCAGGAGGCGTAGCAGGGTTTTTCCGTTTTAATAGGTACCCACAGGAAGGTGCAATGAAACAAGCGCTTTCTGCATGAGCCTCTAGGGAGGATCTGGGGGCATGCACCCCAGAAAATATTTATTATTAGGGCCTCAGAAATGCCATTTCCCATGTTTTCCGGGGGTAAGTTTCATAAATCAAAGCATGAAAAAAATGCTAACTATTCACTTGCAGTAAATTTGTTGTTTATTTGTCAACCTTTGGAACTACTGATATGTGTTTAGTAGACGAGTGCATTATCCATGGTAAATGTGGCCACAGGAAAAGGGAGACACCTCTCCCTTTACAATGGAAATATCAAATAAATAAATAAAATAAAATGTTTCATTTTTTGGATTTTTGGAGGTACGCATGTGGGTATGTGTGTATATGGTCGCTATGCCCCTGTTCAGCTTGCATACCATCACAAAAAGTAAAATATATGGCATCCGTCACTTTTAAAACTTCATAGGAAGGGCAGTGCATTTCCATGTCCAGACCATTGAGAGTTAATCATTAACGGTATTTTCCAATTCAGGCATTTCCCTGTTCCCAGGAACAGTGCCCATAATTGGGAAAACTTTCTCCAATGGCCAGGAAAATGGGTGTAATATTATAAATCTTTGCTAATATGTACATTCAGCTTTGAAGTCAGTGAAATGAAGTGGAAAAGCCAACATTTCAATCAACCCCCCTCAAAAGGCTTCTCAATATATGACAGCCCCCCTTAATACTTTTCCAAGATAACATTAATAACCCCCCCCCCCCCCCCCTCATGTGCTAATAAATGAAAGCCCCCTTACTGTTTCCCTTTTTTGCTGTGTCATTTAAAGTGAACTTAACTGATGACTGTTGAGTGGTTTTTGGACTAACTGACCCAATAAAATTAATGTTACTGTTAGAGTGCACCTCACTCCAAGTGTTTTTCACTGCAAAGTTGAATCTTTCCATCTATGGCAAATACATTTTTCCATGTTCTCCTTGAAAATTGGTTTCAATGCACAGTAAATTTAACAAAACTCTCTCCATGTTTTATCACTTTCAAGGTCTAGCTAGCAAGAAGCAATAATCAAGTCTTTAACCGAGGTGATCCCTACCAAGCTGCTCTGCATTGCAAAAAAGTTCAAAATAGTTTGTTCCATTATAGTTGAAATTAACTCATGCCTCTCATTAGCTTTGCAAATATCTCTCTGGTGTTGAGATTTATCTTAAACAAAAGAAAATATTTTGAGTTAAGTTGGGCTTAAGTTATGTAGAAGCTATTGAGTAATGCAGGCCAGGCTGAAATTTGCTGCTTTGCACTGCCCACCAGAGTAATCAAGGAGGGAAATCTTGTCTTCCACAGGCCAAAGGCCCTCTCAGTGGTATTCTTCTTTTTTGTATAGGCCTTTTGGTACCTGTAGGGTTTGATTGCATACCCACAGTCTCCCAGGAGCCACCCATTCCCGCCTCCTCCACCCTCCATACATGCTTGCAAGTAGCTGGCATTAAAAATAGTTGAATCATGTACAGAGCCATGCCATATGCAAACAAAATTTGTAGATGACAGGTAAGCATTGCACACTGTCATCACATTAATAGCATGAAAACCCTTGTGGCAAACAGAGAGATGTTCATCACTGTCTGGGCGCCAGATAGGAATGAGAGAGCCATAAATTGCTCCAGTCACTCTGGGAAAGCCAGCTAAAGGGTAAAATGCGGTCACATTTGCTTGAAAGATTTATACTTGAACACCACCAAAACAAAACAGAGATAAAGCGGGCCGCCGTGGGAACAACGACGCAAAGAAGTTTGTTGTTTGATGAGCATTAATTGATAGGTTTTGTCGAGTTTGAGTCCATATAATAATGCCTTTTTTTCTCGAACACAAGCATGTTTCATTCTTACACAAGGAGACAATTTCCTCTTTGCTGTTTCAGACAAACATACAGCATTTAGCTGGGTGTGTTTTGTTTTTTGCTCAATATCACGTGATGGTCGATCGCTTCTCCT
>NC_090888.1:51778984-51781484 GCF_036669925.1 Montipora capricornis
TTCGCGTTAAAAATTCGAATGACCTTCATACAGAATTAAGTCTTGGTTACTTCAAAGACACAAAATTTTATTTTGAAAATAGAGCTTCTTTTATTTAAATAAGCAGTAATGCTTCATTTACGCCGAGATTGATTTCCTGGTTGTGGGAATAGTGCACTTTTTGGGACAGTTCCGTGGTTAGCTTGAAGTCCTCGCCTTGGGTAAAATACACCCAGTACGAAACTGTTTTCCAAAAAAAATTCATGTTCTACTATCAAACTTTTTTTCTTCTTCAAATATGTTCTTTATTAGACTATTCCTAGCAAATACCTGAAAAAAAAATCGGGGGTCACCGTGCTCGTTTGAGAGAAAAGGAGCATTTATTTCGCTATCGGGTTTAGTTTGAGCGAAATCTCTTACGTTTTGTATGCGCACGTGTTCATGTGCGCGCGCTGATTACGCGAAAATCGTGCGCAGTAGGGATGCGCAACGCAATACTAAGGAATTACCTTAAATACACTTTTCACGAGATCTTGTGAGGAAGAAAGCACTCGTTTACTGATTACGCCGAAGCGCTCGCTTCCGTGATTAATCCAAAGCACTCTCTGGAAATATTAGCTTTCATTTTGTTGTTCGGTTCACTACACTTCTCACGAGATCGTCTTGCCCTTGAACAATTTTCATTCCTCGACTACGGGATTGCGGACCGCGATGGCAGTTCATTATTCCCTGCTAGCAGAGGTCTCTCACGGTGAGGCTTCGCCGTGAGAGACCTCTGCTAGCAGGGAAAGTTCATTATAGCGATATTTCAACAGTGTAAGCGCTCGTTTCAGTGATTAGGCCTAAGCACTATTGTAAAATTTTAGCTTTCATTTTACGGTTCGAAGAAAGAAGTCGCTTACTGATTACGCCTAAGCGCTCCTTTCAGTGATTAGGCTTAAGTACTCTCTGCTTTGTGCTTTACCTTGTTGGCGATTGTGGCAAAATTGTCATTTTCGCCATATTTGCCAAATTCGCCAACATTTTCTCTCTTTTGCCATTTTTGGTTGTTGCGTGCATTTCTGGACATATCTCCGATGGCTTCGGTGGTTCAGTGACATTGCAAGCGCACACCGAGCCGGACGTTCGGCGAACAAGTTCTTGCTGGGGTAGTAATAATTTTTTGGGTTTGTTAAACATCCTTCAATGTTGTTTTCACTTACTTATTTTCATAAATAAATAACATATCAGTTATTCCGAATTAATCACAATTTCAATTAGAAAAACAAATGGAAGTAGCTCACTTAAGGTGCTTGGATACGGTCGAGGTATAACGCGGTTACATGGTATTCATGGGGATTTGTTTTTGCTTAAATGAGTACTAGTGAATGGTAATCAGTGAAATCAACCAAGTCTAGTGTGCAGTTTAGACGTTCTGGAACTCACTTAGAGAGTCTGGCTATTCTAGAACTCTAGACATTCTAGACATTCTAGAGCCCACAGAGGGTAACATATAACAATTGAGAATTCTAGAACTTAGAACTCTAGAACTCGGAACTCTAGAACTGCGAATTTGACTGACTTAGAACTCTAGAACTGGAGCTCTAGTACTTTAATCAGAACTTTAGAAGTTTGCACATACGACCATTTTACTAGAGCGGTTCTAGAATGATATAGAACTTTCTATAGAGCTCTTCAAACTAGAGCAGTTCTAGAATGCTATAGAACTTTCTAATGTCATAACCTTGACCATTCTATATTTCACATATAATCAATATAGAGCTCTTCTAACTAGAACAGTTCCAGAATGCTATAGAACTTTCTAATGTCTTATGGAATTAATCACAATTTTAATTAGAAAAACAAATGAAAGTTTTCATCCAGGGCTCTCTCTGCTCTCGTTCACGCAGATTTTCTTTGTCTTCGTCACTGAAATCAGTGGATTTGACTGAAAAGCTAATAATTTATTGTTGTCGGAGATTGGATGACAAGAATCAATGACCTGGATTTGTAAAAATCTTGTTCACCTTCATGCTTCAAAGAACGAGGTATAGTGTGGAGTGCAATGTTTCGTGATGTTGACTTTCGCCTCATGTCTTAAAGAACGACTAATGTTACATGTGTAGCGCGCTTGTATCGCCTCATGGCTTTAAGAACGACGTATATTTCACGTGTAGCGTGTGCTTGTTTCGCGTCATGGCTGAGAGATATTTTCTGTCACGCGCGAACTGACTTCCGAGAGTCCGATTGACTCTTGCCAGGAAGAGCTGTCTCCATCGGATCCGATCGAGTCTGTTTGCCAACTTTTTCAACCCCCTCGCTCCTGTTAACCCTCACTTCCGGTACCACTGATCAAGCGCCATGCACCCATTTCCGGTTCCGGTCGCGATCGGACTCATTTCGCCTGCGAGTGAAGACAACCCGACTCAGGTCGAGTGTATTGGACATGTATGTTGCCTCTCCTGCTAATATTCTTTCTTTAAACTTTTTGGCTGTAGTCAGTATTCTTAGAAACTAAGTATCAAGTATTTATCAATTTAGA
>NC_090888.1:51813984-51821484 GCF_036669925.1 Montipora capricornis
TTGAACACCGTTGCATTGGTTGTTGATTTACACGTAATTGTCAAATGTAAAAGTTTCTTGGGTGGCCAAGGTAAGGCGCGTTGCACTGTAACAAATTTTTACTGACACATTCAAACGAATGTACAAACTGATGTAGCGCAAACACTGCAATTAAAGACCCGACAAGATGGGATACTTTTCGGTGCATTTCTAACTTTTAACAGGGATGGTGGGACGCCAGTAACTATTAAAAGACGACATATAGACTATTTTTGCACAAGATAAGTTCTATCTATCTGGGGCCAACTAAGGCAAACATCTTGAATGAGTCTATTTGCTTCATATTATAAAGACAAGAAAAAGACGAAGGTTGTGTTGTGTTCAGGCGAACAATAATTTGACATATAAAAATGATCTCCCAAGTTTATTTTACACAGTTAAACTGAGTGAAGTGCAATTTGGTCAGTAGTTTAACAGAAGAATTAACTCAAATACTTCGGGACGTTTTTTGTATAGGTAATCGCGTGATTTCAAGTGCAATTTGGAATAGAGTGAGTTTCAATCGAGTGTCGTAAAACCAAAACCAAAGTATTTACTTTGGCCAATTAAATAGGACGGAGACAATCCGGTAAACACAACGTAGCCGACACAAAGCGCGGGAAAATGTGCGCGCGCGGGCCACGATTGGTTTTGGTTGCACTTCTGATTGGCTGAAAAAGTGGTACGAGAACTTTGAACCCAATCACTGAGTGAAGTAATCATAAACCAAAGCAATTCGCTAATTACTTTCAACACTCAATTGAAAACCGCTCTAAATGCACACGGGTAAATTTCTTCACACAGGAATAGGAGGTTTTCAACCAATCAAAAGGGACACATAACAATAGTGAATTGCACAACTGCTAGTGGACGAAAAAAATAACTTAATGAGAGGTCATTTGTCTTCGTCGACCAAAATGGCGTCAATGATATCAGGTAAAGACCACCTATAGTCCCTAAAAAAATAATAATCCAAGATCCCAGAATGGGATCATTGCTTCATAGTTTATGCTAAATTTACTAAACCGTTTCGTGGCACAACAAAAAATTTGGACAAACGTTTTTAAGAGCACTGTGAAAATTAGTATGGGTAATCACATGATTTCGAGTGCAATTTGGAATAAATAAGCACGAGTAAATTTTTTCAAAGACGACCATGGCCAAGTGCTTATTTATTCCAAATTGCACGAGAAAAATCATGTGATTACTTATTAATAATATACATGAAAAAATTCGAGATGGTTAAGCAGGAGAAACGCAGGCGTATCACGCAATCAGGGAAAAATTGCGCCATAATTGCACCATCCAAGGCGCGCGCTTGATTTGTAAACAAAAGATTTGATTGGTTGGGATGAAACCCTATTGTTTATTAGCCAATCATAATCCAGAATTTCGATGTCTAATTTGCACTGTATTTCACTTTTTGCACTGGTGTATTACACTTTTTGCACTGTGTTACACTTAAACTGCACTGCTGTCAGCCAATCAGAATCGAGTAATTTTTCATGTATATTATTAACTATATAATAGTATTACAGTATTTTTATGATATTATACACTTACTTTTAGCGTAAGGTTTTCTTTTCTTCTTCTCAATCGACACGCGCAGGATTTGAACTCTAATAACTTTGGGATGATTAATTTCGAGGCTTTTGCAAAAGATGGCCAATGCACGATCGCAATATTCCTTTGCTTGATCCTGGTCGCCCTTGTCATGGAGTAGATATGCCATATTGTAGCAACATTTCGCGACATCCATATGCTGGGATCCTAAATTTTGAACGCGAATAGCGAGAGCGCGCTCAAAATGTTCCTTTGCTTGCTGTAGTTCACCTTGGCCATGCAGTAAAAGAGCCACATTGTTGTAACTATCTGCGACTTTGACATGCTGGGATCCAAAATTATGTATTGTTATAGCAAGAGCGCGCTCGTGATACTCCTTCGCTTGCTGCAGATTACCCAGTACACCGACAACGTTTCCCAGATTGTTGTAACTTCTTGCGACTTGTACATGCTGGGATCCTAAATGTTGTGTCTGAATAGCAAGAGCGCGCTCAAAATATTCCTTTGCTTGCTGAAGTTCATCTTTGGCATAGAGTGTTGTGGCCAGATTGTAGTAACTTTCGGCAACATTCAGGTGCTGGGATCCCAAATTATGTATTCGAATACCAAGAGCAAGTTCAAGATACTCCTTTGATTGCTGCAGTTCACCTTGAGCACCAAGCAAAGTCCCCAGATTGCTGTAACTATCTGCAACGTACACATGCTGGGATCCTAAATTTTGAATCCGAATAGCAAGAGCGCGCTCATGATAGCCCTTTGCTTGTTCAAGTTCACCTTGGTCACTGAGTACAGCAGCAAGATCGTTGTAACTATCTGCGACATCCCCATGCTGAGGACCTAAATTCTGTATCCGAATCGCAATGGCACGCTCATGATTTTCCTTTGCTTGCTGCAGTTCACCTTGGTACCTGAGTACAGTAGCCATATTATGATAGCTGGATGCGACCTGCAAATGCTGTGGTCCTAGCGTTTGTATCCGAATGGCAAGAGCGCGCTCAAAATGATCCTTTGCTTGCTGCAGTTCACCTTGGTCACTGAGTACAACAGCCAGATTGATGCAACTCTGTGCGACATCCACATGCTGCGATCCTAAATTTTGTATCAGTATGGCGTGAGCGCGGTCAAGATACTCCTTCGCTTTCTGTAGTTCACCTTGGTGCTTGAGCACAGTGGCCAGATCGCTGTAACTGTATGCTACATTTGTATGCTGGGATCCTAAATTCTGTATTAGCACAGCAAGAGCGAGTTCATGATATTCCTTTGCTTGTGGCAGCTCACCTTGGTCACTGAATAGATTCGCTAGATTGCGGTAACTATTTGCAACATCCACATGCTGGGATCCTAAATTTTCTATCTGAATAGCAAGAGCACGCTCCAGAAGCTCTCTTGCTTGCTTCAACTCACCTTGTTGATGGTGTAAAATAGACAGAAAGGTGCAAGTCTTCGCGGCATTCACGTGCTGGAATCCTAAATTTTCAATTTCAATGGCAAGAGCCCGCTCATGATACTCCTTTGCTTGCTGCAGGTCACCTTGGTCACTGAGCACAATCGCAAGGTTGTTGTAACTATCTGCCACTTTAACATGCTGGGGTCCTAGAGTTTGTGTTCGAATAGCAAGAGCGCGCTCTAAATACTCCTTCGCTTGCTGAAGTTCACCTAAGTCATAAAGTACAGTTGCCATGTTGTTGTAGGAGTTTGCAGCATCAAGGTGTCCTTCTTCATGCTCGTGAATGGTGATACAAGTCTCATAATATGCCTTTGCCTCTTGTAGCTCGCCCATTGCATGATGGATTTTTCCCATTCTAGTGTTGACCGATGTGGCAACTTCATCATTTGTTCTGGATACACCACGATGCGCAATTAACTTTAAGGCTACATCGCAGAATCGTTTCGCAACTTTAGGATCACAATGAAAACAACAAATTTGGCTAAGCCTATTAAGATACCTCGAGGTATCCTCTAATTCTACACTTGTCGCATCAAGGAAGTTTTTTACATTGAATGCGTTTTCAACTTCTTTGATCAAGTACTTTAAATGCGGTACCAAGTGTAAACTATCAAAAATAGAATCTAACTCTTCTGAAAGCTCGTCCTCTGTTAGCTTGTAAAATGACCGAATGGACCCATCAATCACTTCAAAACGTTGCGTCTCAGAATATTTTCGCACTCTACTGTTTATAACACATCGTACGCCTTGGTGAACGCGAATGAAAATGCCACTGTTGTCTACTTCATTTAACAGTAGGGAGCTTTTACAAATCTTTGAACTGATGATGTCTTTGTCTTCAAGATCGCCTTTTGTGTTCAGGTCGCTTTTCTTCTTCTGCTCCAGTATGTAGTTTACCAAAATTTCAAGCTTCAACGGTTGTTGAGCACAAATAGAAATCAAATTGAATGCATGGTTTAAGATCATGTCTGAAGACATGGCGTTATCCACTGCTAAAGAAATGGCAGCCGTCATAGACTTTGCATAGCATGGGTTAATTTCGGCGAGAAAAGCTTCGGTTTCTTCTCGCTGACAATGTTCGTGTTTCTCCAGGTAGTCTTTCCAACCAAAATTCGGTGATGATCCCCGAACGTGTTTTAAAAAGGTGGCAGCGCTTGCTAAGGCCAGAGGTCGATAATCTAATTCGCGTGCAACGTCTTTAGTGATTTCATCGTCAGCGATGCCAGAAAGGTTGGCTAACAAGCAAGTGGCATCTGATGGCATCATGCCTTTGCTCAAAGAGATGCGATTAATGACTGAACTTTCTGGGGGTATTGACTCAGTGTCTTGAGATGTGATCAGCATTTGACCTTTTTGCCATTGCTTGTTTCCCGGTTGTGGCAAAAAATCATTCATCTGCGATAAGCTGACAACATTATCAACCACCAACAGCCACGACGAATAAAGCCCCACTTTGGTGCCAATCACAGACTTCATGTTGGCTATCTTCTTCTCAGTCGTCAGATCTTTTTCGCTCAGAATGTTTGTTATTGCATACTCCGCACACTTCAAAAGCCGTGCAAAAGAGACGTAAGATGCCAATAGTGAATCAATGGTTTCAGCATTTAGTGTCATCACAAAAAATGAAGCTGCCATGTCTGACATTTGTTGGCTTTCCTGGAATAATTGCTCTACAACAAGACCGGCCAATTGCGATTTGCCACTCCCAGGGTTACCTGAGATATAAAGGCAAGTTAGCTGACTCTTGTTAGCTTCTTTTAGTTGCTTTAACAGTTGGATCATTTCAGCAACTTCGTGATCTCGCCTGGTAACATCGTGTGATGGCTTGGTAGGGAGAATACAAAAAGAGGAGACTTCACTCAATGATTGTTCCTCGAGTACCTTTAGTTGCTTTACAGCTTCTTTCAGATTTACTTTGAAGTCTTCAACTTGTTGCAAGACGCGTGTTAACTCGTTGGTCGCAAAATTCATTTGGTTTCTTATTTCATGTATTCGTTGAGTGTCGAGGCCAAGAACTTGAAATGCATCTTGCACCGTAGCTAAGGCAATTTGAAAATCGGATTCCTTGAGGCTACTTTGCGATAATTGGGCAAATTCCTCGTTTCGAAACTTTCTCAAATTATCAACGCTTGACTTGACCCTAGCTTTGAGATTGCGACCAATAGAATCAGAGTATAGAATAGCGTAGAATAGTTCTGGGCAATCCCATTCAGTTGTATTTCCGTTTACCATCGTGTCTAATAGGTGTGCGTTTCTCTTCTGATTTTCCAGCGTCTCCTGGTGTTTGAAGTCCAGTCCATTAATGGGTTTATCTTTCCATTCTCCAAGTGTTGCCTTGTAGCAGTTATCCCATTCTTGCTTGAAAACTGTACGCAGACCTTCGCTAATAACATCAACAATGACAAAACAGATCCTGAAGTAGTTTAGTTGTTCCTCGGTATATTCCGGTGCTGTGGCCATATTCAGCCGACCTCAATCTTTACTCCCTTTATGAGAAAGTTAAGCACTGTTATTAGACCAACTTAAAGTGAGAATAAGGTAATTCTGGGTAACTTTTTTAAAATGACTAAATTCAGTGTTTTCTAAGAACAGCAGCATCTGCTGTTGTTGTTGTTGTTGTCGGAACGACTACGACGGCGACGAAGCGACGAAAAAGCGGCGTCATCTCAAAACATAACTCTGTTCTCTCGTTTGCGGTTATTCCATCTCGCTCACGTCGTGCTATGTGAGCGAGGTATCCTAAAGGCTCGTTTAAACGTTTTCAACGTTTGCTTCAACATGCATTCAACACTTTGTTGAACCGAATATTCAGTGCGTTTGAACAAGACGTCCAACATTGTTGAAAGCGTAAAAAGCTGTTGAAAGCTTGTTGAAAGTGTGTTGAATCAAGTTTAAATCGGTTTAAACTTTCATTCAACATCCATTGAACTTTTTCTATGTTTTCGCAAAACTGTTGAATGGTCTTGAAGCTGTTTGAACACTCTGTTCAACAACTGTAGAACACACGCAAGCTCACATCAGGCCCCAAATCGACAAATCAATATGGCGGCACGTAGTTTATCTGGACCAGATAGTCTGGTTTCTAGTTCTCAGTTCCTCGCAATCAAATTTCGCGTAAGTCAGTTGGTTCTTTTGTTGACTTCAATGTTGGAACCGTTTGAACGGTCTCCGAACAACTTTGTTTTTGCGTCCAATTAATGCTGGTCAAATGTTGAAAACGTTCAAAACCGGCCTTAAAACGTAATTGCTACGATCGGTTTCGGAGTAAAATTATAAAATGAATGTTAGCATTTGGACTCTCACGTTGCCATTGAAACCGCAAATGTGCAGAGTACCGCAAAACTATGTGCTAACATGCGTCTCGCACGTGCAGCATGATTATGATATTCCTGTTTTGTAGCGGCGTTCTCGTTGACAGACCGCCTCGTAGTTCTTTAAGTCCCAATAGATGGTTTGCAACCTATCTCTAGAGACACAGATAACAATGCTACAAGGTACAATTGCTGGTGGACGAACAAAAGGAGATCTACGACGGCGACTTCAACAAAAACGTCACCTCATTATATCACTTTGCTTTATCATAATTCTTTCGCGGTTATTCTATCACGTTCACTTCTTACAATTTGGGCGAAGTGTCCTAAAAATAAATTGGTACGAGCAGTTACAAAGTCAAAATAGAGAATGAAGGATTCTCTGTTGCATGCTCAATTTGTCGTCAAAACCTCAAATTTGGTAATTTCACGTCGTCCTAACGCAGAGTACCGCAAGAATCCGTCCTTAAGTCCGTGCTGCACGTGCAGCCCGATTATTTATGTTCTTTTAACCAATGATATCATTGTTTTTGCGCCGTTGTTGTTGCCGTCGCCGTCGTAAAATCTTAAGCTCCCTAATGAGAGATCTTTTGTTTTCGTCCACCAACATGGGCGCGATAACGAGAAAAATCTTCTGCCACCCAACAACCCAACAACGTTTTAATATGTTTCACATTTACCGCGTTTCGATAGGCCTTTAAACCTCTTAACCTGAATAACTAGAAAAAGGATCACTGACTTCGTATTCAGAGAAATAGTAATAATTTTAAGGGAACAGATTGTAAGAATTGTTCCTGATGCCCAAAGGTGTTAAATTCTACAATTGCTTTCGGCTCCATTTAACCCTTATAAAAACTACAAATCGACCAATGACGATATGAGAACTATTAGTAAAACCAACTAGAAACTTGAGCTTAAAGGTAAAAAAACTAAAATAATTGCTTACGGACCAATTGTTGTAAGTTGAGTCTTCAAACATTGACAGTTAGCACAATAGATCTTGACAATTTCAAATGATAGCAGAGGTTCACTTAACCAACAGCGCGCAACATCAATTGAAATCAATGTGCCGAGTAAGACTGAGTCATTTTGTATGTACAACGAGGAAGTTATGAAAATAATTCAAAACCAATATTCAGAATTGACGTAAGAGAAACGGAA
>NC_090888.1:51826484-51828984 GCF_036669925.1 Montipora capricornis
AAATATTGGCATTAAAGTACATGACATGCAAAGGGAAACGATCGGACGAAACGTCCTGCCTCCAGCTTCAAACGAAATAATTGGTGTACTGAGACGATTTATTGTCTTCTGTTGTAACGGGTGGCGAGGATGGAAATGGAATCTTCCGTGAAAAAAGTTGGGCCAATTCTTTTCAAGTTCCGACTAATTAATTCGTATATGAACTAATAGCCAGAAATTCACTATGGCTACCAAATATTTAGTGGGTATCTCTAATAAAACAACCGAACTTTAAGCTCATTTTAAAGTAATGAAGAAATTTAATATTCATGTGCATTTTGAGCACAAAGCCGCGAAATTACAGAGGGGTTAAGGGTACAATTCGATTAACTTATATGGAACGAGAAGATACCGATTGGTTAAATATACTGCACGTAGATATTGTTTCAAAGTGATGACTTACGCAACAACTTGATGAAACACAAGAAATTGGAGTAGACATTTACATATATATATAAGTATATAAGCACCTTAGTTTTTACATAGTTAATGCCTTCAGATGGTTATGAAACTCGGCAAGTCTTTTTGTTTCATGTTTTTGTCTGTATTTTTGGCCTTGACGGTGCACAAAGCACACCTTCTGTCAAGAAGATAACCAATCAAGTCTTTTGATTAAATTATGCGCAACTAATTTGCGAACCCGTGCGCAGCGTAAGCAAAAGATTGTGCACTATCACGGTCAATTCAACATCGATTCCAACAACATTGTTCTCGCTTTTAAAGGTTTTCAAGTTTCATAACCTGTCTCTCAATTGACTGTGATTTTTATAATTGTAAAAAGGTTGAAGCTGAGATAAAGACAAATTCAAGAGTATGCTAAGGGCAGACCTCTGCTCAGAGTTAGTTATCGCATAACTTTTCGTATTTTGGTCATTAAAAAAAAAAAAAAAAGTTAATATTGATTAACAGATGAGAACCCAATGTATTTAACTTTCTCAACCACGAACCGTCAATTTGCATAATTCATCAAACTTTGCCCATTGCTTTGGTTTTAAGACGAAAGGCTATTGTTCTCTGTCCTTTGGGATTTCTCCCGTCAGAGTCGTTCGGTAACAGCCGGGTGTTAATAGACAATTATTCGATGAGGTTGAGCACGATATCATGAATTATCACAACCGAGGTCTGTGTTATCTGCCGAAGCCGAAGGCTGAGGCAGATAACACAGACACGAGGTTTTGATAATTCATGATATCATGCGAAAACCGAATTCAATAATTGTTTTATTATACATTTTTCACATAATTCATCCTCAGAAACAGAAGCAAAGCGTTCAGCCATTTTGTTTCTGAGGAAAACACTCCAAGGGGCTTAGTAGCCAGGCAGACGTTGAATATGTAATATCTGCAGCTGATATTACATTTATCATGTCAAGTTCACAAGCTATTGTGAATTGATTGAATGCTCTCGACCAATCAGATTTTTCATAGTGAGTCTGATGTATAATAATATAACTTAATTCTTTCTCACGAAAAATGTTGCGCTGATATCATTATTTTATAAACTTGTCTTGGTTTCGAAGTCGGCAAGCCGTAGAAAACAACAACTTTGATTACGTGCATCGCATCTTTTCACTTTTGGGCAGCTTTTACAACTGGAACGCGGTTTCATTGGTTCACCGATCAAGACTGTTGCCGAAACCGTGTCGATTTGAAACCGCTGCCAAAAGTGGAGCGTTTTCAAAACGATGCGGTTTCATCTGTCGTGTAAACAGCAAAACCGCATCGACTTGAATAAAATTACAATTTTGGTGTGAAATTTGCATTGTTCAATTCAAAATAGTGGATTTAACACGCAGAGCAGCGCTCGCTTAATTATACCCTCACGACTTGAATTAATTGTCGAAAACGGTTCAGTGTAAACACTTCCAAACCGCATCGATTTTTTGGCGGTTTCGAAGTCATGAAACCGTGTCGAAGTGAAACCGTTTTCGTGTTAACGCTGCCTTAGTAGTAGTGTTACTCCTTTCACTGGAACTATCTCGGTCCGCATTTGTAAAGCACGTTGGTCGATTTTTCTATTTTAAACTTCGAAAGCATTTTGAGAAACTTTTCACGAAGACAATTGCGAACTGATTGATAGTCGAGAGGCACGCGTCTCTTGATATTAGAATAATCAGCATTCAGTGGGGTTTGCTAAAAGGAGGCCCGCGGCCCACGACGGCCCAGCGGCCCGGCGGCCGGGTGGCCTTGCGGCCCAGTCCTGATTTTCCAGTTTTCTTTGTCCAGCGGTAAATTCACGCACATGCACAGATCTGCATCGGGTTTGGGCGGGCAAAATGGACGACGATGAGTTATAATAATCATTTCAATCCTTTTCCATCCTTTCTTTCGTTCCATGTTTCTAAGTGAAAAACGTTGTCATTCTCAAACGATGTAACTTATTTTCAAACCAATTAATGAGATATGTGAACTGCGAATTGTCAATGAGTTGCGTTTGTCAGTTTATCAGTTTATCACATTTT